>NC_058130.1:573910920-574017666 GCF_016433145.1 Gracilinanus agilis | reverse complement strand
GGGGGGCAAAGGGGAAAGGAGGACCATGAATCATGTAACCATGTTAAAAATGAATATTAATAAATGTTTGAAAAAAAAGGATATGATACTGTTAAGAGACAAAAGTGAGGATCTGTGGAATAGATTTGGGATAAGTGATGTCAGCAAGATTGTGTATGATAAACCCAAAGAGCCCAACTTTTGGGACATGCATCCACTATTTGGAAAAAACTGCTGGGAAAATTGGAAAACAACATGGGAGAGATTATGATTAGATTAACATCTCATACTTTACACTAAGATAAATTCAGAATGGGTGAATGACTTGAATATAATGAAGGAAACTAAGCAAATTAAATGAAAATAAGAATAATATGCTTGTCAGATCTGTGAGAAAGAGAAAATTTTAAAAGAAAGCAAGAGTTAGAAAAAATTACAAAATGTAAAATAAATAATTTTGATTATGTTAAATTAAAAAGGTTTTATACAAACAAAAACAATGCAACCAAAATCAGAAGGGTAACAGAAAACTGGAAAAATTTTTATAACAAAAAACTATGACAGGGTTTTGATTACTCAAATATACAAGGACCTAAATCGATTATATAAAAAAATCAATCCATTTCCCAATTGAAAAATGGACAAGTGATATGAATAGGCACTTTTCAGATAAAGAAATCAAAACTATCAATTAGTACATGAGAAAATTTTCTAAATCTCTAGTTATTAGAAAAGTGCAAGTCAAAAAAAAACTCTGAGGTACCACCTCACACCTAGCAGATTGGCTAAAATGAAAGCAGGAGAGAGTAATGAATGTTGAAGGTATGTGGCAAAATTGGGGCATTAATTCATTCATTGCTGGTGGAATTGTGAACTGATCCAACCATTCTGGAGGCCAATTTGGAATTATGCCCAAAGACCTCTAAAAGACTACCTGCCCTTTGAGCAAACCATAACATTGCTGTATTTGTACCCCAAAGAAATCATAGATAAACAGACTTCTACAAAAATATTTATAACCTTGCTTTTTGTGATAGCAAACCTTGGAAAATGAGGGTCTGCCCTTCAATTGGGGAATGGGTGAACATATGCTGGTGATGGAATACTACTGTTCTCAAAGGAATAATAAACTGAAGGAATTCCATGTGAACTGGAAAGACCTCCAGGAAATGATGTAGAGTGAAAGGAGCAGAGTCAGAAGAACATTGTACACAGAGACTGATACACTGTGGTAAAATTAAATGTAATGGACTTCTGTACTAGAAGCAATGCAATGACCCAGGACAATTCTGAGGGATTTATGGAAAAGAATGCTCTCCACATCCAGAGGAAGAACTAAAGGAGTGGAAACACAGAAAAACAACTGCTTGAACACATGGGTTGATGCAGACTTGATTAGGGATGTAGACTTGAAATGACCACACCAATGCAACTATCAATAATATGGAAATAAGTCTTCATTGATCACACATGTTAAAACCAATGGAAATGCATTTTGGATATGGAGGGGGAGTGAAGAGGAGGTGAAGTGGAAAGTTAAAACAAGAATCATGTAACCATGAATAGTTTTTCGAAAAAAAATAAAATATTCAAATCTAAAAAAAAAGAATTTTGGGGAAGTTTTCTTGGATAATTTTATATAGAATGATGTCCAGGTTTTTTCTTTTCTCATGATTTACTGGTAGCCCAGTGATTCTTAAATTGTCTTTCCTGGATCTATTTTGTAGATCAGTTGTTTTATTAATTAGGTGTTTAATATTTTATTCAATTTTTTCATTCTTTTGATTTTGTTTTATTGATTTTACTACTTTGTGAAGTCATTTGCTTCTAATTATTGGATTTTAATTTTTAAAGCCTGAATTTAATCCCTGACTTTTTGGTCCTCATTTTCCTTTTGACCTATTTTTCTTTATAAGTCATTGTTTTTATATTTTACTTTCTTTACCTTATTTTTAGCTGGTCAATTCTGGCTTTTAGGTCATGGTTTTCTTGTTTTAATTCATTTGCCTCTGATTTCAGATGTCCCATGATGCTTTTTAAATTCTTTTCCCAATTTTCTTCAAACTCTCTTAATTTTTTTCTTTATTTTTTTGAGCTCTTCCAGAGTCTTAGTCCAATTTGCTGGAGTTTTGGAGGTTTTGCTTGCTGTTGCTTGGTCCTTCTGTGTCACATTTGTTCTTTGTTCATTCCCAGAATAGAAGCTGTTGATTGTAATTTATTTTTTTCTTCTGTTGTTTACCCATAATTTTCCTTCTTTCCGTCTCCTTATGGGCTATATTCTTACTCATCTTTTTGTTTCATGGATCTGTATTTTTGAGCTGTTCTGCCCTGAAGAGGTTCTTTTCCACTCTTGGTAAACTTGATTTGGAGGATTGAACTGATCTGTTTTATCAATATACCCTGAGGTCAAATTTTCCCCAGTTGCTTGGAGAGGCTGAAAGTGAAGATGAAGGTGTGGAGTCTAAAGGTAGTTACCCTTGGCCCTTCCTTCTGCTCCCCTCTGCTAGCTGACTCCCTGCCAGTCACAAGGTCAGAGAGTCAAGCTTCCCATTTTAGTACCAAGGTACTGTGTAATAAGGAACTTCTGGGATAAGATGGAGGATATCTTGAGTGACAGGAACATCAGTTGAAGTCCTTGGAATGTGCCTGAAGTGGCATGAGTCAGGGTCAGAATACAGTTGGCACCACCCTATAAATACCCAGGAACAACAGCACACTGAGTCACTTTGAGAATTCCTGGAAGGAGAGTGGATTAGAGGGAGGGTAGGCCCTAAACCTACAATCCAACATCCATATCTGAGTGCCATAGGATGCCATTATAGAGGTGAGAGAGACAACATCACAACCAACAAGAAAAAATATTACTGACCTCCCTATCCTTTGGCTTTTGCCACTGCCAAAAAAAGCCAGATATTGAAGGAGAAGAAAGCTTCAGCCTATTACCAAATCTATCATCCATTTGATTTAGATCACCTTTATTTATTTAGATTTCGCTTAATATTCCCAATCCCCTTTATCCCATTTCCTTGTTCCTAGCCCTTATAGATAGCAAATAAATCCTGTTGCAGTTCAAAGTGTTCCTTTCCTAATTATTGAATCATCTATAGCTGATTAGGGAAGGGAATTATAAACCACAGTCAGAATAGCATTTATCCAGAGAGCATGTCTATACCAGCCCACATCAATCCTTTACCATCAAATCCAACTCCGAGTAAGGGCTAGAGGAGTTGTTGAACACTTAAATGACTCCTATTAGGTTCCTGATTTGGTTGCTGTTGTAGAGGCAGAGGCTTGATGAAGCTGGTCTTCATAGGCCTGGGTTCACTGACACATTGGGTAACCACCTTGCAAACACTTCACTCACTAGCCCAGATTCATCCAGTGCCTGTGATTTCAGTGCCTGCTTGGCAGACTCAGCCAACAGAGCCTTCAAGCCCAGGTGAGGCTTAGCAGCCTTCTTATTACCAACCTGGCTTCAATTTCCACACAACATCTGTCAGGGTTGCTGCCTTCACCCAGGAATGCCACAGATATCCAAAGTCCTACTACTGAAGTAGGTGGGGGAGGGGTGTTGTATCTTTTCCTTTTCCCAGGAATTCAATTTTATCTGCATGCCTTTCTGGTCGAATCAATATGTGAGACCTGTGACTCTGTATTGTTGAGTTTGGCTTTCTACATCTTCTGAAGTGCTTATTTCTGCTTTTGTTGTGAAAGGAAAGCCATAGATGATTCAGTTTCTGCTGCTTCTAAGCCACTATCTTGACTCCACCCCAAACTCACAAAAATTAAATGTCTCTTTAATAATAGCAACATTCAGGAATCAATAAAAGTAAGGAAATTCTCAATTCAAATAGCATGTAAATAGTTTGTACAAAAGCTTTTTAGTTTAATGTAATCAAAACAATTGCTTTATGCAATTTCTAATTTACTCAGTTTTCCTCAACTTGTTTGAGACAGTAAGATAAAAAGTTAATTGGCACTTTAACTCAACAAGCACTTATTAGGCACTTACTTCATTCAAGGTACTGTCTCTGTGGTTGGGAATGCAAAGTACAACGGAAATAAAAAGCAGTCCCTGTCCTTGAGTTGTTTTCTCAGTTAACCTTTGCCGATTTTATGCCTGTTGCTCCCACATTTTTTAGAAAAAAATAGTTCAGATTTATATTTCTAAGACAATTTCCTAATGCACTGCCACTGCTTTATAATGGTGTTTAAGGGCTGATTAGATGCAGATATGATCATAAATGGAATGACTTAGATTATATGAATAATTGGAAAGGAGATTGGTTTCAAGTTGTTTCCTGTTGAATGATTATTGTTTTGATCAGATGTGGAAAGTGATAGAGCAACCAAATATTTGAAGAATTCCAGGTGACAAAAATGGTTGCAGCAAAGCCAAATAATTCTGTTTCATGTCTTGCTGCACATGTTATTCAGAATGGTGGGACCAGAGCAAGCAGATGACTGTGGATTCTGGGTTTTATAAATCATGGAAATACCTGCCATTAGCCACCTGTATTTATTTGTATTCTTTCCAACACTTGTTCAAGTTAGGGTCATTTATTGTTATGATTAGTAAAACCTATCTGCCAGGTATTTGCTGTATAATTGGAAAATAATGGGCAACATTAGGGAATCTTTCCTCGATACATATGCATTGCCCACATGGTCCTACTGTATATTCAGAGCAGATCCAATCTCTGAGAAAACTGTGTAACAGGAGAGGGGCAAATGAACAGGGAAGGAAAATATGCTGCAGCTGTTCTTACACGTGTTGTGCTTGTGGAAAGTGTTTAGCATTTGCAATGAATGACTTTATATGAGATACATGACTAGAATACTATTGCTTCACCATTCTATATAAGATATAGCATTAAACTTATTCAATGCACTAATATTTTTGATTACCTATTAAAGGCACTAAGTAGAAGGTATAGTATATGTGAAGAAAAAGCAAAAATAATCCCTACCCTCAAAAAGCTTGTAGTCAAATAGTCACAAAATTATCTAATAGTCAACCAAAATTACTTACAGAAGAAAAATTATTTGTAAAAGTAGACATATGAATTAATTCTCTAGGGTAATATCATTTGTAAGCAAAATCTATCTTATTGCTTGTGCTACAATAAATACATTTGAAGGACTCTAAACATAGCTTCAAGTAGACATGAAAATGAAATTAAAAATCAAATGCCAAAATTTGTTTTTATCCTAAAAATAAAGAATGTAGAATGGAATTTTCATAGTGATAAATGCAATAAAATAAATGTTACTATAATGTAACATAAGAGAATCAAACATAATTAATAATTCATGAATTTTACTTTTTAAATTTTAAGGATAATTATTTCACTAAATCAAATGAAGATTAAATTTTACATGCCTATTTAAAGGAAGAAATATTTGTTCATTTAGAAAGGGCATTTGTGGCAGTTGATTATAAAAATAGGTGTGTCATATAATTTTGGAACCATATTTTTAAGCCCTAAACTAATTGCAGTTCTGACTACCAGTAGAAAGTGTACAAAACTTTTCATATATGGACATCCTCATATTAATAACAGAATTTCCAGGTAATTTGGGACAAATGAATATCAAAGTTTGCAAGTCTATCCCTCTCATTGTTAAATAATTAGTGTTGGTGTTTACCTACAAAATAAAAGAAAATGTTATCAGGTGAAATTTAAGTATACATCCTTTATATGTGAGACATCCATGTAAACAGACATACAATTGAAAGTATTGTATAATAATGACAATTCCATGCTGAATCAACATATGGTTTATTTGCCAAATAACAGTGTATCTATTTTATATTGCCATACCAATATTTCCTTCTTTGGTAAATGAAAATTTCAGGCCAACCTGAAAATGTATATATATATATATATATATATATATATATGGAAAGAGAGAGTCAAAAATTGATATTCCATCATATCAAATCTACTTAAATTTGGCATTCTATGATTTTTTATTACAAAGAGATTTTATTTTACCAATTACATATAATAACAAATTTGTACATAAGGTTTCTGAAGTAGTATGATCCAAATTGTCCCATCCTTCCCAATCCTTTCTGGAGCTGGTGAGGAATTCAGTCTGGGTTTTACATGTATTATCATGCAAAACATATTTACATATTATTCATTTTTGTTAAGGGAATAATCATATAAAATCCAAAACTCAAAATAAAAATGCAAATAAACTAAAGGGAAAATAATATATTTTGATATGCATTCTGACTCTTAATAGTTCTTCCTCTGCAAGTGGATAGGATTCTTTGCCATAAGTCAATCAGAATGGTCATGGATTGTTGTGGTGTTGAGAGTAGCTAAATTTACCACAATTGATCATTCCACAATATTGCTTCTACTCTGTAAAATGTTCTACTGGTTCTGTTTGTTTCACTCTATCACTTCACATAGGTCTTTCCAGTTCTTTCTGATGTCATCCTGCTTATCATCTCTAATAGTACAATAGTATTCCATCGTCAAAGCATTACCAAAATAATGGACTTACCTCCAGTTTCCAGTTCTTTGCCACCACAAAATGAGAAAATATAAATGTTTTCTACATATATGTACTTTCTCCTTTATTTTTATGTCTTTGGGATATAGACCTATATTTTTATTATATTCAGCTTGGCCTAATCATAGGCAATTAATGTTTTTGCAACACTTTAGATCTAATATTATTTGTGAGAAATGTGTTTTAAAATAGAATTAATTTAATTGCTTGCTTTGTCTTAGAAAAAAAGATTTCCAAATATTTTATATTTTATAGAGATATTTTAAATGGAATTTTTTATATATCTTTCTGCTTGACTTTACTGGTAATATAAATAAATTTTGATGCTTTATGTGGATTTATTTTATAACTTGCTACTTTGCTAAAGTTATTAATTATTTCAACCAATGTTTTATTTTTTGATATTTTGTTATTTTTTAATTTATTTTATCTTTAGAAAAATTTTTCATGGTTACATAATTTATGTTTTTACTTTACCCTTCACCCCCTCAAAATCCCCCTTACCCCATAGCTAACTCACATTTTCACTGGTTTTAACATGTGTGGTCAGTCAAGACTTATTGACATATTATTTATAGTTGAATTGGTGTGGTCCTTTTGGGTTTACATCCACAATCATGTCCTCATCACCCAAGTATTCAAGCAGTAGTTTTTCTTCTGTTTTGATATGGACATGATTAGGATGTAGACTCAAAACTACCACACCAATGCAACTATCAATAATATGGAAATAAGTCTTGATAGATGACACGTGAAGAAACCAGTGGAAATGTGTGTCAGCTACGTGGGGGTTTTGGGGGGCGGAGGGAGTAAAATGGGCATACCCTCGCTTTCCAGTTTTTTGCCACAACAAAGAGCTCAGCTATAAATATTTTTGTACAAGTCTTTTTATCTATGATCTCTTTGGGGTAAAAACTCCGGAATGGTATGGTTGGATAAAAGAGCATGGCATTCGTTTATTGCTCTTTGGGCATAATTCCAAATTGCCAGCCAGAATGGTTGAATCAGTTCAGCCACGCTCTTTGTGGTGGAAAAAAAAAAACTGGAAAAATAAGACATGCCCTTCAATTGGGGAATGGCTGAACAAATTGTAGTATATGTTGGTGATGGAATACTACTGTGCTCAAAGGAATAATAAACTGGAGGAATTCCATGTGAACTGGAAAGACCTCCAGGTACTGATGCAGAGTAAAAGGAAGAGAGCCAGAAGAACATTGTACACAGAGACTGATACACTGTGGTAAGATCAAATGTAATGGATGTTGGGATTTATGGAAAAAATACTATCCACATTCAGAGGAAGAACATGAATCATGTAACCATGGGGAAAAAAAAACTTTTCTAAAGAATAAAATGAAAAAATAAATAAAAATTAAAAAAATTAAAAAAAAATCATTTGTGAACCTATCTGGCCCTGGGGATTTTTTCTTAAGGAGTTTCTTTGTGATTTCTTCAATTTGTTTATCTGACAGGGAATTATTTAAATATTATATTTCCTCTTTTATTAATATAGGCAATTTCTATTTTTCTAAATATTCATTCATTTCACTTCTATTGTCAAAATTATTGCCATATATTTAGGTAAAGTAGCTCCTAATGATTGTTTTAATTTCTAATTCATTTTTAGTGAATTCACCCTTTTCATTTTTTTTAAACCCTTATACTTCGGTGTATTGTCTCATAGGTGGAAGAGTGGTAAGGGTGGGCAATGGGGGTCAAGTTACTTGCCCAGGGTCACACAGCTGGGAAGTGGCTGAGGCCGGGTTTGAACCTAGGACCTCCTGTCTCTAGGCCTGACTCTCACTCCACTGAGCTACCCAGCTGCCCCCATCCTTTGCATTTTGATACTAGTAATTTTATTTTATTTTTCCCTTTTTATCAAATTAACAATGTTCCATTTCATTTTTTTTCACAAAATCAACTCATAGTCTTATTTATTAGTACAATAGTTTTCTTGGTTTCAATTAATTTCCCCTTTGACTTTTAGTAGGAATACAAAAGAGTTTGAAGTTTTTGAATTTATTGAATTTTTGGTTTCTTATTTACCATTTATACTTCTCTTGAATCTTATATTTGGACATCAAATTTTCTGTACAGGTCTTTTTTTTTTATCAGAAATGTTTAAAATCTTCTATTTTCTTTTAAATGTAGCGGTAATATATCATGATTCACTCAGTTTTCTGGTTTGGAAGTGTCCCATATATCATATTGTCTAATGTCCTGCTTTCAGAGCTAAAATTGAAATACAATTAGCTATGTCACTTAGTAATTTTTGAGAGAGTTGGGATTAGAATGTAGGCCCCCTTGTTCAATCTGGTTCCTCTACTATTGCACCATCTGCTATTAGCATAACAACTAATCATTTCCCACTTTGCCTTTGCCTTTGAAAATAAACTTATTTATAAAAATTAGACCTTTTCATGGGAAATTCATACTGATTATTCCACACAAAAATTAAAGGTGAAAATTATCTTAGAGCAATTAGCTAGCTGCACATTTTTCTTCTCATTGGAGAGAATTCTAGATATCTAATATATGTATATGACTAATATGAGTTTCTATTAGGGGAATATGTTAGATTAATATTGAAACTATTTTAAATTTCCATTATTTGACAAGAGACATAATAATATAACTTTTCCCAACAGAGCTGCATTAAATATGCCAACAAGAAGTTTATACACATTCAACATTTCCAAGTAGTAGTATATGGGAAATACATAAACAAAAGCCAGAAAACAAGGTAAAAAATAAAAAAACAAATTTAATATTTTACACATCATTTGAACCTTTAATTATCTTAGATATTATTATATGTTTTCCCAGTGCAATTAAAACTAGCAGCTTCAATATGACATTGATCTTATATACATAGAGAACAATTTCTTTCACAAGGTTGATATGTTAATATATCTTGGCCTGCAATCCAGAGGCATTGGTTTTGATGCTGTGTGATCCCATGCTATACTTCAATAGAAATGAAGTTTAATGGGATATAATTTGTTCTTAACTAAAAGTGGCAGCCAATTTATAGATCTCTCAAATTATAGTTAGCATATATTAAATTCATCTGCTTTTGGAAATCCAGATTATTTTCATTTCACAAATAATTAAAAGAGACAAAGAAAACAGGATTATTTTTTGTCTTTGAAGTTCTCTATAGATAATAGTTCCTCTGGAAAAATTCCTTCTCCAATGGTTTTTGAAAATTCTTTCCAAGATAGATTAAATGCATTCCTGGAATCACATCATCAGAAAGAATGGAATGACCTTTTAAGATGTCTTCTAGGCTCATCACTGCACCTGAACAATTCTAACAAGTTATTATCTGTGCATTCACAGGAGGAAAACAAAGCAAAGGTTAGAGGAATGAACAACTTTTTCATCTTTTTCACATGCCAAAATCTAATGAACACATTATGCAATATAAGGCACAAAATAGAAAACATTTTTTTCTTTCTTTTTAAATTCTAGAGCAGCTCTCTACTAGTTGAGTTGATTTTTTTTTGTGGAACTGACTAGATATTTCATAGGAATAACTGGCTGTTTAGCTGAATTAATGAGTGTATGCATCAAAATGGTCAAAATGATTATAGGTATAAACAAAACTTTAAAGAACCTTCTTTAAACTCTTTATATTAAACTTCTGTCCTAATCATAAGAAAGTAGGGAATACATGAATAACACAAGTCCTGCACTGTTGTCCTTGTGATATCAGAAGTGAGGAAGTCCACCAGAATTCTGAATGAACTTCCTTTAGTCAATTTATAAGGGGGTAGGTCCAATGGTTGTTCATAATGCATAGGCATGGCAAAATTATGAATTGTATCATGACAATATAAAATGTGTGAGATACCAAATTAATCTAAGTATGTGAGTAGATAAAATTTTATTTTCAAATGTCATGCATATGTTGGTTTAAAACATTTTGTTAGTGACATTTTTTTAAATGAAAGGAGAACATAGTCTATTCCCCACTTTAGAACCGATAAATGTGCTTGATAGTAGGGATCATTATTTTTCAGTCTCATATTTATTTGACCTTGATTCAGTCAAAATAAGAGCAGTAAGTTCTCCCAAAGCTTGTATTAATCTTAACCTAATTAGTCTGGATTATTTATTTATTGTGCTCTAACAGAATGTGACCTTGAAATTATGCTGCTTAAAAGAAATACTGTAAACTGCATTCAATACTTAAAAGTTTTATGTATTCCTTATATATAATATTGTACTAATATCTGCATTTAATTTGAGAAAACATTCAAACATTCTTGAAAAATGGTTATCTTCTTGATTAATAATTGCTATTTATTTCCACTATTATGTCATTTTTCTTTATAATGTCTATGTACCATGATGCACAATTTTTTAAAGATAAGTACAAAATAAGTTAATCAAAAATAACACTAACTTGTTGGATTAAAAATCACATAATATGTTTGAGGGAATTGTATATTCAAGACAGATGCTCATGAGCATGCATTTTCTATTGGATTCATTTGTCCCAACCTAAATTAATATAATGACATCATAGTAATACCAAAAGAAAAGGATAATTGTAAAATTTAGAATATGAAGCAAATGGTAAGGAATTAAGTGCAATAACTATTTTGACAGATTTTCTAAAATCATTTCATCTCATCCAATCCCATGGGATCATGTCTAAATGGATATATGTGGCATAAAAGGAATATAAAGCAGACTACATGTAATGACATCTGTAGGAAAACAATGAATATTAAGATCTCAGAAATCTGATATTGTGATGACTAAACATAATTCTCCTTCAACATTGACATTAGGAAAATTTAAGAATATAATTGCAGACCAATCAATATGATGAAAGCACAAGGTCCTTCAACTAATATTTCTGTTATGAAAAACTGAGGCCTCAGTGTCAGAAAGGACTGCCTTTTTAATATCATAAAGAGAGAGAGAGAGAGTGAGAGAGAGAGAGAGAGAGAGAGGAAATATTCAAAACTTAAGTGCATTGAAAACAACTTAAAGAGAGAAGAACAATCAGATCCATTGGGGCAGAGAATTGATTCACACCCTATAGAGAAGTAGAAGGGTAACAAACGGACTGGTTGGGAGGGAAGCAATACTAGGTAGGAAGAGGGCTTGGGCGGGAGCACAGCATGGCTTTAAAGAATAATAAGACGGGAATAAGAAGGGAGGGGGGAGAAAGGGAAGTACAACAAGGGAGGGGATTATAGGAACTGATTAAAAACAAAATACTAGTATAGAAGGAAACAGTGAAAGAAGAAAGAACAGAACTAGGAGAGAGAATGAAAATGTCTGGGAATGCACAATTGATAATTATAACTCTGAATGTGAATGGGATTAACTCACCCATAAAAGAGAAGCAAATAGCAGAGTGGATTAGAAACCAAAACCCAACCATATGTTGTTTACGAGAAACACACATCAGACAGACAGACATACATAGAGAGAAAATGGGAAGATAGAGCAAAGTCTTTTGGGCTTCAAATGAGAAAAAGAAGGCAGGGGTGGCTATCATGATCTCTGACACAGCCAAAGCAAAAATAGATAAGGTTAAAAGAGATAGGCAAGGTTACTACATCCCAATAAAAGGCAGTATAAACAATGAAGAAATATCAGTACTCAATATGTATTCACCAAACAGTATAGTTTCCAAATTTCTAAAGGAGAAGCTAGTGGAGCTCAAGGAGGAAATAGATAGCAAAACCATACTAGTGGGGGACCTGAAACTTACCCTATCAGATCTAGATAAGTCAAACCAAAAAATAAATAAGAAAGAGATAAGAGAAGTAAATGAAACCCTAGAAAAATTAGAGTTAATAGATATTTGGAGAAAATAATTAGAGACAAAAAGGAATACACCTTCTTTTCAGCAGCACATTGAACATTCACAAAGATAGACCATGTAATAGGTGACAGAAACATGGCAAACAAATGCAAAAAAGGAGAAATAATAAATGTAACCTTCTCAGATCATAGTGTAATAAAAATAGTTATTAGTCAGAATACATGGAGAGGCAAACCAAAAACTAATTGGAAATTAAATAATATAATTCTCCAAAATAATTTACTGAAAGAACAAACCACAGAAACAATTAATAATTTAATTGAAGACAATGACAATGATGAGACAACTTACCCAAGCTAATGGGATGCAGCCAAAGCTCTTCTAAGGAGAAAATTGATATCAGTGAGGGCATATATTAACAAATTAGAAAGGGCAGAGGTTAATGAATTGGGCATGCAACTTAAAAACTAGAAAATGAACAAATTAAAAATCCTCAGATGAAAACTAAATTAGAAATACTAAAAATCAAAGGAGAAATTAATTAAGTTGAAAGTAAAATAACTATTGAAATAATAAATAAGACTGGAAGCTGGTATTTTGAAAAAAACAGATAAAATAGACAAAGTACTGGTTAATCTAATTAAAAAAAGGAAATAAGAAAACAAAATTAATAGTATCAAAGATGGAAAAGGAGACCTCACCTCTAATGAAGAGGAAGTTCAGGCAATCATTAAAAACTATTTTGCCCAATTATATAGCAATAAATTTAGGAATCTAGGTGATATGGATGAATATTTGCAAAAATATGAATTGTGTATATTAACAGCAGAAGAAACAGAATACTTAAATAATCCAATATCAGAAAAAGAAATTGAAGAGGCTATTAAAGAACTCCCTAAGAAAAAGTCACCAGGGCCTAATGGTTTCATAATTCTACCAAACATTCAAATAACAATTAATCACAATACAATACAAATTATTTGATATAATAAGCAAAGCAGGAGTCTTACCGAACTCCTTTTATGACAAAAATATGGTACTGATTCCAAAGCTAGGCAGATCAAAAACAGAGAAAGAAAATTACAGACCAATCTCCTTAATGAACATAGATACAAAAATCTTAAACAGAGTACTAGCAAGGAGACTCCATCAAGTAATCAAGAAGATCATCCACCATGACCAGGTGGATTTATACCAGGAATGCAAGGATGGTTCAACATTAGGAAAACCATTCACATAATTGACCATATCAACAAGCAAACCAACAAAAACCACATGATTATCTCAATAGATGCTGAAAAAGCCTTTGACAAAATATAGCACCCATTCCTACTGAAAACACTAGAAAGTATAGGAATAGAAGGTTCTTTCCTAAAAATAATAAACAATATATATCTTAAACCATCAACAAGCATCATATGCAATAGGGATAAATTAGAAGCATTTTCAATATGATCAGGTGTGAAACAAGGATGCCCATTATCATCCTCTTTTATTTAACATTGTACTAGAAACACTAGAAGTAGCAATTACAAAAGAAAAAGAAAGTGAAGGTATTAAAATAGGCAAGGAGGAGTCTAAGCTATCACTCTTTGCAGAGGATATGATGGTCTACTTAAAAAAATCCTTTAGAATCAACTAAAAAGCTCATAGAAATAATCAACAACTTTAGCAAAGTTGCAGGAAACAAAATAAATGCACATAATCATCAGCATTTCTATATATTTCCAACACATCACAGCAGCAAGAGGTAGAAAGAGAAACACCATTTAAAATCACCCTGGAAAATATAAAATACTTAGGAATCTATCTACCAAAACAAATACAGGAATTATACGAACATAACTACAAAACACTTTCCAAACTATTAAAACTAGATTTAAACAATTGGAAAAACATTGAGTGCTCATGGGTAGGATGAGGTAACATGATAAAAAATGACCATTCTACCCCAATTAATTTACTTATTTTGTGCCATACCTGTCAAACTACCAAAAACTTTTTTACTACGTTAGAAAAAACTATAACAATGTTTATTTGGAAGAACAAAAGATCAAGAATATAAAGGGAAATAATGAAAAAAAAAACATGAAGGAAGATGGCTTAGCAGTACCAGATATTAAGCTATACTATAAAGCAGTGGTCATCAAAACAATATGGTAGTGGCTAAGAGATAGAAGGGAGGATCAGTGGAATAGACTTGGGGTAAATGATGTCAGCAAGACAGTGTATGATAAACCCAATGAGCACAACTTTTGGGACAAAAATCCACTATTTGACAAAAACTGCTGGGAAAATTGGAGAACAATATGGGAGAGATTAGGTTTAGATCAACATCTCACACCATACACCAAGACAAATTCAGAATGGGTGAAAGACTTAAATATAAAGAATGAAACTGTAAGTTAATTAGGTGAACACAGAATAGGATACTTGTTAGATTTCCAGGGAAGGAAAGATTTTAAAACCAAAAAAGTATCCGGATCCAGCCAGATACAACCGCGAGACCCATGAGTCAGCCACCTGAAAGAACCATAGGGAGAGAGAAGGGAGACCAAGGCGCAATAAAGACAAATCAGTCTTAATTGTGACAAGGCTCGTTTATTGTGTGCAGGGAGTGGGTTTATATACTTCTAGGGCTGGGGTAAGGAATTTTCCGATGGTCTCAGGCTGTTGGTCTCGCCACGCCTATCCCGGATAAAGCTGGATAAGTTTCTATTTTCGTTTCTTGGGAAACCCTTCACTAAGTTTTGTTTCTATGGTCTCTATAAGTTTTGTTTCTATGGTCTCTATGGTTTTTAGGTTTCGTTCCTTGGTCTCTGACAATTCCCCCTTTCTTTTCTTTTAAAGAGGCGATTTAGCCAGGACCGCAGCGACGGCCCCTGTCTTAGGCTACACAGGGGGAGTTACTAGGCCATCAAGGGTCAAGGACCTGTGCTAATCCCGTCATTGGGTTACCGCCCTGCTGGTGAAACGGAGAAGGTCACTGTCAGGCAAGGTGAGTGGCCGTTCAGTGTTTGTTATTTCTATGCGATGGTATTGGACCATAGGGTACTTAGTGAGGGCCGAGTCAATTCTTGTTTTGATAAATCCAGTCAGACGTTGGAAAGCCCAAGGGCCAAAGGTGAGAACTAGAAGGAAGATAATAAGGGGGCTAAAATGGTGGGGATCAGGGTAGAAAGCCAAGGGGAACCTTTTAGGAGATTGTTAAACCTGAGCCTCGGCCTCCCTTTTTCTTAGGGCAAGGAGTCCTCGTAATTTTGCCATAGATTCTCTTACAATGCCGGTATGGTCAGCGTAAAAACAACATTCTTCTTTCAGGGCTGCGCATAGTCCACCCTCTTTCAAAAAAGGAGGTCGAGACCTCGCCTATTCTGCAGGACCACTTCTGAAAGAGAAGTGAGGGACTGTTCCAAGGCCGTGACAGACTTCTCCAATGTGTCTAAGTCAGATGTCATAGCCATATGGAGAGCGGCCAGATGTTGTGCCTTTAGGAGGGCGGTGGTGCCGGTGCCAATGCCCGCGGCGAGACCACCAACTCCTAGGAGGATAGCTAGAGTAACAAAGGGCTCTCTACGCATTCTAGGGGACGGGGAGAGAAGTGACAGGGCAGTGTCATCCGCGCGGTAAGAGATGCGGGGCCATAATTGAACAAGAATACAGAATTCAGAAGAGGTATCAAAAACCAGGAGGGCGATACATGGGGTGAGTCCAGTGTTGCAGGCCCAAAAAGTATTGTTCGGGGCCTCGAGAAAATGTGCGGAGGATGAAAGAGGGAGGGTAGAGTAAGGCGATGGGAGGATGTGATGCAGCGGGAGGATGGCCTAGAAGTGTGTTGGGGTTCAGCGAGATAGCCAAGGCAAAAGGAGCTGTCAGGGCCATCTCCCTTGATTCCTGAAAGAAAGCAGAGAGAAGGTTCTCAGGGACAGGCCCTGGAAAGGAGGGGTTAAGGAGGAGGGCAAGGGGGAGGCGAAGAGCCGGGGGTGTTGATCGTCTTAATCATTCGAGACTGGACCCAGCGGGCGTTGTTTTCAGCAGAATCAAAAACACAAGCAGAGCCTTTACCCCAAGTGAGGACGGGGTCGGGACCGTGCCAATGCCCAGTTAGGGGGTCACTCCAAAGGACTTTTGCCAGATTGGATGTGGTATGTGGATGCTAGTGGCGATCAGCAGTGGAACGCCCCTCCGCATCCAGTGTGAGGAAGTTAAGAACAAAAAGGGCATGCGTAAGAAGCAGGGTCTGATTGCCACACAATGGGTAAAGGGTTTCTTGGGACTTGAGTTTAAAAAGGGTGTTCTTAAGGGTTTGATTTGCTCATTCAACAATGCCTTGTCCTTGTGGGTTGTAGGGGATTCCTGTAACATGCTTTATGCCTAACTGAGAACAGAATTGTTTAAAGGCCTGGCTGGTATAGCCGGGGCCATTATCTGTTTTGAGGGAGAGGGGCTTTCCCATCATGGACATAGCAAGGAACATATGCTTGATAACATGCCTGGTGGCTTCGCCAGATTGTGCAGATGCAAAAAGAAAACTGCTAAACGTGTCGATGGAAACATGGATGTACTTGAGTTTAGCGAAAGAAGGGACGTGGGTGACGTCCATTTGCCATAGGTGGCCGGGGAGAAGGCCACGGGGGTTAATCCCTAGATGGGGTTCAGGCAAAAGAGTAACACAAGAAAATTTAGTACAAGAGAAACTGATATTAAACCTTAACATTTGGGTATCTTTGCCAACATACTTCATCTCCAGAAATCATTCTTGGATAAGAATTGATCCTTCTAGGAAGTTTGATTCCTAAGTTGTTTGCAGAGTTGACAAGTGATGTTTCTGTTACAAAATATCCTTTTGCAAAGCTCACATTAATAGGACATCTATAAATACTTGAATTATTATTTTACAAATAAATTTTTTTATCTCCCAGATTCTGGAGGAAATCCAGAAAGTTTCGGGTTATATTTCCAAGCTCAAGATCTAATACTTCAATTGTGGTAAACTAAAGCTGCAAGCTACAAGTCATCTATCACTAACTTCATCTACTTCTCAAAGCATGTTCCCTAACAATTTGATAATTTCCAATTATCTACCTAATAGGTTGTTTGGGGAAATGGAAACTTTAATTGTATAATTTGCCTCATGTGCTGATTATGGGACTTGTCACAAAAAACAAACAGGGAAAACATTTCCTCATATCCCTACAAGACTGATCACTCAGTTATTCTTACATATTTTGGTAATAATTAACATCTCACACTTTAGTCACAAAACCTGAATTAAGGAACAGGAGTGCTGGATTGAGTAGCTTCATAGTAAATATAAAACAGGACTGTATTATCTCCTGAAACAGATATTAGTTTGAACTCCATAACTTACAAATAACTTTAAATCCTTTAGCAATCTTTCAGTATATAAACAAAATGAATTTCAAAGCATTTACTCTTATTCCTTTCAAACTTCTCTTTAAAACAGAATATAATAGAATCTCCAGTTTAGTTTCCTTTTACTTTAAAACATTGCTACATAGCTGATCAAATACCATCAAGATTATTCTGATTCATCATTTTTTGTGTCTATTTTGCACTAGAATTCACACCTATTATTTATTTATCCATTAGAAACTCCATCTTTTGAAAATTACCAAATTCTTAGAACCTGTATTATTAAAACCCATGCATAGATTAACCACTTTAAAAACTTCTTGTGTATCATGATTACTTGCTGCTAGTTCTGACAGCACATACATTAAAAGAACATCTCATTTGAAATATCCCAAGTTAAATTCTGGAATAAGTTCTCTAACATTACAATTTTTTTTCTGTTACTACAATAAATAAATTACATTGTACCATATCAAAAATCATTAGCAATCCTCAACCCTTAAAATCAATTCTTACATGAAAAATACTTCTAATTGTGGAGTAAAATCTCCCTTTTGTCTTAAGGCTTAATTGTAAGTTGTCACAGTATATGTTATTTGCTTTATAAATTTCCAAAACATATTTCCTTTGTATTAACTGTCTTTTATTCTCTATAATATCTGCAGTTTCCCTTTTTATTTTAAATTTATGCTCCAATTGTGGTGAATTAGGGAAATCTGAATTTTTGCACAATCATTATTGATGTTATAAAGTTGCTATTAGCTTCTTGTTCATTTTTTCACTTTACAGAGCTAAGCTGGCAAGTCACACTTGATTGGTCACTGTACCTCTCTGAGTCTGTTCACATGAAGCTATTCTACATGTTTATTCTTACCCATAATAATATTTTTTTTCTTTAAACAAATTGCATGTTATTCGTTAGATCATGAATTTCTTCTAATACATTGCACATGCTTTTAAAATAATTTTATATCCTAATAAATTACAATGCTGTCCAAATTTTTTATATTCATAATATACTAGATTCCTAATGCAAAAATATTATTTTTGAATTACCAAAATTTGAAACCCTAATGTTAATTATATTTTTACCTATTACTTAATATGATGGTACAGATCTTAGAGTAACAATTTTACATATTAATATATTTTTCCTAAATTCAGTTTGATAAGCATTTTTGGTAAGTCTGATCATTCCCACACTGCAAATCCTAATAGATAGCTTTTCAATATAAGTTTTGTGCATTCTTAAATGTAACAGAAATTCCATTTTTAACTAGTAGTCAATGAATTTACACAATACCATCAGTACCTATTTAGTTCCTTAGCAAATATATACTCTAATGGGTAGAGAAAGGTCCATGAGTTTGGGGGAGAATGGGCGACGATTTTTAGCTTCTCATAGCTACTTCCTGCTGAACTGGGGCGGCGTGAATGATTCGCTCTCAACAAATAATTTTCTCATGGACCAGTCTCTGTCTAAAGGGATCTAATTTTGAAATGTAAGCCAATTGCATTGTTCTAATAATCTTTAAGTTAAATTTTTCACTAACATCAGTTTGATTAATGTTAGGTTGAACTCATGGTTGTTTAAAGAAGCTTTTTCACTCTGGGTTAAGCACTGAGCAAGACTGATGGTTTTTATTTATTTTTTGCTAGCTAGGAAAGTTAAGTTGCACTTCTATACTTCTGTACACAACTAAGAATCATTGCTTTCTCTCTCAATAAGTTTTTCTTAGATTGCATTTTAGAATCTTTTGTAATTTTCATTAGATATATGTCTCAGTACTTAACCTGTTGATAGAATTTGATGATGGGATCAAATTTGTCCCTTTTTCTGTCTTTTGATTTCCATGTTCCCTTTCTCATGGCCAGTGAGAAATGTAAGGGGAAATGTTTGACAGATTAGTTTGTTTAACTCTTGCCTTAATAAGAGCAGAGAATAAGATTTCTTTTAACCAATTAAATTATCTTAGAGTTTAAGACATTCAGAAATTACAATGTTATTTTCTGAATTTCTCTAACGCTTCTGTCTGTCTTCTCCATTCCTCCGGAACGAATGAAGAAGAGAGAGAGATTTATTTTTCCCAACCTGTAACCCTCCCATTGTGATCACAGACAAACAACATATAACACACAGACTGATCATGGACACATTTCCCGGGCATATCACACACACTCTGACAAATATAAAACATAAATTATATAAGCTAGATTTTTCTTTTCATCCTGGCAAAAGATCAATTGTTACAATTCATATCTCCATGACTAAAGAAATCTGTGAAAAAGAATGAGTCAGAAAAGGGTTAATTCTTAAGAAGGAGCTGGCTGACATATGATGAATTTTGTTTCTTAATTACCTTTCTTCATGCTTCAATAAGTATCCTAAAATAAATACACTTTTGCTTCTTCACTTTTCTGTGAAGTGAGATTCTGATACCTGCCTGAATAATTCCAGGTATGCCACATTGCTGGAAAGATTGATATAGCTAAGTGAAAATTGCTAAAACTTTTTACATTGTCTGTGGCCATCACCAATTGGACTCCTTCCAAGGGAGAAAGAAAAAAACTATGACAAAACTGGTTTTTCTAGCTGAAGCAAAGTAGCCAGCCGCTTCTAAAAAGGGGGGCAGAGAGGAAAATTTCTGGTCACTTTTAAATTTGCCGTTTAGTCCTAGAGAAAAATACGCTTTTCCTGGTGTCCTTCTAAGAAGGGCCCAGTGCCCTAACGCTTAATTTTTGAGTAGGGGTGGGAGCTTGCTCAGGGCTCCATCCCCTTTTCCCCGAAGTCCTCTCAAAAGGATCCGGTGGTCTTAAACAAATTTTTCTTTTTTACCCTAATGCCTCTCTCCCTGAGACTATCTTTAAGTTCCTTAACATATAGGGCTTCCTTTGAGAGTGTTTTCCCCATTTTTCATTCACGCTGTCGTAACAATCACTTCCCCACGTTCTCGCCAGTCTCCTTGTGGAGGTATGGAAACGGATACTAGCGGGTCTGGATTCAGAAACAGATCAAGGGAACGATCAGAGTACCGAAACCCTTGTCATACCAGTCACACACACTCTCATTCTGGGGTATTCACTTCAAATTCCAGCCTGATTGCCTATGGGGGATGGGACGACTTACCCTGCCTCAAGGCTGTCTGTTCAGCCTCTACCCTGCTTTTGTCCGCGGCCGCGGGATCTGCTTCTCAGTCGTCCGGTAAGCTGTGTTCCTCGTGCCCCGCGTTGAGCGCCAGATATCCGGATCCAGCCGGATACAACCGCGAGACCCATGAGTCAGCCACCTGAAAGAACCATAGGGGGAGAGAAGGGAGACCAAGGCGCAATAAAGACAAATCAGTCTTAATTGTGACAAGGCTCGTTTATTGTGTGCAGGGAGTGGGTTTATATACTCTGGGCTGGGGTAAGGAATTTTCCGATGGTCTCAGGCTGTTGGTCTCGCCATGCCTATCCCGGATAAAGCTGGATAAGTTTCTATTTTCATTTCTTGGGAAACCCTTCACTAAGTTTTGTTTCTATGGTCTCTATAAGTTTTGTTTCTATGGTCTCTATGGTTTTTAGGTTTCGTTCCTTGGTCTCTGACAAAAAAGAGTTAGAGAAAATTAAAAAATGTAAAATAAATAATTTTGAATATATTAAATTAAAAATGTTTTGTACAAAGGAAAACAATGCAACCAAAATCGGAAGGGAAATAACAAATTGGGAATAAATCTTTATAACAAAAAATTCTGACAGAGGACTAATTACTCAAATATACAAGTAGCTAAAACAATTGTATAAAAAATCAAGCCATTCCCCAATTGATAAATGGGCAAGGGACATAAATAGGCAATTTTCAGATAAAGAAATCAAAAGTATCAATAAGCACATGAGAAAGTGTTCTAAATCTCTAATAATTAAAGAAATGCAAATCAAAACAACTCTGAGGTATCACCTCACACCTAGCAGATTGGCTAAAATGATAGCAGGGGAAAGTAAGTAATGTTGGAGGGGATGTGGCAAAATTGGGATATTAATGCACTGCAGGTGGCTTTGTGAACTGATCGAACCATTCTGGAGGGCAATTTGGAACTATGCCCAAAGTGGGATAAAAGAATGCCTGCCCTTTGATCCAGCCATACCATTGTTGGGTTTGTACCCCAAAGAGATCATAGATAAACAGACTTGCACAAAATTATTTATAGCTACACACTTTGTGGTGGCAAAAAACTGGAAGGCAAAGGTATGCCCTTCAATTGGGGAATGGCTGATCAAATTGTCGTATATGTTGGTGATGGAATACTATTGTGCTCAAAGGAATAATAAACTGGAGGAATTCCATGTGAACTGGAAAGACCTCCAGGAATTGATGCAGAGTGAAAGGAGCAGAGCCAGAAGAACATTGTACACAGAGACTGATATACTGTGGTAAAATTAAATGTAATGGACATCTGTACTAGTAGCAATGCAATGGCCCAAGACAATTCTGAGTTATTTATGGAAAGGAACACTACCCACTTTCAGAGGAAGAACTACAGGAGTCGAAACACAGAAAAAAAAAACAAACAACTGCTTGGAAACTTGGATTGATGAGGACATGATTGGGGATGTAGACCTGAAAAGACCACACCCATGTAACTATCAATAATGTGTAAATAAGTCTTGACTGACCACACATATTAAAACCAGTGGAAATGCAAATTAGCTACAGCAGAGGGGGGTGGGGGGTTGAGGGGGTTAAAGGGAAAGTAAAAACATGACATGTAACCATTGAAAATTTTTCTGAAAATAAAAAAATTATTAAAAAAGAAAGAAAAAATATGTATGAACCAAATGGCATAGTGATCAGATTCATAAAGGAGAAACTGGCAGATCACAAGAAGGAAATAGATAGCAAAACCAATCTAGTGGGAGATCTATATATCCCTCTTTCAGATGTAGATAAATCAAACCAAATAATAAATAAGAAAGAGGCAAGAGAGATGAATGAAGTCCTAGAAAAATTTGATTTAATAGATACGTAGAGAAAAATGAATAGAAACAAAAAGGAATACACCTTTTCTTTCAGCTGCACATGTTATACTCACAAACATTGACCATGTAAAGGGACATAGAAACATTGCAAACAAATGCAAAAGAGCAGAAATAATAAATGTAACCTTCTCAGACCATAATGCAATAAAAATTATAATTAGTTAGGGCACCTGGACAGGCAAATCAAAAACTAATTGGAAATTAAATAATATAATTCTCCAAAACCAATTAGTCAAAGAAGAAATAATAGAAACAATCAAGAATTTCATTGAAGAGAATGACAATGATGAGGCATCCTACCAAACTCTGTGGGATGCAGCCAAGGCAGTACTCAGGGGGAAATTTATATCCTTGTGTGCATATATTAACAAATTAGGGAGGGCAGAGATTAATGAATTGGATATACAACTTAAAAAACTAGAAAGCAAGCAAATTCAAAGTCCCCAGATGAAAACTAAATTAGAAGTACTAAAAATCAAGGGAGAAATTGATAAAATTGAAAGTAAAAACTATTGAATTAATAAATAAGACTAGAAGCTAGTATTTGGAGAAAACAGATAAAATAGACAAAGTACTGGTCAATCTAATAAAAAAGGAAGGAAGAAAACCAAATTGACAGTATCAAAGATGAAAAGGAAGAACTCACCTCTAATGAAGGGGAAATTAAGGCAATCATTAAAAACTATTTTGCCCAAATATATGGCAATAAATATAGCAATCTTGGAGATATGGATGAATATTTGCAAAAATACAAATTACCTAGAATAACAGCAGAAGAAATAGAATACCTAAATAATCCCATATCAGAAAAAAAATTGAACAAGCCATCAAAGAACTCCCTAAGAAAAAATCACCAGGGCCTGATGGATTCACAAGTGAATTCTATGAGACATTCAAAGAACAAATAATCCCAATACTATAGAAATTATTTGGTATAATAAGCAAAGAAGGAGTCCTACCGAATTCCTTTCATGACACAAATATGGTTCTGATTCCAAAGCCAGGTAGATCAAAAACAGAGAAAGAATACTACAGGCCAATCTCCCTAATGAACATAGATACAAAAATCTTAAATAGGATATTAGCAAAGAAACTCCAGCAAGTGATCAAGAAGATCATCCACCATGATCAGGTGGGATTTATACGAAGAATGCAAGGATGGTTCAACATTAGGAAAACCATCCACATAATTGACCATATCAACAGTCTAACAAACAAAAATCACATGATTATCTCAATAGATGCTGAAAAAGCCTTTGACAAAATACAGCATCCATTCCTATTGAAAACACTGAAAAGTATAGGAATAGAAGGACCTTTCCTAAAAACCATAAACATTGTATACTTAAAACCATCAACAAGCATCATATGCAATGGTGATAAATTAGAAGCCTTTACAATAAGATCAGGAGTGAAAAAAGGATGCCCATTATCTCCTCTATTATTCAACATTGTATTAGAAACACTAGCAGTAGCAATTAGAGAAGAAAAAGAAATTGAAGGTATCAAAATAGGCAATGAGAAGACAAAGCTATCACTCTTTGCAGATGATATGATGGTCTACTTAAAAAATCCTTGAGAATCAACTAAGAAGCTTGTAGAAATAATCAACAACTTTAGCAAAGTTGCAGGATATAAAATAAATAAACATAAATCATCAGCACTTCTATATATTTCCAACACATCACAGCAGCAATAGGTAGAAAGAGAAACACCATTTAAAATCACCCTAGACAAAATAAAATACTTAGGAATCTATCTACCAAAACAAACACAGGAATTATAAGAAAACAACTACAAAACACTTTCCCAACAATTAAAACTAGATCTAAACAATTGGAAACATATTGATTGTTTTTGGGTAGGATGAGCTAACATAATATAAATGACCATTCTACTCAAATTAATTTACCTATTTAGGGCCATACCTATCAAACTACCAAAAAACTTTTTTACTGAATTAGGAAAATCTATAATGAAGTTCATCTGGAATAACAAATGATCAAAAATATCAAGGGAAATAATGAAAAAAATGCGAATGTGGGGGCCTAGCAGTACCAGATATTAAACTGGACTATAAAGCAGTGGTTATCATAACAATATGGTACTGGCTAAGAGACAGAAGGGAGGATCAGTAGAATAGACTTGGTGTAAGTGACATCAGAAAGACAGTGTATGATAAACTCAAAGAGCCCAACTTTTGGGACAAAAATCCAGTATTTGACAAAAACTGCTGTGAAATTTGGAAAACAATATGGGAGAGAATAGGTTCAGATCAGCATCTCACACCCTATGCCAAGATAAAATCAGAATGGGTGAATGACTTGAATATAAAGAGGGAAACTATAAATAAGTTAAGTGAACATAGAATAGTTTACTTGTCAGATCTCTGGGAAAGGAAAAATTTTAAAACCAAGTAAGAGTTAGAGAAAATTACAAAATGTAAAATAAATGGTTTTGATTATATCAAACTAAAAAGCTTTTTTACAAACAAAAACAATGTAGTCAAAATCAGAAGGGAAACAACAAATTTGGAAAAAATCTTTATAATAAAAAACTCTGACAGGGGTCTAATTACTCAAACATACAAGGAATTAAACCAATTGTATAAAAAATCAAGCCATTCCCCAGTTGATAAATGGGCAAGAGACATGAATAAGCAATTTTCAGGAAAAGAAATCAAAAGTATCAATAAGCACATGAGAAATTATTCTAAATCTCTAACAATTAGAGAAATGCAAATCAAAACAACTCTGAGGTATCACCTCACACCTAGCATATTGGCTAAAATGAAATAAGGGGAGAGTAATGAATGCTGCATGGGATGTGGCAAAACTGGGACATTAATGTATTGCTGGTGGAGTTGTGAACTGATCCAACCATTCTGGAGGGCAATTTGGAACTATGCTCAAAGGGCTATAAAAGAATGCCTGCCCTTTGATCCAGCCATACCATTGTTGGGTTTATACCCTAAAGAGATCATAGATAAACAGACTTGTACTAAAATGTTTATTACCACCTTTTGGTGGCAAAAACTGGAAAATGAGGGTATGTCTTTCAATGGCTGAACAAATTGTGGTATACGCTGGTGATGGAATACTATTGTGCTAAAAGGAATAGTAAACTGGAGGAATTTCATGTGAACTGGAAAGACCTCCAGGATTTGATGCAGAGTGAAAGGAGCAGAGCCAGAAGAACATTGTACACAAAGACTGATAAACTGTGTTAAAATCGAATGTAATGGACTTCTGTACTACCAGCAGTGCAATGACCCAGGACAGTTCTGAGGGATTTATGGAAAGAATGCTAGCCAAATTCAGAGGAAGAACTACAGGAGTGGAAAAAGAAGAGAAACAACTGCTTGAACTCATGGGTTGAGGAAGACCTTATTAAGGATGTAGACTTGAAACTACCACAGCAATGCAAGTATCAACAATTTGGAAATATGTCTTAATCAATGACACATGTTAAAAGGAGTGGAAATATGCATTGGCCATGGGGAGGGGAGCTTGGGGGGGATGAAGGGGAAAGTAAGAGCATGAATTATGTAATAATGTTAACTTTTCTAAAAAATAAATATTAGTAAATGTTTAAAAAAGCATAAACTTTTTCATTCATCATTTCTTATTTTATTTCAGATTTTTTTCAAATTTTAACAATTTCATTGCCTAATTCTTAGCTTGCCATCACACACACACACACACAAATATTATCATCCTAGTTATCAAAAAATAATTATAGGGGGGACAGCTGGGTAGCTCAGTGGAGTGAGAGCCAGGCATAGAGACAGGAGGTCCTAGGTTCAAAGCCGGCCTCAGCCACTTCCCAGCTGTGTGACCCTGGGCAAGTCACTTGACCCCCATTGCCCACCCTTACCAATCTTCCACCTATGAGACAATACACCTAAGTACAAGGGAAAAAAATAATTATATTTTGTTCAGATTCTGAGATATATAATTTAAGGCCTATGCTATTTAAATTCAAAGTCTTACTAAATTTGTAATAAATTTCTGTAATTAGTGCCAAATTTTGGGAATATATCCCAACCTAATAAAGCCATGTAGGCTATCTGTGCATTGGCATTTAAGGGAAAAATCATGAAAATTGAAAGTTATAGTCCAGTTTCCTTTTTTAACCTGTCAAGTTATCTAAGAAAATGTAAAAAGAAAATAAGTCATATTCTACTAATGCACAGTACCCTGAGAATAGATTAATAGACATAAAAGGTCAGGGCTCTGCCACCTCAGAAAGCAATTGAACATTTGTCTGTCATGTACTTTGTCATGATAGGAATTTGTGCAGCTTGCTTTAAGACCCAGAAACAAGAAAAGTACATAAACATTTTAAATCCATTATAGAACTAGAAAGATGTTAACGGAATGGAATACTAATGACTAGATGAGCATCCCTTTGACTCCCAGGAAGACAGTAGAATGCCCTTATCACGAGGAAACAAAGGGGCATTAAGGGTTCGTGGTGAAGAAAAGATTGTGCTAGACATATATCTGATAGGTGCAGGGCTTGGTCATAGGAACAGTTGGTGCTGCTCAAATTAGATAAATGTCATGATCTCTACCCATTAATTATTTATAGAGAGGTTGGGTATTTAAAATAGTTTTACATTCTTATGCTGAGGAAGTATGTTGATCTTACCAGCAACTCCTTCTCCATATATGGTATAATTTATCATATGGGAAAGCGAGGAAGTGAATAGAGGAAAAAAAATCATGAGACAATGGATTGGCTGTGGAAATAGATTTCCAACATTTTATATTTTTTTTTCCGTCGATCTGGAATGTTTTTGTTTTTACCTAAGCATAAGGTAGTCAAGAAAAGTCCTAATAAGGACAATTACATGTCAGTGAATAAGTCATTCAATCAATTTTGAAAGTCATGAAGATCTTGCAATGTGCCAAGGAGAAATGAAATTTAAAAACATTATCCCTGCCCTCAAGTAGTTTATCTTCCAAAGCAGTGATGGGTAAACTTTTCAAAAAATGGCCAAAGGAAAGGAAATGCTCATCTGTCAGTCTGTTCCTAAGGCAACTCTTTTGAAGTTTCATTGTATTGCATACTACTTAGTGTATTCATCAGATTAGGAATAATGTCCCATGGCTGGATAGAACATTTCAGGGAGCTGTATCTGGCCTGCAGGCCGTAGTTTGCCTATCACTATTCTAAAGGCAATTATAAGCTTCTTTAAAGCAAAGAATATTTTCACCTCCTTTTATATCTCAAGTGCTTAGTTCAGTACCTAGAACCTACCACAAACTTGAAGGTTTATTGATTGGTCAATAAAAAGGAAGACAATAATAAATATGTGAGTACACAGGTCAGCTAGGTGGTTCAGTGAATAGAGAGCCAGGCCTAGAGACAGGAAGTCCTCCGTTCTAATCTGGCCTCAGAAACTTCTCAAATGTGTGATCCTGTGCAAGTCTCTTAATCATTACTTACCCTTATCCTTTTTTATGCTTTGGAACCAATATAGAGTATTGATTCTGAGAGGAATATAACGGTTAAAAAACAAGTAAGTATATGTCATGTGCAAATAAAATATATAGAAAGTAATGTAAAATTGAAGGTCTTAGAAACAAGAGGGAATAAAATTTTCCCTATC
The DNA here is from genome assembly GCF_016433145.1 of Gracilinanus agilis. Classification (NCBI taxonomy): domain Eukaryota; kingdom Metazoa; phylum Chordata; class Mammalia; order Didelphimorphia; family Didelphidae; genus Gracilinanus; species Gracilinanus agilis. The sequence goes on along the minus strand of NC_058130.1, from coordinate 573,989,356 downwards.
CTCTAGGACTGCATCTTCTAATGAGGGCAGTAGCATAAATAATTAAGTATATATAAAATATATGTAATATATTTGAAAGGTAAAATAAGAGAAAGGCAGCATAGGGTACCAATGAAATGAAAGGGAAGGAAATGAGTATTTATATAGTTTGGGGCACTCTGCTAAGTGCTTTGTTCAAAATTTCATTGGATCTTCACAATAACCAAGTAAGAGGTAGGTTCTATTATATTTTCCCCATTTTTCAGTACTAGAAACCAAGACAAATAAAGGTTACAGTACTTGCTTAGGATTAAACAATGAGTAAACTGAGGGCAATTTTGAAATCAGGTCTTGCTGAGTATAGGCCCAGTGCACTATTTATTGAATCACCGGTTGACTCTGTTCTTAGGACCCACAAAAACAATAATAATTTGGTACAGAAGATGGAATTTTAGCTGAATCTTAAAGGATACCAGGGAAGCTAAGAGGAGATAAGAAGGGAGACCATGTGAAGCATGAGAGACAAATTGTGAATAGTCTTTGAGTTGGTAGATGGAATGATCTGTACAAAAAACAGTAATTAGATCAGTTTAAATAGATTATAGAGTTCTTAGAATGGCATGATGTAAAAAATTACCTTTGAGTCAAGCTTGACTAAAATACTACATAGGAAAATTTAAACCTAAAGGAAAGACAGATATAATTAAGGTTCTTCAGAATCAGACTGAAGAACTAAAGGGCTAGAAGCTTGCAAGGCATGTGGGGTAGAAATAAGGGAAGAAAGGAAAGGAATTTATGTACTATCATGTACTTTGCTGAATGATTTACAAATATTATCTTATTTGATCCTAACAACACTGGGAGATAGGTCTTGATCTTATTAACATTTGACATTTGAGGAAACTCAAGCAAACAGAAGTTAAGTAACTGGCCTAGGTTTATATAGCTAGTAAGTGCCTGAGGCTGTATTTGAATTTATGTCTTCCTCAATCTCTGTTCAGCTAGGTGGCACAGTGGATATAGTGTCAGATCTGGAGTCAAGAATATTCACTTTTTTATTTAAAATCTGGTTTCAGACACCTATTAGCTGCATGAACCTGGGCAATTAGCTCAATCCTGTTGGCCTCAGTTTCCTCCTCTATAAAATGAGGTAGAAAAGAAAATGACAAATCACTCCTGTTTTTGCCAAGAAAATCCCAGATGGAGTCATGAAGAATCAGATACAATTGAACAACAAATTTTGCTTACTCTTCTCCATTCTATGGATACCTGTTTATCATCCCTGGTGTGTTATAACCTTCTTTAAACATGTTATAAGTACTGACTTTCTGAAAGAGAAAATTGGAGAGATACCAAATATGTTATAAGCATTTTTAGTCTAATTTATTAAGAAAGGAGGAAAATAGCATGCTGGTATTTTTTGCAGCCATATGTACTAAAGAGTGAACCCTGTAGAAAGCCTTGCTTTACACAGCCCAGAAGAGGTAAAGAAGGAGGAAGAGTAGGAGAAGCAGAAAAAAAGGAGATGGAGGAGACCAAAAAAGGAGATTGGGGGGGTTTTACAAAACAAAAAGAAATTTAGGAATTAACTATCAGTTTTTACTGGGATCCTCAATTTAGCACTAGCTTCACTCTCCTTTCTTCCTCATGCTGACAACTTGGTGAACAACTTGGTGACACTCTTCCTTGTCCCATTGAGTTAAATCCTTTGCCTCCTAAGGCAACAGTGATATAGTGTATAGAGTGCTAGGTTTGTCATCAGGGAGACTTCAGTTCTAATATGCTCTCAGGAATTATTACTTGCATAACCACAAGCAGGACACTTAAATTCTATGTGTCCAATTTTCTTAATTGTAAAATGCAGATTAATAATAGTACTTACTTTACCATGTAGTTATTAGGATAACATTAAATAGTGACTCTAATACTCTTACACAGTGCCTGGAACATAAGAGATATTTTAAGAAACTGCCATTCTGTTATCCCCACTGTAACTTATATCCTTGATTTTCCACTTCTAAAATAAGTCATTCATTATTCTACCCATTTATTCCTAAACACACATACATAAATGACATTGAAGGAAATTTAAAATTTGTACTGGAATGGTCCATTGCAAATTTCTGTTATATAACATTAACTGGACTCTCAATGCTACAAGACAATCTGTTCATACTTTCATGATTAATTCAATATCACAGTCATCAAGGCAACCATTTGACCCCCTCCATATCCCTCTTCTAAAATTTCCCAGGTATCATGTTCTCTCTCAGCTGAGAACATGGCCTCATTTATTACCGAAAAAGTTTATTGAGAGTTTCCTCTTCTCCTCTCACATCATGCAGTGGCCTCCTGCTACTCTCATCTCTTTCACCCTTTTTATGCTAAATATCTCATTTCTCTATTTCCCTTACATGATAAACTTATTGAAAATATTGTCTATATCCAATATTTCTGCTTCTTTACCACCTACTCTTTTCTCAGCCCATTGAAATTAGGTATTTTTGATCATTTTACTCAGACTGCTACTCAAACAGGACCAATTGCTCCTAATCACAAATCGAATAATCTTTTAAATTAGTTCTATTCTGCTTAATCTGTCTTTTTTAAATTAAATTTTGACCTTTCCTTCTTCTCAATACCATGGATTTTGGGCTATATGACACCATATTTCCCCAACTGCTCTTTTATTTCTTTAAATGGCTTTCCATACTCTTAATAAAATTTTAATGTGAATAATATGCAGAGCTACACTTGACTCATTTCTATTTTATTTATCTATTTTTGTTCTTTCACTCCTAAGGTATCAAATATTAAATTTGCACATATACTCAATTTGAAAAATCTAGTTTGCTCCATTTTTCTAATCTCTAAACATACATGTTCAACCTATCTAGTGATCAGCAGCAATTGTTCAGGTCAATTCTAACATATCAAAGCTTGACATCATTATCTAGAAACAAGTTGATTCTTCTTATGAATACCTACTTCTCTATGTGTTGTTACTATTCACCTGTTCTCTACACCTGAAAACCTGCGAGACATCTTTGTCTTCATACTTCCTTGCTTGTAATGTAAAATTAATTACCAATGTCTTTTGTTTCCATCTCTGCAATAGCTCTTGAATGCCACCATTGATACCAACCTATGAGCAGAGTTTTATTACCAAAAATCTAAACAATTGTGATATTTTTAGATGTTCCTTATGATTTTAGTCAGGAAATCAAATTTAAATTGTATGTATTAGTTTATACAAAGGTATGTCAGTCTATGATTTAATAAATGATGAAACATATTTCTGCAAAAATATCTGCACCTCCTTAAAATGACCCTGATCTATAAAAAAACATGCATTCATGTGATTATCATAGAAAATAAAATTATAATCTGAGGTCTTAGAAAAAGTGAAAGAAGTATATTACTTTACCAACTCTAATTCCATGGCTAAATCAACTTTTTCAAAGAAACTATATATCACTATGAGTACAGAGATTCTTTAAATAAACAGTAGTATAAATATTGTTTCACAAAAGGAATTATGAAATAAATCTAAGTGGAAGTGACATGACCATATAAAGGCTTTTAACTTTTAAGTTAATAAAAAAACTGTTCTGGCTGGTAAAGATATACACAAAAGTCACAGAAACTTCTTTACTGTATTATTTTTTACAAAACATCTTTGATCATTGGGTAGATAATTATATGATTTGCACAAAAATAAAAAAAGTGAAATGTGTTTGAAAATTTGACTTTAAAGCCCTATATTTTTATTGCATGCCCTGCATTTTAGATAGTTTTCCTCATTGCTAGAGTATGAAAAATGTTAGAAAAACAAAGTTTGAAGCTTTTCTTTGTCGTTCTATTAATATAATATTGTTAAATAGTTTCAAATGAAAGCAGACTGAAGCTTAAAGAAGGATGAGACATAGATCAATGTTTGAGGGGGGAAATGCACAAAAGAAAGTACTATATAATGTATAAAGGTAACACTGCTAAATACCATTAACTACATCTTACTTTGCTCTGATGGAAGGTTTTGCGTTAACCTCTGGGACACAGTGCCATACTTAATGGAAAGAACATTGGCTTTCATTTCCTGAAATCTGGCTCCAAATCCTGGCTCCCATAACTCTATGAACTTGATTTCTGTTACTTATCATCTCCGGTCCTCCAATGTCACATCAGTAAAATTTAGATGCTAGATTAGATTGGCTCTGAAATTCTTTTTAGTGGTAAAGCCATGTATTCTTCTAAAATATAATTCAAAAATAATAGAGGAGGAGGTTAGAGTGTTTAGCATGTCATATGACATAGCAAGCAATTATTAAATAAAAATAATCATTAATTTAGTTTATGTCTTTCTTTTCTTTCTCTTTTTAGTGGCATTTTAAAAACTAAATGTTACAGTTGAATGGCAGAATGGTGATGAATTTGCTCTTAAAAGTGAGAAATAAGAATGACCAAAGGCATGTACAGATCAGTAGAGGAAAATAATCCCTCTCCCTTTCAACTACACATGCACACAAATAGGCACTAAAATAAGTATATCTCACTGTTCGTATTTTGGAGCACCATTTTGTCAACTTATTTCTCCTGGATTACAGCCATATATAAATGTTGGTAGTTTCTAAGCACCTGGCAAACAGATGCAGCATGCTTTGCCAGTAGAAAGCTGACACTTTTACGAGCTCTCTCAGCTGGAGTGGCAGTGAAGTATGGGAGGAGTAAAGGAGGAACACCTGTCACTTCTTTATTTTTTTAGTATTCTAAAGTTAAAAAAAGTGAACCATTTTTTAACAATGAAATACCTCCTGGACAAATAATAACTTTGTGGGGATTTAGAACTGGCATTGCTATTTGGTTTGTTTACTTTAACTTTATGGAAAAGGAATTTTTTAAATTAGCAAATGTTCCATTTCTGGATTTATGATGGAAATGCACAAAAACTTACAACCAAATTTATGTTTATGATCATAGGATCACCGATTTAGATTGGAATAAAGTTTTGAAAAAAAAAAACTTAGGTCATTTTGTGGATAACTGAGACCATGAGACATACAATGAATTTCACAAAGTGACATGGGCAATAAAAGATGTTCAAGTTATGATGGCACATTTTCTGACTCCATAGTTAGTGGTCTATCTTATGTATCTGGCTATCTTATTATCAATATATATATATACATATATATATATATGCATATATATACATATATTTTAAATATTATAAATATCCTTAAAAGAATGGAACGTGTGGTATGAAAAAGATTTGCAGAAATAGAATGCAACAGGATGGACATTTCCAGTGGTGTGGGGGGTGAGATATAAACACAGAAAATGGTAGGAATTTTATTTGGGTAGTGGGTGAGAGGTAATGAGAAAGGTGGCAGTAATGATATAGCTATCAGCCCAGTTAGATTTTAAATATAGAATTTGGGAGATTGAAAGCCAAATTGTGTAAAAATTATGAAAACATGGTAGAGGGGCAGAGATTTGATGTAATACCTAGTTGACAGATATTGTTCAATTCTAGAGCAAGGTAGTAAAATAATGAAAGCATCATTTTAAAATGACAAACCTAGTAGCAATTATCAGGAAAATTTGGATTTGGGAGAGGAACTGAAGAACACTAATATGGACACTGTGATAGTGATATTAGTCCACCTAAGTTCTGATAATAAATAGGAAAAATAGGGATGAAGAGAGGAGGACTAATTCAAGAGATATTTTAAAGGGGAAAATGATAAAGAATTGGTAATAAAGAACAGAGCTCACTGGCAAAAACTCATCTTCTATAATATTGGACAAAATATAAATATGGGCATTAAAATAACAAATACAGCTGTTTTTAATATTTTAAAATTTGCTTTATTTTGTTTCATTCTCATATAATCCCCCTGAGGTTGATTGTTTTTGGTATGGACAAGGAAGAGGAATTCCAAAAGCATACAGGCAAGAAGTCATTACTGAAAATGATAAAAATTTGGGGGTATTGATAGAATTAGTTTCAAGGTATCTGGAAGAAGAGAGGATACTGAAATCCTAGAAAAAATAGTTGTTTACTTTATTATACATTAGATATACTTTTAACTTAATTAAAATAAAGTACACATACAGTTTAAGAAGAATGAGAAATCATTAGAAAATATTCTGCATTAGGTTTTATCTGTATAGTCACAAAGTTGCTAAATGAATAATAGAAGATCCAATATGTTTCTTGATTCTTGAGTACAGAAAATGGTGTTTGATAGAGCCAAATACTATTTAATATGTTCTTTTCCAATAATATGTCACACATATAAAATTATACAATATTTCATGAAATAAAAAACAGCAGAAAAAACTTTTCATGACCTCTGTTTATTAATAGATCATGAAGTACAAAATAGAAAGATGTTATAACCAAATGCATTTGTCAGCATAATGGAGAAAACCCAGCAGAGATGAAGTAGAAAATAGATTTCTGATAGATGTTGAGATTCTCCAGATGCTCCTGTTTGTGGATTCATCATACTGTGACAATTTCTTCAAGCCCTGAGATACTACAGAGCCTCCTGATGACATCTATAATCACCTTTAAGAGTTTGGCACAAGTATTCTCATGGGCAGAACAGAGGAGATGAAGAATATCCAGACTACAATTTGCAATTGATTGGATGCAGGACATTGCATACACCCATCCGCCATACATATAAACATACACACACAAATATGTTATAAAAACTGTAAATGTATAAAAATTATTCAAGAAAATGAAAAAGAGTAATATTTTCTTTTGATGAATGTTGAAATATATGAATGGATATGGAATAAAATTGGAAGAAGTGATGGGAGCTCAACTGTGGGAGGCTTTACTTGCCATGCTGATAATTTTCTGTTTTGTCTTGAATGCAATAGTAGTACTTTGTTTTTAATGGGGAAAGAGCAAAGAATATGGTCAGGTTTCTCTTTTACAAATATCAATTCACCATCTGTGGAGGATCAATTAGAAAGGAGTAAATAAATAACTGGAAGATTATGAGATATAAAGAAGAAATAGGATCATTCCAAAATGATAAGATACAAGTTAAATTTTTGTTATAGAGCTATGAAAATTACTCACTTAAAGTGGAGCTACATAAATTCATAGATGTTAGTTTAGCCCTTTAAATAATTTTTAAAGTTGGATCTAGAAAAGGAGAATTCTGTTAACCAGAAGTTCAAAAGTTATATTCTGGTACAAATGTCTAGAGGAGCAAGTGATACTTTTCTTAGAAGAAGCAGAAATGAAACAAAGAAGGTAATTGGATATACTAGAAGTCATAATAAGAGTTTTAGTGAGAGCCAGGTGTACCTTCTTTTAAGGGACAGCCCCCTTTGATCCATAGCAAAGCACCACGAGGCATCACTTCACCTGAAGAAACTGGGGTGAAGAAAAATGCAAAGTGGAAGGAAAGGAAATGAAGAAAATCTTAATTTGATTAACAATTTTGTAAAGAAAAAGTAATCCTAAAAATAAACAAAATAGGGAACCACATTGTATGTTATGCTAAACTAAAATCTCTCTAGCTGGAGTTATTTTATGAAACAAACAGATACAAGGTGAAAATATTTCATAATAGCTCATTTTTAATCTTTTTTTCAAAATTAAATTCCTAAATAGAGTAAAGCAATTCCCCAAAGTTGAATTCATGAAGATTTGTTTATCAGTCATCTTGGCTTCACAAAATCCTAATCAAGGTACAATGTCCTCTCAGTATAAAACATGATATTTAGACCTTGCAGCATAAATATAATTTGCTTTGTTTCACTTCATTATAGGCAACCAGTTTCTTACTGTAAATTTTGTTGCCTTTGCATGTTCATATTCTGCTAAATTTAACATGCATAACATTAATCTCATTAATGTTCCTGCAACATTTTCCACCTTTTATCATGTTCATTTTCCCATTGTTTTTAAGAACAATACAATACTGCCAGTAACTAAGGTTCACAAGCTTGAGTCATTCGTGGGTCTTCCCTATTATATTCACCTCCCTTGCTCCCATCATATTCAACTTTTTGCCTAATGCTGTCAATTCTACCTTTACAATACCTCTGACATATCTTTTCTTAACTGATATATCAGCCACACTAATACAGACCTTCATCATTTCAAACTTGTTTTCTTATAATTAGACTTTATGTTTTTGCTCACTTTTGTCTCTTCACTGTGAGTCATGCTCTACTCAGACATAAAAATTATATTCCGAAAGCTAATATCTTGCCATGACATCTAGCACATCCAATTCAATAAATTATAGGGACTTTTTTTGGCTTCTAAATTCTTCTTTAGCTTCATTTCTTCTTAATTTCCTCATTTTCTTAAACCTTACTACCTACCATATATACTTCAGTTCAATGATATTGGTGTCCTTCCTGTTCTTGGCACACACCATTCCATATCTCAACTCCATCCTTTTTAATAGCTGTCTCAATTTGCCTGGAATTATCTTTCTCCTTATCTTCATCTCCTTGTTTTAAGGAAATATTTTTGCCATTCTTTGCATGTCCAGTGCTTATTACAGTTTGTGGCACATATTAAGAACCTAATCGGTTAGTGAATGTGTTTTCACTTGATTTGAATTTGGATTTATTTTCAAATCTCTTCCATTCTTTCCAGTTATGTTCTGGATAAACCAAAATCAGATGTCACAGAGTTAAAAAGTAATTTAATATATGCACCTTTCACCCTATATTACCATTCCTTTGAAGGAAATAAATATTTTTTCTTTTGTATTTTTTCCTTTTCACTGAAAATATGAGAACTGAAATCATATTGATCTTATCTGTGAAGGGGCATGGAAAAGTCTATGAAGGATTGTGGAAAAGTTCAATACTAAACTTGGAGCTTAAGCTTAAACTTACCATTTGTTATCTGTGCAATTTCAGGTAAATTACATCAAACCTCTGGGTCTAACTTTCTCATACAAATATTATTTTAATTCAATTCAATAATTCAATTCAAAAATTCAATACACAGTGTTATTGCAAAAATGTTTTAAAAACATAATGCAATGCATAAATCACTTAAAAATGAATGAGATTTGCAGTTTTTCCTGAGAACATAGAAAAATATATAATAAATAATCAATAAATTATTTTTGTTATTGATAATGGCAATGATGGCAATGATGATAATGACGATCTTAAAAGATAGGCAGTACCTTAAATAGTAAATAAGTGGGATTCTTGAATAAGACAACTGAGGAAATTTATTAAATCTTGACAACATAAATATGGATCTCACAATAAAATCATTACATTTTTCAGTCACCCTTGTTCTAATTTTTAACAGACAAAGGATATTTCATTTACATGAAGCATTAATAATGAATCGATATCTGATTTGTTTTATATACTTGTAATATAAAACAAGAAAATATGGAATTAAGAAAGGTTTTCAAAACAGTGTCATACAAAGAGTCATCATCATGTCTATCTGTGTCTTGCTTACTTCTGTATGGGACTTTAATTGTCTGCTAAGAAGAAAAAAATGAGCCTTGCCCTTTCACATTTTCAAAGTAACCTTTTTCTGCTTGAAAGTCTCCTGAAAGACATAACCTCTTTTGCAGCAGGTAGAGTTTTAATGATGCTTTGATGCCATATGTCAAATCTCATCACTTGCTGTGAGGAGTGACATTTCTCTTGATAGCTCCTAGCAACAGCAATACAAGGTGGTGGTGGTCAGCTCACACCATACAAATCATTCCTGAAGCAACCTTATTTCTTTTCAGTTCCATGCTAGGTTAAACATGACCTATACTATTTTCTTGATAATGTCTTTTTAAAAAATGTCTGTATATTTAGAAAAATGACTTTTTTTGTTGTTCTGTTTATGATAACTCACAAATCTTCATTAATCAATACTTTTCTTTGGAGGAATAGCGATATGTTTGTATTCCATGTAATTCTGTTTTATTTTTGAATTTTTAGTTCCATAAATAAATATTTCCCTTAAAATATACCCTAAGATGCCATGTCCTGCTACAGTCTTAATTTGTTCTTGAAATGTTTAAGAAGTTCTACATTCTTAGATTAGCATTAGTATGTTTTTGACCCAAGCTAATAATCCCATCAATATAGTGAATTCCTAATATGGAAACTAGGGAAAGTCTAGCAATTCAGGACTAAAGTATAAAATTGAAGTCCCATCTGGGATACTGACAGTTCAAGAGTCTTATATTCTGCAAGCTAATGTATATTAGAGTTAGGGCTCTAAATGTAGCCCTGGAGTCTACTTTGACTTCCTTTCCCTATCAAATTAGAGAGAAATTAATAAAATTTAAAATATTAAGTTAAAATTGTACAAAAATGGAATGAGCTTCTTTGGAAGAGAGTGAGTTCTATATATCTAGAAATCCTGTATTTTAAGTACTTAAGAGTTCCCTACTGTCCCAACAGAGGCAGTTCCACATTTATTTTGGACATATTTCTCAGTCTAAAATGATGAGATTTGGGGATTTTGCAAAGGAAATGATTACTCAAGTGTTGAATGAGATGAGATGACCTCTGAGTTCCCTTTATATATATATATATATATATATTCAAGAACATCAAAAAGCATTCAGATTAGAATGTTCCAATAATCAAATGTACAGTTTTGATGAGCCATTATTCATTGATCCTCAAAAAGAAAGCATTTTGGGGGGTTCTTTTTAATATTCTCAGAGTGCCTGGAATCATTTTAATCTCCAACTTTGTTAGAATGAATTTGAAATAAAACTTCTAAGACCTATATTGAAGTTAATTTGTTACTGGGTGAGTGGTGAACACAAGGGATAACACAGTCTTCTTGTATTAGTGGGCTAGATCATCACCAGATATACTGTAATGAGGAGTATAGAGTTCAGAAAATATTAATTTTCTATCAAGTTTCAAGTATTGTATGTAATAGTATATAGGTCAGATATGTAGCACAGTGAATATAACCTTGGATTTGGAGTCAGGGAGACCTGATGTGTCTTCATTGACTAGTTGTGCAGCTCTAGTCAAGTAACCCTCATCTCTCTCAGTTTATGTGTTTAAAATAGGATAATCATGACATCCATCTGCCAGGGTTTTGTGAGGATAAAATGAGATATTTGTAAAGTAAGCTCTTTACACTAAGCAGTGTCGTATTTGCAACAGATGGTACAGAGTAAACGCCATAATAACAATAAACAATAATAATAATAATTATTATAATGAGTTTACATATACATATTCTTTTATGTATAAATGTCTATATGTAAATATATTGTATATGTATGTAATATTTATGCATGTATGTATGTCTGTGTATCTATATCTATTATAGCATATATGCCTTGGCTTCTAGGTTTTTTTAAAAATTAAAAATGTCATTCCTTTCTTCAATTACCTCATAGTCTAAGTGTTGTGGCTGCATGTTCATGATATAATAATTTTAAAATATTAAAGCTTAGATTATTTTTTTAATTAGAGAAGGTTTTTCTTACAGAAAATGCCTAATGAAGACAAATTATCTACCAATGCAGATGATACTTCAACTTTTAGCCTTTATGGATTGTCTGGGGTACTGTGATTTTGTTACTTGACAATAATCAGACATTCTATTTGTATCACTGGTGGCAATTGAACCCATGTATTTCTGATTCTGTTTAATGTACACTTCAGCTCTAAAATGTTTACAACACATGGAAAAATATGCATAAATGATCTTTAAAGAACACAGAAGCACAAATTTCTCAGATCAGTCAATGAGACAATTGCCCTGATGAATGGAAAATACCCTGATGTTAAGAATTATATTCTTTTTTTTAATTTTTGAAAACATTCATATTATTTTATACATTCTATCTGTCTTATGAATGAAAACACTTTGGAAATTAACCTGATATTCCATTAAATATGTTTTGAATGTCAAAAATATTTTCTTAATAAGGATACTTGATGGGGCTATTTACATAGCTTTATTTTAGAACAGAGAAGACAGATTAATTCATCCAACTGACTTATGGACCTGGTTTGAGTTTTGAAGTATATTGTAAATTTAGAATTTAGTTTGTGCAGAGAGACAGAGAGATGTATATAAGGACAAACATAGAGGAAAAGGAAAAAAATATATAAAAATAATGTTAACTATTTAGCATCACTGGGGCCTAGTACTAACTATCTAAAGTTGATGTGAAAAGCAATAAAAGGTCAGAGAAGGATGATGAAGGCTCTTTTGACAAGTTAGAGTTCTGTGTGTTTGGTGGCTTGGAAAAAATAAAAGGAAGAAGACCTTTAAAAAAGAAAACCACAGAAATCTATATGGCCAAGGGAATTGATTCTTAGGATTTAGGCAAAAAGTTGCAGTTAAAAATGTCATGGAGAAAAAAGTTCAAGACCTGATCAAAACTTAAAAGGAAAAAGAAAAGAGAAACAAAAAAAGAGAACTGAAATTTCAAAGATATACCAAAAGTCAAGTACTCATGATTCCAATGATACTAGCAAATCTGGAAAGAAAAGCAGACTTTCATGAAAATTAAGTTTAAGAAATGTTAAAGGTTAGCATAGAAGCCTTAGTAAGATGACAAAGAAATTAAATGGAATGGAATAAAATGAGATGCCTGTAATTAAATAGAGACTCTTATAGGTACTCTTATTATTATTAAAGATTCAATAAGGCATCCCTTCTTACAAAGTACTTTTATATACACCATCTCATTTACTACTTACAGGAATCATATGAGGTTGGGATAATATAAATTATTGTTTCAATTCTCTATAGAGAAATATCAGGGTTACTTGGTTTAAGTGAATTACCCATGGTCATGGAAAATGAATTATATCCATGCTTCATTAAAATTATAGATAAATCAGTTTTTCCATTGCATTTCATATAAGGGAATAAACATGTGAAGGAAATTATTTAGGGAAATTTAATCACAATAACAGAATCTAAGTTCTGGTGCCCCCTGGGGTCAGCAGGAAAGTCAGAAATTAAGGTGGGGGACAATGAGGGAGGGTGAATATCCCCTGGCCAGCCATAGAGACAGAGAAAGGTCCAAAAGTTGGCCCAGAGGCCTCATGTGTGGTGAATGGCTAGAGAAAGTTTGAAAAACCCAGGCATACTGTGCTCTGAAGCTCTTTCTGAACTTCCACAATAGAGATAAGATAGTCTAGCTGCTGCTGAGGTAAGAATATAGGCCTTAAGCCAGTCAAATGGAGAATAGATCCTAATCAGATAAGGAAATATATCTATGATTATTTTCTTTCTCTCCTCTCTAGCTCTCTCATTTTATTAATAAACACATAACTTTGGCAAGACCCCTTTTTATGTCTAACATAAGAAAATTTGGTAGAGAGGAAAGCAAATGGGAAAAAAGGGAAAGAAAGGAAGNAGAAAGAGAAAGGAAGGAAGAGAAAGGAAGGAAGAGAAAGAAAGGAAGGAAGGAAGCAAGGAAGCAAGGAGGGAAGCAAGAAGGGAAGCAAGGAAGGAAGAGAAAAGAAAAAGGAAGAAAGGAAGAAAGGGAAGAAAGGAGGGAAGAAACAAATCAACTAGAAAGTTGCAGTAAAGAATAATGTAATACCAACCACATATGAATTTGTAACTGAATTTATTCTGAGGTTTACTATTCCTCAAATTGTTTTAATTATATTGTATCATATCTTTACCTGGACTTTCCTCTTTCTCAAGAATATTTCCTTCTTTAAATTATTTTGTAAATTTCCTATACTTCAACACTAATATCTTCAGAAAAAAATGTCCCTTTTCTACATACTTAGGCATAACATTTATTCAGTATTTACATTTTGCTGAGTGCTATAAATTCAATATAAACAAAAAGGAAGATAAAAATCTCTGCACTCCAAGAACTTATATTCTAATGAAGGGAGATAACATATAAAAAGGAGCTGAGAACATATTTTGGATCAAGGCCCATAAGGAATCCAGGAAGGCATGACATGAATCACTAGGATGGGTGCTTCCTCAACTGAACATTCAGGTGTAACTTCAGCAAAATGAAGAAAAGACTAGAGGTGGAAATGTTGCTCAAGTGAATAGGCTACTGGGGAAAAGGTGGAAAAAGGGACAATGAAGTCATGGGGTAACAGTTTTAACTTCCTCATTGGAACTATTTCCCTCTTTGTCTTCACAGTTTCATTCTAGGTCATCTCCCATTCTTCTGGCATTGAATTTCTTTGAAACAGTTTACTTCATAGCTTCCTACTTGTATTTCATCTTGATTTCTGAAATCTGCTTTCATAAAATCTAGAGTACATATAAAAGTTAGGGGTTTTAAACTTATACAAAAATGGATTAACACATATGAAAATATTCTCAATGACTACTACTGAGAGAAATGCAAATTAAAACAACTTTGGGGTGCCATCTCATATCTATAAGATTGGCCAATATGATATTCAAGGAAAATAATAAATGTTGGAAGGAATATGGGAAAATCCAGACACTAATGCATTGTTGGTGGAACTGTGAACTGATTCAACAATTCTGGAGAGCAATATGGAACTATGACCAAAGGGCTATTTGTATACCTTTTGACCTTGTAGTATGACTACTAGGTCTGTATCGCAAAGAAATTTACAAAGGGAATGGGGGGAGTAATTATTTGTACAAAAATAATTTTAAGGTTTTTTTGTTTCATTTTGTTTTATTTTGTGGTGCCAAAGAAGTAGAAATTAGAGGAAAGGTGTCTATTGATTATGTAATGACTGAAAGAGTTTTGGTATGTTATTGTAATGGAATCTTGTAATTTTGCTATGAGAAATGACAAAGAATAATCACAAAAAATTCTAGAAAGATTTATAAAAGGTGATACGAAGTGAAGTAAGTACAACTAGGAGATTACTGTAAACTGTAATAGCAATAATGTAGGATGATGAATTGTGAATGACAACTAAGGATCCAAAACAACACCAAGAAATTCATGCCAAAATGCTATTCACTGCCAGAGAAAGAACTAAAGGTGACTGACTGCAGACTGAAGCAAGGCAATGTTCACTTGATTTCCCTAATAACATTTTTAATTTTATACAAATAATGTCTTATTTCACAACATGAAATTATATACAGCATGATAGTACATATATTTTCTATACCATATTACCTGTCATCTTGGGGGATGGAAGAGAGGAGAGAGGAGAGAGGAGAGAGAAGAGAGAGAAGAGAGAAGAGAGAAGAGAGAAGAGAGAGAGAGAGAGAGAGAGAGAGAGAGAGAGAGAGAGAGAGAGAGACTCACCAAATGTGAGAAAAATGATTATTAAAAATTGTAGGTCTTTCCAGCTTGTTCAGAAATCATTGTGCTCATCATATTTTACAGCACAATACCATTTCATCATTTCATACAATTTGTTCAGACATACCTCAGTTGATGAATTTCCCCTCAATTATCAATTCTTTGTCACCAAAAAATAAAAAAGTTTTTATAAATATTTTTGTACAAGTAAGTCCTTTCCTCTTTTTTATTTCTTTGGTATACAGACCTTGTAGTAGTATTACAGGATCAAAGAGTACATATTTTTATAACCCTTTAAGAATAATTACGAATTGCCCTCCTGAATGTTTGGATCAGTTCCTAACTCGGCCAACAATGTATCTGTGTCCCAATTTTATGTTATCCCCTCCAACTCCTATTACTTACTTTTAATATCATATTGGCCAATATAATAGGTGTGAAGTGGTACCTTAGAGTTGTTTTCACTTGCATTTATTTTATCAAGAATGATATAGCATATTTTCATATAATTATTGATAGCTTTGCTTTCTTCATCTGAAAACTGCTTGTTCATTTCCTTTGACCATTTTTCAATTGGGGAATGAAGTATATTCTTATAATTTTAACTTCTCTACAAATTTGAGAAATTAGAACATTATACACAGTGATTTTGTATGATGATCAACTTAGTTTTTTCTCAGTCATAGAAGGATCCAGAATAATTCTGAAGGACTTATGGCAAAGAATGCTATTCACCTCCAGATGAAGAACTTCTGGAGTTGAAACGCAGATCAAGCACACAATTTTTTCACATTTGTTTATATATATATATATTTGGGGTTTTTGGTTTTATATTAGTATTCTCTTACAACAATGACTAATATGGGTGTATGTTTTGCATCATAATACATATATAATGTAGATGAATATGCTTATCACCTCCAAGAAAGAGGAGGGAAAATAAAGGGGGAGACAATTTGCATTTTATTATTTCAGAAAATGTATGTTGGAAATTATTATTACATTTAATTGGGAAAACAAAATACCTTTTAAAAATAAAAAAGTATCCACATGAAATTAGGGGATACATATTTAATTATATATATATATAAATTAAAAATCATATTTGCCCTATTTATAGAAGAAAAATTTTGTTTTACTTTATCATAATATCACAAAGACTCCATCTTCTCATTAAAAGACAAGAAATCAAAAAGGAACACAAAAGACGACCTATTTATAATTATGCCTGTGTTATGTTGATGATGTAATTTTATGATTATAACATGAAGTTTTCTTTTGGAAGCTTTCATTTGTATTTTTGTACAAAAAATAAGAATCTCAAGCTTCTCTAATTTTCAAATCTAATTTTTAAGTATGTTTCTTTTTAGTCCTGCTACAAATTAATTTATTAAAAATGTGGCTATCAAATGAAATTCAATAACTATATGAAGTTAATTAAGAATTCTTCAATAATATCAAATGATTTCAAAGGAGGCAGCTGTAACAGGCTTTACAAAATTACAAAGCAGCTCCCACAAAATCTCATTTTTTAAAATAATACACAAATGGGCAGGTCTAGACCTTTGAGAAAGGTTAATCTAAAGAACTCACTCATTATTTGAAAGAAATGTCTTGTAGACTTCTCAAAAGGAAATCAATATTGTACCTGAAGAAATAATTATCTCAAAATTAATATACAAGTCTATTTCCACACATAAGAAAGAGGGATTGTGTTGGTATAATGAAAAACATGCCATTGTAGATACATGGAAGACAGAGGCATCAAGACCTATCTCTGACTGTTAGCTGCATGGGCATGAGAAGTCAATTAACCTCTCTTTGTCTCATGACAATCTCCTAAAATAATGAGATACCTAGCTTAAGAGTGTAGAAAGGTTCCATACACCAAGGAAATGACCAGATCTTTCCTTCCTAGGGAAAAAAAATAAGAAAGGGAACCAAAAGGAAAAAAAGAATAGGAACTTTTAAAAAGGAAAATAAATATAAAGCAATCCTTTCTTTTGATGAGAAAAAAAAAAGAATGTTCTAAATGAAATTAATTAATTTCATCTTGTTCTTTCAAAATCAATTGGGAAGATATAGATATAAGCCCTATTTAATTTACCCTTTTGTTTCCTTATCTATATTTTTCACTTAAAGACTTATTTCCCTCAGATTTCATAATTACAGCCATCATTCATTCATTGTCAATATACTTTTCAGAATATTTTCTTTGAGTTTTATAATCTCTTTAGATTGTTGCTTTCTGCCAGGGAGAATGGACACTTTTGGAAACTCTCCCGCAGGAAAGACAACAAAAATACAGGTTGGAGGTACTGGCAGAGCTTGGGACAACTGGCAGGAGCTATGCCTTAGGCAAAACCCTGAGGAAAGCAAAAGGGGTAACCACAATCACCCCTGGTCAACTCTTTTGAGTGAACAAACCCATCTATTATTTAGTGTTACCTTCTCTATGAACAAAATCTTTAAAAGAGCATGCTTTGGAAAATGCTTTTGGCATCTTCTGAAGGGAAACTGGAGGAATGCCAACTAGACAGTCAAAATCAAATAAACAGCACCAGCTAAAGACTGATTAAAGAGAGCATTTTTTGAAAATAAAGTCTAAGGGGAAGAAAACTACAAAGCTACTCTTTTTACATTTAAATTGTATCCACACGTAAAATAGAAGAAAGAATCTTTGTAAAGACTATGAAATATAGATCGGCTAAAATAAGAAGATAGCATAATTTTTACTTAGCCTTCATTTAGAATTAAAAACATATAAATTGGTGTTGATTTAACTATGATTGAAAAATTCATGAAATAATTTTGAATAACTTGCTGCAAATGATATTAAGCCAATAATATATTAAGCAATTAATAATGAATAATAATAATAAAATAAACCAATACTATAATTTCAAAATTAATAATTTTGAACTGTTGGTCAAGAAGAAGAAGAATTCTATTTTCCTTAATTAAGGCTAAGATTTTTCATGTTTCTCTGTGAAAATCAACAAAAAGAGGATATCAAAAACAGGAGGAAGTATGGTACATTGGGAAGAGTACTATGATTTTGCTTAAGATATCGAAGTATAAAACCTGGTTTGGCTTCTTATTATATGGATGACCTTGGACAAGTCAGTGTTAGGAAATTTCTTGAGATCAGGTAGACTTCAAGTTACATTGAAGACAGAACAATTGGTCAATAAAAATAGATATTAAAAACTTGATGGGGGCTGGCAGTGTTAAACAGTGCTTTGAAATTATGGAAAAGGTCATTTGAGATCTTATGCTTTTACCAGTTAATAAACTTCGCAAATTAGAAAGTTAATTTCAACCATATACTTTCTACAAATATGATATATATCACTCTGTGCTTTCCCTGTGCCATTCTCCCCACTGATAAGAGCTTGCAAGCCAAGATGGGATATCACACATGCTCACTGAAGATCTTTGCAGATAAAGAAAGATCTTTATAATTAGGGGAAATTCCTCAAGTCCTGTCATGCCCCATTTCTCTTTCTGTTCTCTGAAACTCACCTTATGATGTATAAGTCCTTAAAAAAGAACATTTCCATCTAAAAGTATAACCACCTCCCCTTTGTTCATTTTATGGGGTTTTAGCTTAGAATACCCCCTGGAATGCCAAAGGAACAAACATTCTGATGGAGGGTTTAGAATTTCTGAGGTTGGGAAGAGGCAACGCCCAGACCCTTTTAGCAATATGAATCCCAGCAGATGTTGGCCACCCCATTGATGCAAGGACCATCCCACTGTCCTGAGCTGTTTCCACCACTCTGGACACACTACTTGTAATAAAGACTTTCATACCTTCAGATGAGTGGGTCTAAGATGCAACTCTTTGGGTTAGAACCTGCCTTTGCTCACACACCATAAACTTGCTCTCCCACAAATGATTTTCTTTATGGCAGGAACTATGTATGTTCTAGCGATAGAAAAAACAATAAAGACAGTCCATGATATCTCATGATCTAATGATAGAGGCAACATGCAAACACCTATGTACAAACAAGCTATATGCAGGATAATTTGGGAGGGGGTATTCTCAGAGAGAAGGCACCAAAATTAAGGAGAATTGGGGGAGGATTCCTATTGAAGGTGAGACATAAAGAAGCCCAGGAGAAAAGGAGATGGAGATGAGAATGGAAAACTTTCCCACACATGGGGGATGGCCCTGGAAGTGACCCTGTAGATGTTCTTGCCACAAATCACAATCAATCTCCATTGCTGAAGAAAGTTTTCCGTCTTATTTACTCAACCATGAATCCTCACCCCCTTTTAGGATGCTATAAAAACCTATTTATTGATTACTCCTGACTTGCTCTTTGTCCCAAGTACTAGCAAGTGTATCTTGTTGTCTTTCTCTCATAAGAATAGAGTCTTTTAGGTATTTTATAAAAAATACTGCTGTTTTTTGGTTCTTCATATTTAAGGGGTTATAGCAGGGGTCTGCAATGTATGGCTCTCAAGCCATACCTGGCTCTTTTGAGGGCCAGATATGGCTCTTTCTGAAGGAGCCATGAAGTCAATTTTTTTTCAGGTGCTATTACAGGAGCGTGCACTGTTACAGGAGCGCACACTGTGAGCACTGTACGGCTCTCATGAAATTACATTTTAAAAAATGTGGTGTTTATGGCTCTCATGGCCAAAAAGGTTGCTGACCCCTGGTTTATAGTGTATACAGAGAAAATGAGAATATTCAGGATACAGTCTCGTGGGACATGTAAATCCAACAGTTGTGATCAGGATGACATTCCATCAAATGAGACAGACAGAAAAAGATCCAGAGAAGAGTAGCATAATGAAAACTCAGAGAAAAAGGTTATTAAATCTAGAAAAAGGCTACAGAGATGTCAAGAAGGATGAGCAGTTAGAATACACAATTAGATTTAGCAGTTAATAGAACAGTGGTAACTTTGGAGATAGTAGTTTCAGTTGAAGGAACAGCAAAGCAAAATTTAAAAAAATTGGTAAACATTCCTCTGACTCCTAGAAAAAAAAAGTTTCCTAATCACCTCGATCTAAATAATAGTAGAAAAGACACTGTTTCTTAGATACATAGACCAGAAGAATAGATATCTGGATGAAGAAAAAGAGCCCTCACTCTTCTCATTATCATACGAGCAACGACTATCCTCCAACTTGACTGGATGGGGGGAAAGTAAAATAAAAATCTTCCAAGAGATTCTGACTTGTATCAAAAATATAGAGTAAAGGAACAGGGTGAAGAGGAAATGAAAAAGACAGAAGGCCTGACTCTTCAAGCTTTGTCTTATCTAAGTAGCACAGTGGATAGAGTACTAAGCCTGGAGTAACAAAAAATGAGTTTAAACGTAGCCAACACAAATGTATTAGCTGTGTAACCTTGGGTAAGTCACTTAAATATTATCTGCCTCAGTTTCCTCAACTATAAAATATAGGTAATAAGAGAAAGTAATCCACAGGTTTGAGAGGTTCACTTGACATATTTTAGGGTATTTAGCATAGTTCCAGGCATGTTTTAGAAGCACAATTTTTTGTTGTTTTGTTTGTTTTTTTAACCATTTATTAATATTCATTTTTAACATGGTTACATGATGCATTCTCCTACTTTCCCCTTCACCTCCCTGATCTCCCCGCACCCATGGCCGATGCAAATTTCACCTGCTTTTAACATGTGCCATTGATCAAGACCTATTTCCAAATTGTTGTTACTTGCATTGGTGTGGTATTTTCAAGTCTACATCCCCAATCATGTCCACCTCAAGCCATGCGTTGAAGCAGTTGTTTTTCTTTTATGTTTCCTCTCCTACAGTCCTTCCTCTGAATGTGGGTAGCGTTCTTTACCATAAATCCCTCAGAATTGTCCTGTGTCATTAAATTGCTGCTGGTACAAAAGTCCATTACATTTGACTTTACCATAGTATATCAGTCTCTGTGTACAGTGTTCTTTTGGCTCTGCTCCATTAGCTCTGCCTCAATTCCTGGAGTTCTTTCCAGTTCACATGGAATTCCTCCAGTTTATTAATCCTCTTAGCACAATAGTATTCCATCACTAGCATATACCACAATTTGTTCAGCCATTCCCCAATTGAAGGACATACTCTCATTTTCCAGTTTTTTGCCACCACAAAAAGAGCAGCTATAAATATTTTCATACACGTCTGTTTATCTATGATCTCTTTGGGGTACAAACCCAACAATGGTATGGCTGGATCAAAGGACAGGCATACTATTATCTCTCTTTGGGCATAGTTCCAAATTGCCCTCCAGAAAGTTTGGATCACTTCACAGCTCCACCAGCAATGCATAAATGTCCCAATATTAACACATCCCCTCCAGCATTCATTACTCTCCCCTTCTTTCATTTTAGCCAATCTGCTAGGTGGGAGGTGATACCACAGAGTTGTTTTGATTGGCATTTCTCTGATTATTAGAGATTTAGAACAATTTCTCATGTATTTATTGATACTTTTGATTTCTTTATCTGAGAATTGCCTATTCATGTCTCTTGCCCATTTTTTAATTGGGGAGTGGCTTGATTTTTTATACAATTGATTAAACTCCTTGAATATTTGAGTAATTAGACCCCTGTCAGAATTCTTTGTTATAAAGATTTTTTTCCCAATTTGTTGTTTCCCTTCTGATTTTGGCTGCATTGTTTTTGTTTGTACAAAAGCTTTTTAGTTTAATATAATCAAAACCATTAAATTTACATTTTGTAATTTTTTCTAACTCTTGCTTGGTTTTAAAACATTTCCTTCCCCAGAAATCTGACAAGTATACTACTCTGTGTTCACTTAACTTATTTATAGTTTCCCTCTTTATATTCAAGTCATTCACTCATTCTGATTTTATCTTGGTCTAGGGTGTGAGATGTTGATCTAAACCTAATTTCTCCCATATTGTTTTCCAAATTTCCCAGCAGTTTTTGTCAAATAGTGGATTTATGTCCTCAAAGTTGTGCCCTTTGGGTTGATCATACACTGTCTTGCTGATGTCATTGACCACAAGTCTATTCCACTGATCCTCCCTTCTGCCCCTTAGCCAGTAACATATTGTTTTGATGACTGCTGCTTTGCAGTATAGTTTAATATCTGGTACTGCTAGGCCCCCTACATTCACATTTTTTCATTATTTCCCTTGATATTCTTGAATTTTGTTATTCCAAATGAAATTTGTTATAGTTTTTTTCCTAATTTAGTAAAGAAGTTTTTTGGTAGTTTGATAGTTATGGCACTAAATAGGTAAATCAATTTGGGTAGAATGGTCATTTTTATTATGTTAGATTGTCCAACCCATAAGCAACCAATCGTTTTCAATTGTTTAAATCTAGTTTTATTTGTTTGGAAAATGTTTTGTAGTTGTTTTCATATAATTCCTGTGTTTGTCTTGGTAGATAGATTCCTAAGTATTTTATATTGCCTAGGGTGATTTTAAATGGTGTTTCTCTTTCTACCTCTTGCTGCTCTAATGTGTCGGAAATGTATAGAAATGCCGATGATTTATGTGTATTTATTTTGTATCCTGCAACTTTGCTAAAGTTCTTCATTATTTCTACAAGCTTCTTAGTTAATTCTGTGGGATTTTTTAAGTAGACCATCATATCATCTGCAAAGAGTGATAGCTTAGTCTCCTCCTTGTCTATTTTGATACCTTCAATTTCTTTTTCTTCTCTAATTGCAACTGCTAGTGTTTCTAGTACTATGTTGAATAATAGAGGTGATAATGGGCATCCTTGTTTTACTCCTGATCTTATTGGGAAGGCTTCTAATTTATCCCCATTGCATATGATGTTTGTTGATGGTTTTAGGTATATACTGTTTATTATTTTTAGGAAAGGTCCTTCTATTCCTATACTTTTCAGTGTTTTCAATAGGAATGAATGCTGTATTTTGTCAAAGGCTTTTTCAGCATCTATTGAGATAATCATGTGATTTTGTTTGTTAGACTGTTGATATGGTCAATTATGTGGATGGTTTTCCTAATGTTGAATCATCCTTGCATTCCTGGTATAAATCCCACCTGATCATGGTGGATGATCTTCTTGATTACTTGATGGAGTCTCTTTGCTAGTATTCTATTTAAGATTTTTGAATCTATGTTCATTAGGGAGATTGGTCTGTAGTATTCTTTCTCTGTTTTTGATCTACCTGGCTTTGGAATCAGAACCATATTTGTGTCATGAAAGGAATTTGGTAGGACTCCATCTTTGCTCATTATATCAAATAATTTGTATTGTATTGGGATTAGTTGCTCTTTGAATGTCTGATAGAATTCACCTGTGAATTCATCAGGCCCTGGCGATTTTTTCTTAGGGAGTTCTTTGATGGTTTGTTCAATTTCTTTTTCTGATATGGGATTATTTAGGTATTCTATTTCTTCTGCTTTTAATCTAGGCAATTTATATTATTGTAAGTATTTATCCATATCTCCTAAATTGTTATATTGATTGCCATATAATTGGGCAAAATAGTTTTTAATTATTGCTTTAATTTCCTCTTCATTAGAGGTGAGCTCTTCCTTTTCATCTTTGATATTGTCAATTTGGTTTTCTTCTTTCCTTTATTTTATTAGATTGACCAGTACTTTGTCTATTTTATCTATTCTTTCAAAATACCAGCTTCTAGTCTTGTTTATTAATTCAATAGTTCATTTACTTTTGATATTATTAATTTCTCCCTTGATTTATAGTATTTCTAATTCAGTTTTCATCTGGGGATTTTTAATTTGCTCACTTTCTAGTTTTTTAAATTGCATGCCAAATTCACTAATCTCTGCCCTCCATAATTTGTTAATATATGCACTCAAAGATATAAATTTCCCTCTGAGTACTGCCTTGGCTGCATCCCACAGAGTTTGGTAGGATGTCTCATCATTGTCATTCTCTTCCATTAAATTGTTAATTGTTTCTATAATTCCTTCTTTGACTAACTGGTTTTGGAGAATCATATTATTTAATTTCCAATTAGTTTTTGATTTGCCTGTCCAGGTGCCCTTACTAATTATTATTTTTATTGCATTATGATTTGAGAAGGTTACATTTATTATTTCTGCTCTTTTGCATCTTTGCAGTGCTTCTATGCCCTATTACATGGTCAATCTTTGTGAATGTACCATGTGCAGCTGAAAAGAAGATATATTCCTTTTTGCCCCTATTTGTTTTTCTCCACATATCAACTAAATCTAATTTTTCTAGGACTTCATTCACCTCTCCTACATCCTTCTTATTTATTTTTTGTTTTGATTTATCTAGATATGAAAGAGAAATATTTAGATCTCCAACTAGTATGATTTTACTATCTATTTCCTTCTTGAGCTCTGCCAGTTTCTCCTTCATGAATTTAGATGCTTTGCCACTTGGTGCATATATATTGAGCAGTGTTATTTCCTCATTGCCTATACTACCTTTAATCAGGATGTAATGACCTTCCCTGTCTTTTTTAATCATATCTATTTTTACTTTGTCTTTGTCAGAAATCATAATAACCACTACTGCCTTCTTTTTCTCATTTGATGCCCAAAAGTTTTTGCTTAGTCCTTTAACCGTAAACTTGTGTATGTCTACCCACCTCATATGTGTTTCTTGTAGACAACATATGGTAGGATTTCGGTTTCTAATCCACTCTGGTATTTGCTTCCGTTTTATGAGCAAGTTCATCCCATTCACATTCAGAGTTATAATTATCAGTTGTGCATTCACTGACATTTTTGTATCCTCCCCTAGTCCTAACACTTCTTCTTATACTATTTCCTTTTAAAACAGTGGTTTGTTTTAAGGTGGTAACCCTTATCCCCTCCCTTGATTAACTTCCCTTACTACCCCCTCCCTTATTATTCCTCTCTTTTTTATTTTTAAAGGCCTAATGAATTCCCTCCCCCTTCTTCTTCCCTCCCTTTTTTGACCTCCCCACTCCTCTGCTCCCCTTGGTTTATCCCTTCTGACTTTCTTAGTAGGGTTAGATAGAGTTTTATATCTCAATGGATAATAGAGCTATTCTTCCCTCTCCGGGTTGATTACATTGAGAGTAAAGTGTAAATATTACCTCTTAATGCTCTCTTCCTCTCCTTCTTATAATAGTATTTGTCCCCTCCCCTTCCCATGCCCTCTTTGTGTGTATTAGAATATCCTATTTTTCTTATTCAATCAAGTTTCTCTTTGTGTCCACTACTATTCACCCCCCTCTTTCCCACCCCCCATTTCATCTTAGACCATTTAGTACTCCAACCACTCCCTATGAATTATTTTTCTTATTACTATAATAGTGAATACTATAATAGTGAATAGAGTTCATTATGGAAAATTATACATAGTATTTCTCCACATAGGAATACAGATAATTAGATCTTATTGAAGCCCTTAAAGAGTTAAATTTAAAAATTATGAGTTTTCTTTCCTTTCCCCTCTGTTTCATATTTACCTTTTCATGTTTCTCTTGATTATTGTGGTTGGATATCAAACTTTCCATTTAGTCCTGGTCTTTTCTGTGCAAATGCTTGGAAATCTGCTATCGTGTTGAATGCCCATACTTTCTCCTGGAAGTATATAGTCAGTTTTGATGGGTAGTTGATCCATCGTTGAAGACCCAGTTCTCTTGTCTTTCTGAATTTCATATTTCAAGCCTTGCAGCCTTTTAGATTGGAGCCTGCCAGATTCTGTGTGATCCTGATTGGTGCTCCTTGATATTTGAATTGTCTCTTTCTGGCTTCTTTTAAGATTTTTTCTTTTACTCGGAGGCTCTTGAATTTGGCTATTATATTCCTGGGCATTGTCTTTTCTGGGTCTAGTGTAAAGGGTGATCTATGGATCCTTTCAATGTCTATGTTGCCCTCTTGTTTTAGAACTTCAGGGCAATTTTGATGAATAATTTCTTTTAGTATCGAGTCCAAATTTCTATTAATTTTTGCTTTCTCAGGAAGTCCAATGATTCTCAAGTTGTCTCTTCTAGACTGGTTTTCTTTGTCTGTCACTTTCTCATTGAGATATTTAATGTTTCCTTCTACTTTATCAGTCTTTTGACTTTGTTTTATTTGTTCTTGCTATCTTGAGATATCATTGGCTTCTAATTGCTCAATTTTAGCCTTTAGGGACTGGTTTTTGGCTTTAATCTTTTGGTTTTCCTTTTCAATCTGGTCATTTCTTTTGTTCAATTTGCTTATCAGTTCATTTGATTTTTGAGCCTCACTTTCCAATTGAAAAATTCTGCCTTTTAGACTGATATTTTCTTGCCTGATTTCCTTTTGAGCTATTTCTCATTTCTCTAGCCAAATCTTTCCCAACTCTCTCGTCTTCTCAGATTTCAACTTTTCAAGAGCTTGTGACCAGTTTTCATTATTTTGGGAGGTCTGGATGTGATTTCTTGTTTGTTATCCTCTTCTCTTTGCTCTGTTGTCTGGGTTTTCTCTGTGTAAAATTTGTTGATTGTTAAAGATTTTTTCTTGTTGTTGTTAATCTTTCTCTTCTGGGCTTCCTGATTCTGGTTTGCCATTTTAAGCCCAGCCCCTTCTCAGCTTTATCCTTATGCTCAGGGTCTGTCTGCGCTCTTTAGGCTCCTGAGTTCTCAGATCTGGTTATTCTCATGGTCAATCCTCCTGATGGTCCCCCTTGCTTGATCCTCTGCTGGAGGCTCCTTTACAAGTCTTAGGGAGCTGCTTCCACAGTCGTATACCCATCTGCACTGGTTCCCCACTAAAGGTTTCAGAGCCTTCGCTTGAGCCTGTGTCCACCTCCACCCACGCCTGTGCTCAGTGTCAGTGCTCAAAATCCAAGTGTGTTTAACCTTTTGAGGTCTTAAGCCTTGCTGCTCTCAGCAGCAGGCCCTGGAGCTGCCAATGACTCAATGGGTACCCCAAACTTGCCCTACATTTTTTGCACTGGCTTTGGCCCTGTAGGTGGTGTGTGTGTGGGGGGGGTGGGGGTTGCTCAGCTCGCGATTTAGTGAGAGCTGTTTCACCCCTTTATAGCATGGAAATGCCCCAATTCCACATGCCTTCCAAGCTGAGCCCTGTTGTGGGGTCCCTCCATTTGTCTGGATTTGTTTTAATGTCCCCTTGAGGAGTTCTGTATGTTTAGGTTAGGAGAGGTTAAGCACTGCTTTTTAATCTGCTGCCATCTTAAACCAGAACAGAAGCACAATTTTTAAACTATTGCTTTTAAGATCTATTCATCTTCTCCTTGTTATCCAGCCAAGATGCATGAATGAATCAGTGAATGAATATAAGAAATAATGAAGAAATGCACAAGGAAGTGAATGAGGAACTCATTAAGATATTATGTCAGTCACTGTGTTAAAACTCAGAGCTACAAATACAAAAATAAATGCAATAATACCAAATTTCTTAAAACTGTTAAATGGAGTTTCTTTATCTCTCCCTCTGTCTTTTTAAGAGGCAAAACAGATTTTCTAAGTAAGAGTTAGCCAGAGCTAAAGATGCCATAACCTAGGAGAGGAGGAAGGAATATAAGCAAAAGACAGTTGAGAGTTCAGGGCTTTTGTCTTGAAATTCCCTAGAGAGGAGGAGCTCTGTCTGTTTCTCTGTTACAGGAAGTTTTACAGTTGGAAAAAGAAACAGATTTAAGGAGGTTGTTGATGATTAATGGTTATTGTTTAGCTTAGGTATGTAGGTAGTGAATATTTTTAGGTAGACTGTGTAGATAAGTTAGCTCTGGGTATTGCCCAGGCAGAAGAGCCTGTCCTAGAAGACAGTTAAATTAGGGGTTTTAGTAACATTTGGTAGGAATAGGACTTTAGGTACAGTCATAACATATTAGAGTAATAATCTCACTTTCCTCCTTTCTATCTGAACTTCTTCAAAATTAAATGAAATGTTGTAATCAAAATGCTCTCCTCCCTTTTATCAAACTCCAACCCAAATTTAACCATTCTCAAAACCCTTACTTTCTGCTTTTAGAATCAATACTGTGTATTGTTTCTAATGCAGAAGAGAAGTAAGGCTAGGCAATGGGAATCAAGTGATGTGCTCAGAGTCATACAGCTAGTAAATGTCTGATTCCAGATTTGAACCAAAAACCTTCCATCTCTAGGCCTGGATCTCAATTCACTGAGCCACTCAGCTGCCCCCAAAGCCTGATATTCATCAGCTTCATTTCTAAAAGAAAGAATAGAGAGATATGATATGATTGATATATATATATACATATATATATATATATCTTAACTCTATCATCTATCAATCTTATCTATCTATATTTGTATCTCTTTATCTTGCTCCTGAAGAAGAATTTTGGGTCAGATACATCACAGGAATAATGACATCAATCACAAGCCACACAGTTTTCCAGAAACAATAGTCTATGAGTTTAATTGATACGTCCATGTATGGGGAAGAAAACTGAGAATGGTGGGGTGAGATAGTGGAGTCCTATGGCAGGATCATATATCAAAGTAGATAACTGGAAAAAATAGGAGAGTGAATGTCTGATCTTTATCTCCTCTCTCTAGGTTTGGGCAAAATGACCTTTCTTCCATATTATGGCCCCTTCTAATAAATACTCATTTAAATAGAGCACCCTCTTTTCCCCTTAATGTCACATGAGCTAAAAGAATTTAATGCATTAATGATCCAGAAGATGTACCTAATTCCATAAAAAGTCTGGAATTCCTTCTCAACTATCTGGAGTAATGTAAAGTAGGACTGTGTTATTCTATCTTCTTTCCCTAATTAAAATAACTAGAAGGCATAAGTCATTACCTATGATATTGTCATAGGCAGCTAAAATAAAAATGACTAATTACACTGATGTCAAGAAAGGTTAAGTGACTTGCTCATGATAACATGGAAATTATGAAATGTAAGCAGAATCTGAACTTTGTCCCTTAAAATCATCTGAACAATCACTGGAAATTCCTAACACTGAAGAAATATGTCTACCAAAAATACCTTCTATTTGATAAAAGTAAAAGTTTTAATAATAACCATAAAAAGAATACATGATTATTCTTGAAAAGGGAACAAAATGATTAGTAATTACTTTAAGCAGAATAGGAGCTTATATTCTATGTGGCAGATACATGGACACAGATAAATAAATACAAAGAAAGGTCAGGAGAAGAATAATAAAAACTACACAGATTAGGAAAACCTTTGTGTGGGATAGAGCACATGAACTGAACCTTAAATTCAGACATTAATTCTGAATGGCATTATTAGTGTTATACTGAATTTCATAAATGGAGCAAAGCTTGTCTAAAGGCGCATGGAATGAGATTTAAAGAGTGCAAAGAATAGTAAAGAAATACAGAAAAATAATTTATGGCCATAAATGATGTCCCAACAATCTTGGCATAGTTTTAAGCTAATATAGCTTAAAAGTTCATTGTGACTTTTTGGAAAACCTCCACAGTAAAATACATTAAATAGTAAGTTGTAAAATTTATATATTATCCTTGAGACATACACATCTTGGCAAAAGCGTGACATATTGATGTGATTCATTGAGATATTTTCCTTTTTAGACAGTCTTATGTCCATAGAGGTAACAAATACATAAAGCTGTAGCCCAAAATTCTCTCTCTATTTACATGGGGCTTGACTATGCAACTAAGGATTTTGTATGCCCAATTAGTGTACTCACTGCTAAAGGACTTTAAAAAATCTCTTTACCCTTCTTTCTTCTTTGCCATTTATTTTCAAAACAAATTTATGTACTAATTATCTTTCATTTCAACAACCTCTTTAGCATCTTCCCCCTCACTGCAATTCCACTGCTGACAGCTCTAATTCAGGTGATTATCCCTGCATTCAAAGAGTGTAATAACAACCATTTAACTGATATTCATACATTTTCTCAGTCCATTCCATTTTAGCCACCTCGATGATTTCAGATAAATCTGCTTAACCACCAGAGTGTTCATTCTTCTATAGTAAAAAAATCTCAAGTTGTTGCCACTTCTTTGCTTAGTTGTCTTCAAACTTTCCTAAGGTTCAAATTCCTTCACAATTCTTACACAAAAATTTTAACTTAGCCATGACACCTAAAGGATAGCCAAACTACATATTACTTTCTCTAAATATTTATGTTCTTTCCCTGACCTTTGTCATTACCCATGATATTATTTTTACCTAGAATAAATTTTATTAATCCCATCTTACAGATGAAGAAACTGAGACTCGGAGACATTTACAAGTTTTGGTCACATAGTGAATGCATGTTAGAA
This sequence comes from Gracilinanus agilis, assembly GCF_016433145.1. NCBI lineage: Eukaryota > Metazoa > Chordata > Mammalia > Didelphimorphia > Didelphidae > Gracilinanus > Gracilinanus agilis. The sequence continues at coordinate 573,958,989 of NC_058130.1, read as the reverse complement.
GTCTACATTCATTCCCATCCTCTTTCTATTGGTTTTCCCCATACTTATTTCGTGAAAATATTGTCACAATAGAAATTCTGAGGCAAAATTCTTAACACAGCATATTTATTGTTAGGGTAGCAGTTGATAATAAATATGGTCAATGCCCTCTCAGGGATCATAGCTATAGAATGTCACAGCAGTTGAATGAATGGTGACAGGGTCTTTTATACTGTATAATAAGATGACAGAGGAAAATCTAAAGCAACATGTGTGTGTGTTTGTGTTTTCTGATAGGCTAGGTATTTTAAGAAGGTGATAGGATAAGTGTCATCTCAGCTCCTCCCCATTACATCATTGGGAGATCAGATCAGTTCTCTGATGAGAGGAGTAGTCCTCAAATGATCAGGATAATCTGAAGTCTGAGGAAGTTAGCACAATAGTTTTAAATTGATGAGGTTGACCTTTAATACAACCATTTAGATTAATGAGATTCAATATTAGGTTATTTAATTTTCTCTGTAAAGTAGGTAATAGGTGAAGTTAAAATCCCAATGTCAATGTGAAGTTATAAGCCATAGGAGCAGAATCATGACCCAAGTGACAAGAGATTACCTAAGGGAACTAGCAAGAGCAAGGAATTTAGACAAAACAGTGAAGGACAAAATTAAATCCATGCTAGTTTAAGTTTTTTTTTTTTTAATTTTACTTACTTGTTTGTTCATTACATTAAAATTTCCATGTATCTCCCTCCCCTCACCACTCTAGAGAAGTTATCACTTGACAATATATATATATAAACTATACTGTACTTATTTCTAATTATCAGTATTTTCTCTGGGGATGAAAATATAGAAGTCGTCCTTCAAAAACATTTCTGTTGTTGTATATAATGTTCTCATGCTTCTGTTTGTTTTACTCTTCATAATTTTATCTAGGTCTTTCCATATTATTATTTTATTTTTTTAATTTACATGCTCACTATTTCTTGTAGAACAGTAGTGTTCAATTTCAATCATATGCTATAACTTGTTTAGCCCCCAACTGATGACCATCCCTTCAATTTTCAGTTCTTTGCCAAAACAAAGAGTTCCTATAAATATTTTGGAACATATAGCTTCTTTTCCTTTATCCCTAGTAACTTTAGGACAAAAAGGTAATAGAGCTATTGCTGGGACAAAAGGTATACACAGTTTCATAACTATTTTGGCATAATTCTAGACTTCATTCCAAAATGTTTAGATCAATTCACAGTTCCACCTACTGTATTAGTCTCCAGTTTTCCATATCCATGTTAGGTATTAACAAAATATGATTAAAAGGTAAATTTTCAATGTCACAATATGACATATATACATTTGTAAGTATATTATATATGTGTGTATCTATTCATTTGTAAATTACCCTTCTCTGAGGAACATTATTTTTATGAAGGAGTTTTTCTTTATGTATAGCGTGTAGTGTATTTTTTGTGTGTATAAATTTTTCTTTATTGTAGAAAATATATGTAAAGGTATTGGGGTCACTAGGGATATTGTGATAAAACCAAGTAATTGTGGGTATACACACTGGAGTTTATGAGAGACTGGACCAGGATGGAAAGACCAGAGTTTACTGGATTCCCACAGGAATGGCAGTTGATCTTAACTGTCACTCAGCTTCCCCTAGGCCAGAGTCTAGAAACAGTCTGACAAGGTAAAAGGGACTTAACAGCTTTAATTATGTTTGACTAAAAGGTGGGAAAGGAATTTCTATACTTAAAATCTAAAGGATAAAACCACAGGGCAATGGGAGGACTTATTCTATTCTTATCTAAGTGATCTAAACTAACAGGGCCCAAGGAGCTGTAAATGGAATCTCTGGGTGACTACCTCAGACCTGGAACCTACCAGGTTTGAGTACAGCTAGGGCTTTGTGGCTTTGGGATTCTCACTGCAATACACTGATGATCTCTGGATGCCAGGAGCTAAGGTTGTCTCAGGAACCAAGTTCAGAAGGTGTGCTCAAGTCTCTGTCCACCAGATAGATCCCAAACTCCTCCTGTTCCTTAGCACAGGACTGTAGATCTTGACTCTTTGCTAAATGCCACCACCACACAAGATCCCAGGGGAAAATCAGGATGCAAGGCATCCTTTTACTCTGAGTTCTCCCAGGGCTCACCACAGTTAGTGTTAACCCCTAATGGAGTCCCACTCAGAGCCAAGTCACCTCTTCCTGCTCCTTCATTCCAACCTGGAATTCCCAGGTCCAGCTCCTTCCTGCTATGTACAACTTAATTCCTAATCACTAGCTATTCTAATCTTCCTCACAACATTATGTATAATTTATAGTTAGATTTTATCCTGACTTCCCACATCATCTGTATATCAGGATTCTTCTACTCCTATTTCTTCCTTGATTTCTTTCTTTTTCTCTTTGTATTTTTTCTTTGTGGATTTATTAATCAGCCTATAAAAAATGCTATGTTGCATGCAATGTAACTTACATACCATTGCCTGAGCAAAGGAGTTCTACTAAGTCCCTTCTCATGCATCTTCTTTGAGATGAGGCTTATTAATAATTTTGGAAAACGTTTTATCAGTTATTTTCTGTTTTTCCTCTTCACTCCTGTTAATGTTGTAGTAATTACTATGTATATTATTTTTGGGGGTCTACTTAATTCTTTGCTATAAATCGTGTAAGTTTTTCTATTCATCTGTTATGATTATGATTAAGATGAAGATCTTCAGAGTAGTATTCCATTGCATTAATATACCAAAATCTACTTGTCCTTTTACTAACTGATTCTCATTTTTCTTATTAAACATGGCTTTTATTTTTGTTGACAAAATTTCATTCTTGAGAAATGTCCATTTCCTCATATAAAAGTGTTTTCTTAAACTATAAAAGCATTCTAGTATCCTTTTATTGAAATTCTTCCTTTTGAAAGTTTAACCTTTCTTAGTCATAGAATAGTTGATTTATATCCATAAAATAAACAATATTGATGAAGTTGTGATTCTATCCTTCTTTGTAGATCTCTAAATTTCTCTATTTGTTACTCATATGGTTAACATTTCTATTGCAATATCTGAATCCAAAAATGGATATTTTAATACTATATTTTCTTTTAATGTTGTATTATGATCTTTTTTCTCTTAAATTCTACTTACTAGTTTGTGACTACTCTCTTGGCAGATGTATATAGTTTTGTTGTTGCTGTTTTCCAGGTCTCTTCATTCTTCATGTAAAAGCAGTCATCATCAGTTTTCTAGGAAATTAGTTTTTACTGGATCTCATGATCATTCCTATATCTTTTCTTTTGAATGAAATTTTATTTTTAAATCAAATCTCTTCCTCCCTCTCTATAGCTCATTTATTTAAAATAAAATCAAACCCTCATCCTATTTACACATACATGTATATGTGTATAAATACAAGTCTATTGATGTGTATTTATATGAATATCTTGTCTACACATAATATTTATATGTACAACTATGTGTATTGAGTATATACATTGTTATAGTTTATTAAAATGTTAACACATACACAGACACATATCTGTATGTGTTTAAATAGGAACTCTCTATAGAGAGATGAATAACATATTTTATATCAACTGTTCTGGAATCCTAGTTGTCATTTTATTTCTCAAGTGTCTTATATTTTTCAGAGTTGCTTGACTTTAAAATATTGTTGGCACTTTATGAATTATGAATTATTTTCCTATTTTACTCACATCACTGTGAATCAGTTCATAGAAATCTTGCTAGGATTCTCAGAAATAATCCACTTCATAATTTTTATGCAATAATAGTATTCTATCATATTTAAATACTCTAATGTATTCAGCTATTCCCCAACTGGATGTAAATGATGCCCACATCTTCCAGTTCTCTTTGATCATAATAAAGATTCTTCTTTTTCATATTTAATTGCTTTTGATACAATAGATTTCAGTATTCAATTATCCATCTGAATTGCTCTTTTAATAAATTCAAATAACAATTTTGCTGGAGCCTAATTCCCTTAGGTCCAAGAAATATCAGTGGTGGGACAGCATTGGCATGTTAAAATGAATGAGAGACAGGCTGAACTTCTGCCAGGCAGGCATCATGAATACTGCTCTTGAGTAAGGCTTATTTTTATATGCTTAAAGATCACTCATAATGTTGGCACGGAAATCCATTCTCATCATACATTTTTTCTTAGAGACAATGTATTAAGTCATGCATTAACTTTGTTACAACTTTTCATTCTCCAGTAACTTTGAATATTTTTCAAGATGTGTTTGACGTATCTCTTGGGCTACAGTGGTGGGAATGTACAGGCTTTTTCATGGGAGACAATTTCTCCATTTATCATCCATTGTTCTTTTATGTTAACATACCGTGCCGAATCAGAGATCACGGAGGGGGGAAACTTGAGACTGTTCTGGCCTGTTTTTGCAGGCACCTCTGTATAGGAGTGAGAGATCTAAGTGAGAGTTTTAAAATCTTTAACATTAACTCACTATTTACTGGTTTGTTGTGAAGTGACTTCTAGGGGAATTTCTGTATTCCTACATGTAGAAGTTGGAATTTCCTGAGTCTGTAGGGGGCCTGTAGGGTTCTAGTAACAGTCTTTACTTTTCTTCTGATTTTCCCTGGGGCTGAGTAGGGTATTTATCACAATAATTCTAATAATGAGGAGAGTTAGTAAGAGAAGAGTCACACAAGGGTATCTGAGTGAGGCATTTCAATTTTCCTGAGGCTTCCATGCACTTCCTTGAGGTTCTCCACTGTGACCATGTCAGAGAGAATGGGTTTGATGTTCTCCGGCACAATTTCAAGTGTCCTTCACTTTCCATGGCATTCCTCCTTCCTTGTATTAAATTTTACATATAAAACCTAAATGTGTCAAAGTTTCCTTTATCCTTTATCCTTCCTTCTCACATGTACATATTCTTCTCATTCTGAAGATGGTGAAGACATAATATTACTACTGTCTAAATTGAAATCTATGTACACTAATGCTGATCAAATTTAAAGTGTGCACAAATAATGATTTTCTCTATTAGAATATAAACAATTTGACCTTTTATTTTCCCCTTTATGATTTTTTTATTAAGTTTACTTTTTTCTTTTTTTCTAGATGAGAGGAATTGATATTATTGCTAATTGAGTTGTGTTATGAGGAGGAATATAGATGACAGTTTGAAGAAATCTTGTACTCCATGGACATTCCATAATGGAATGAAAACAGGGTTTTGAAAAGAGAGAGTGTGGCTTGGCCAAGCTGAAAGAAGGAGGTTTTGACTGTGTGGCCCAGCTTTGTCAAGTATCCAAGGAGCTGATAGAGTGGGATTTGGATTTCACTGAAAAGAAGATACTTCAAGCAACTATCATGGCCTAGGTAGAGGGAAGGTCTTGGTTATCTGCTGGTGGACAGCAGATTTTATCTACCTTACTCTCTAGAGCATGTGTGGATTATCTGGCTGTGTATAGGACTTGATCCTGGTTCCTGTGACATCTGTGATCATCTCTGGAACACCATGGATCAGTGTAGTGAGAAGCCCACCTCTCCAGCCCTCTCTTATTCTAGTTAAAGGTTTAGCTTAGTTTAAACTTTCATTTAATTAAATCATTTGGGTTATTTCATAGTGTAGTAAACCTTTCTCTTCCACTTCCCTTATATAATATCAATATGCCCAGTTTGTTTGTACTTCCTGTCTCCTCTAAGCCATTAAAAACCCACATCTTGAAGTTACCCACTTCACACTTTTCCTGGTTGATAGATTGTCAGTTAGTTGACCAACTGTCATTCCCAAACTTCACATCCTCATTTGGTTTCCCTGTGTAGTCCTTCCCTTGTGAGGTGTGGGAATGTCCAGTTTGTCTGGTATCTAGCTATTCCCCTATTCCCAGTATTTTCTTTTTCAGTTGGCACCAGTAACAGAGGGTGACTAAGTCAGGAAGACAGGAAGTTAACTCTCTGAGAGTTAGACACAGACTGGAAGTCAGGGGGAAGTGAACATTCTGTGAGTGGGTATAGCCATTGGTTGTGGTCTGAAAGTTCCAATGGAGTGGTGAACCACTCAGAACTGATATACTCCCTGACCACACTCATTCATAAAATCCCTGAGTGCAGTCAATTTACAACTAAGGATTAAATAGCCCCAGAGAAAGGGTTTTTCTCGATTTTTCTTTGTTTTTACTGTTTGTGTCATCCTGTTTCATTGTTAATTGGTGTTGTTAAAGGAATATTGTTGCATTTGTATTAGATATTAGTCTTTAGTCTTTCCATTGTGGCTAGTAACACAACTGTATTGGTGTACCACTGCTCTATTGTATCTATATTTGGCAAAATGGTGATTGAAGATTGCATTGATTATTTGTTATTGGAATTATGGCAAGGGATATTGTTTATACCAGTGATGGGCAAACTATGGCCCACATGCCAGATGTAGCCCCCTGAAATGTTCTATTTTCCTCGGACATTATTCCTAATCTGACGAATACAATGAGTAGAATACAATACAATATAACTTCGAAATAGTTGCCTTAGAAACTGACAGATGAGCATTTCCTTTCCTTTTTCCCTCTCTTTAAAAAGTTTACCCATTACTAGTTTATACCATATTTGTGGTTCAAGATCATACCCAAGTATTGCAAAGTTGTATTGAATTCTGAGATACCCCAACCTGTTCTTACTATAACTATCCTGGATATTATAGCACACACCTATTATTGTTTTAACTTGTTACATCATATAAAAGATAAGATGGATTTTTTTTTGTATTGGTTATTGTTGCAAGATTGTTTTAAAACCTGGTGTTTTAGAGATTCAGAAATGAAGCAATTATTAAAATTAATGCAGGTTAAAATAGACAATTTAGAAATATACATGCAAACTGGTGGTGCTTATGGTATTGCACAAGAACATCAAGAGGAAGTATCTGGTAATATGGCTAGTGGGAAAACTAAATTAGAACAAGAGAAATTGGCCCTAGGGAGTGAAAGTCAACCAATTCCTCTGCTACCTTTAAGAAATTTACCAATCATTAGGGACTACAGCATATTTGACATAAAGTAACACACTAGGTTCAAGGCTGAAGACATTGAGGCAATTAAGAAAAGGTCACCTACTTTCTTTGATGAACCTAGCAAGTTGATAAAGGAAATGTGGTCTACCATTAAAATGTAAGACTCAGACATTAATGATTTCTATTTTGTTTTGGGACAAGTGTTATTTAAGAGAGACTGAGATAAGTTTAATGCGGAAACAAGAACAACCCAAGGATTGACCCCATGGCCAGAAAATTGGCAAGAAATGGATTTAAATTCAGTGGCAAATTATAGATTACTAAAGCAGGCTCACTCGCAAATCTCTTCTAAAGGCTATGGAGAATAACTACCGTTGTCCCAATGTGTGGAATAAATTTGAGAAAACAAGGCTGACTGGTAAAGAAACACCAGCTTTGTCCCTTGAACAAGTAATTGAGGCTGCAGAGACACAATTAGGGCACAGTGCTCAGGAAGACAGTAGAGTAGAGTATATTAAAAGAATTTTTGTGCAGCATTCTGTCCCTAATTTCAGGAAATTTATTGTGGATAATTACCTGTATTAGGAGGCAGAGAAATAACAGAAATTATGGATACAACAATAACAACAATAAGGGAAGTAACTGTTATGGTAACAATAGTAATAATTATGGTTTTGGTCAACAGAATAGTTTTGCATGTCAAAATGCTTGTTGACAAGGGATACAATCCTCAAATATGAACACAATGCAAGAGTACCTAAGAACTTGGAAAAGACAGAAGTACAGCCAGGTTGTTACAGGGAATATGAATCATGGTAACCAGAATGGAGGGACAGCTTCATTATGAAGGTGTGCCCAAAATTCAGAAGTAATTAATCAAATAAATGAGAATAAAGTGAATATTGATGAAATTGTATGTGTTAATGATAATGTGATTGTGGATAATGGTAATGGTGCACTTGGTGTTAATAATGATTTAATTGGTGGTAATAAGGATTTCATTAATAATGGTGATGATTTGATCAGTATTAATGCTAATTTAAATGGAATCAGTGATAATTTAATCAAGATAAATGATAATTTAAAGGGAATTAATGATACTTTAATTGGTGCTAGTGCTAAATTAACTAAATTAGGTGGTGTTATTGATGGTAGTGGTAATTTATCTACTGTTAATAGTACTTTACTCAATGTTAGTAGTGAGTTAACTACTATTTGTAATAATTTGACTAAATTTGATACTGATTTACTTGATGTTGATAATAATTTGATTAGTGTTGTAAATAAATAGAAGTTCTAGTAATTGTGTAATTAAGGAAAATAATGGAAATTGTGATTTGATTAAGGATTTGATTGTAAATAAGGACAATGACACCAGAATAGAAGTGAAAAGGACCAAAGGTGCAAAATCCTGGAAAAATTCTGTAATTCAAAATGATGTTAACATGGATGGATAGGAAATAGCTGAGCTTTGTTCTGATGTTACTCTTTTAGCTCCTTTGTTGGAAACTTTCCATCCTCCCAATAGTGTAGGACCCCATGTGTCTGTTACTATTGGAGACCAGATTTATGACCTTCTCATTGATACAGGAGTGAGTAAATCAGTTTTGCAAAGTTTTCCTGAGAATTGTAGAGCTGTTGGTACAATGGATATGTTTGGTGCTGTAGGCATAACTGAGAAAGTAGCTAAATTACAACCAAAAAGGATAACACGTGGACCTTTATCCATAGAGCACACATTCCTTTTTATGCCAGGATATCCAATGAATCTTTTAAGCAGGGATTTGCTGTGTAAATTAAGGGCTACTATCCAATGTACTGAAACTGGTGATATTTCTTTACATCTACCAGAGGAATCTTTGAAGCCCTTTCCATTACTTTTCTTAGATTCCAACATTACAGAGTATGACATAGGTATTATCTATCCAATACTTGAGGATATACTTAAGGATTTGTGGTCTAAATCATCCACAGATGTTGGATTGTTGAAATCAGCTATTCCAGTCAGGGTGAGGACAAAGGAAGGACCAGTTCCTTGTGTGCCTCAATATCTCTTGACTAAGGAAGCAATATAAGGTATACGACCAATAATTGTGTCCCTAATCCAAAAAGGGATAATTATACCTTGCTCTTCTGAGTTCAATACACCAATTTTGCCTGTAAAAAAGCCAAAATTAGATGAAAATGGCTGACCTGCATACTGATTTATTCAAGGTCTAAGAGCAGTAAATGATTATGACATCAAGACTCATCCAGGTGTGCCAAGTCCAGCTGCTATAATTTCTTTTATTCCAAGTCAGGCTAGATATTTCACAATGGTAGATTTATGCTCTGCATTTTTCTCAATAATAATCTATGAGTATTCTCAAAAATCTCTGCTTTCATAGAAGAGAAAACTCATAGGCCTGGACTGGTCTTCCACAAGGATATACAGACTCACCTAGCCAGTTATTTCAAAATTTAAATTGAGACAATAAAACAATTAAGTTTAAAGAGAGTAAATTGTTGCAATTTGTGGATGATATTCTTTTAGCATTCCCAAATGCAAAGATGTGTCTTAGAGACAGCAAGATTCTTTTGATTGAGTTGTACAAACTTGGGCATAAAACCTCCAAAGCAAAATTACAATGTGTTTTGCCTCGTGTGCAATATCTTGGATTTGTGTTGTCAAAGGGTTCCAGAAGCATCACTCAAAAGAGAATAGCTGACATCCAGAAATTGAGTGCACCTAAAACTAAAAAACAACTTAGAGTTATTCTTGGAACTACTGGTTTCTGTAGGCAGTGGATTCCTAGATATTGTGAGATCACTAAGTTTTGACAGATCTGACCAACAATACAGAACCAGAACCTCTGAAACTAAAGCCTGAACATTGTTTAGCCTTAGATAAGCTTAAAGAAGCAATTTATCTGCCCCTGCATTAGGAATCCCACACTATGAGAAACCTTATCAGCTGTTTTTAAATGAGACAAAAGGTGTAGCTTGTGGTGTACTTACACAGACTTTAGGACAAAGTTATCATCTAATTGGATATTATAGTTGTCAAATTGATCCAATAGCTGCAGGTACAGTACCCTATCTAAGGGGGGTAGCAGCAGCAGCTGTGTTAGTCCAGAAGTCAGCTGATCTAGTTTTGGGATGTCCTTTAATGGTCTGTTGTTCACATCAAATAGAGGCACTAATGAGGAAATTTCATACTCAAGCATATTCCGACCAATGACTATCTAGGTATGAAATTATTCTTTTAGGTAGCAATAATGTCCTGTTGAAGAGGTATAGTGTTTTAAATCCAGGTACTCTTCTTCCTGATTTACCAAAGAACAGTGAACCATTTTATGAATGTGTTGAGGTAGTAGAACTTGTGGATATGTCTAGGATGGAATTAAAAGATACTTTACTCAAAAATCCAGACTTGGTATTCACAGATAGATTATCATTTTTTATAATGGAATCAGATGTATTGGAGCTGCAGTTGTCACAGAATTTGAGACACCGTGGTATGGCTCATTACCTAGTAATCTTAGTGCACAGAGTGCAGAATTAGTGGCACCGAAGCAAGCCTGTCTTCCAGCTGAAGGTAAAAGGGCAAATATTTACACTGACTCATGATATCCATTCTCTGTTTGCCATTCATCAAGAAAGATCTGGAAACAATGAGGTTTTATTACTGCATTGGGAAAGCCAATAGCTCATGCAGGAATAATAACTGAGTTGTTGGAGACATTCCAAAAGCTGAAACAGTTGGCAATAAACCATTGCTGGAGTCATACTAGTGGTCAAGTTCAATCTCTAAAGGTAATCACAGAGCTGATATCACTGCAAAGTGTGCTGCCCAGAAAACTCCAATTTATGTAATGAATTTAAAAACTACAGATTCTACTGATCTAGAAAAAAGCATATGTAGACTCAGATATCCAGAAATGGAAGGTTAAATTTGAAGCTAGGAAAGAACATGGGATATGGATTACTGATACAGGAAGACTATTGTTACCAAAAGACTTGTATACCTATTTGTGTCAAGCTATCCACACATAGGGTCATTTTGGTACACAAGCTATTGATGATTCCATCAAGAAACAATGGGTTGAACCAGAAATAAGTACTGTTGCAAGTAATATCTGTAATAATTGTTCAGTCTGCCAAAAGTTCAGTCAAAGTGCATTCAGAAAGAAAGGTTTGGTTGGTATACCTTTAGCATATTGTCCATTTGAGAGTTTATAGATAGATTACATCTGTATGCCTAAAGCTGAAAGATACAAGTATTGTCTTGTGATACATGATAGACTAAGTGGCCTGAAGCTTTTCCATCAAATACCAACACATCAAGCTTTGTGGTGAAAGTGTTACTCAAGGAAATGGTTCCTAGCTTTGTGTACCATTAACCATAGATTCAGATAAGGGATCTCATTTTACTCAGGATATCCTTAGAAGAGTCAATAAGAATCTAGGAATAATACCTAAATATCATGTTCCTTATCATCCACAAAGTTCAGGGCAGGTGGAGCATATGAATAGGGAACTCAAGACTATGGTTGGGAAATTCTGTGCCAAAATTCATCTCAAATGGCCAGATATTGTTCTCATAGCTTTGTTTTACCTACATACAAGACCAAGATAAGATCTACGTATATCATCTTATGAGATGCTCTTTGGACATGCTCAACTACAAGCAAAGACTTGTAAAGCTTTGTTTTCATCACTCTTAGGAGGTGATCTTCAAATTGATTCATATTTAAGTGCTTTACAGCAGAGGCTAAGAGAATTATAGGATATGGGAGTATTAATTCAATCTGGTCCATTGGCTTATTCTCTTCATAATTTTCAATCAGGTGATGTGTTCTATGTGAAAAATTTTGCCAAAACATTGGCAACAGAACAAAGTTGGGTAGGTCCTTGTACAGTTGTATTAGTTTCACAATTTTCTTTAAAGGTATTAGGTATTGATTCATGGTATCATTGTTCTCATATTAAATTAGCATATGGAATGGTAATGAAAATTTAGAAATTGTTATAGAAGAAGAAGGAGGAAGAGGAGGAGAAGTTCAAGAAGAAAGAGGAGGAGGAGGAGGAGAAGGTAAAGAAGAAAGAGGAGGAAGAGAAGGAGAAGGAGAAGAAATTGTGTAAATTTGAGATCTTCAGTCAATTAGAGTCTGCAGTAAGAAAGTTCAGTAAGGAGAGGACCATTCCAGGGGAAGAGGATGTTTGGATGGAAGATAACATCGATGAAGAGGATTCAAGATTAAAGGACTAATGGACATTGTACTAAGACTGATGAACTTATAAAATTGAACAGTTTAAGATTTTGTTTTAAAGGAATTTCCAAAGAAGAGTATTAATCATGGACAATTTGGATTAATGGTTTGAAAGGAATTTGGGTAATGTAAATAGTATCACTACATACTCACATGCATCCAACATTGCACATAAAACTATCAGGAACTTTGATGGAGAAAAGGAGAAGAGGAGAAAATCTAGAGAAGAGAAGATTTCCTTGAGTAATGGAATATCATAGGAAGAAAGGAGATCTGAAGGTGATCAGAAGTTTTGGTAGGTATCATACATCCAGCAGTAACATGATGTTGCAACACAATATAGCAAAATAACAACATATCAAATCAGCAACATAAAAACACAAACCTGTTAGGATACATTGAATTCCTCATGGAATAAAAGTGTATAAGTAATAATAAAATTAGAATTAGCTATAGGATAAGTAAGTACTAACAATGGATAGTTAGTTACTAAGAAAATTAGTTATTTAGTTTGACTAATATACTAACATCATAGGGATAGTTTAGAATAGTTTAGTGAAATAGGAATAGTACTAGATTATATTAGGGTATAATTACATATACAATATCAATTTATGATTTCCAAAGTCAATATGTGACCCCCATAATCGTTTCTATTTGTTTGATACCACTGGTTTTGTACTTCAAAATTTCTTTGTAGGTCTGGTATTTTCATCATGAGTAAATTGTATTGTATTTCATTAGTAGTAAACGCTTTTTTGTTCCTCTCCCCATAGGATTATAGTTAGTTTTTCAGGTTTTTTCTTCACTATAAACCTTTATCTCCATTGTCAAGAATATTATTTTCCAAGGTCTTAAATTCCATAATCATAGCTAATTAATTGTGCATAATCACGGTTGTGCTTCCTGGGTAACTAAAGTGTTTCTTTTTCGGTTCTTGTGGTATTTTTCTTTGATCTGGAAGTTATAGATTTTGGCTAAAATGTTCACAGAACATGCATTTGCAAATTTCTTTTAGAGGATAGTTTCTTTCTCTTTCTACCTTGGTTTCTAATTCTAAAGTATATCTAGGTGTATTTTTGGTTACTGATTTTATGTAGGAAATTAACTCTCAAATTATTTTTTCTATACCTCTGCCATTTTTTTCTCCAATGAGATCATTTCTATTTTTGCTTTATGTGAATTCATATTTTTGTCTCATAGAATAATGTCTTACATTTAGTCTATTCTATTTTAGATGGAAATTTTTGCCTGTGTAAATTTTGAAGCTTTCATGTCAAGCATATGATGATTACCTTCCTTGTCTTTCATTCATAACTCTTACTACTTTCTCATATTTTTTCACTCAAGGATTCTCAAATCATGAGAGAAAACAATGTAAATGTTTTCTTTTAAAATATTTTCCAAAATTTTTGCAGAATTCTAGCTAAACATATATTCATACTATGTTTTTAATCTTTTATTTGTTGATATTTTGGAATCATTCTCTTTTTCTAGGTTTATGTCCTGAACACCACCTCAGTTTTTATAAAAAAATTTATAGCAGGAAATCTATTCTTTCTTGTTTTTCTTTTGTTTATTATTCCCTCCTAATTCCTGAATTTGGATATGAATCTGCTGGTGGGTTTTACTAACTTCAGGAGTGAATATACTAATCCTTATTCTGTTTTTTTAACTATGTGGATCATTGCATTATTCCAGTATGACAGGATAGCATAGACTGAGGATCTTCAGGTTCTCAGTGCTTCCAAAATAGTCCGATGAAGGGCACTTTATTGTCCTCCTCTTCTTAACTCTACAAGTTCCTGTTTTGGACTGAAGCAACACAGCTACAAGTTTCTCTTATTGGAATTCTCTAAGACTGTTGCTGTACTAAATCATCAGCAGCAAATTGAATTGTTCTTCTATTCAGAGTAATAGTGCTGCAGCCTTCCTTTTGATCTAGAATTCTTGTCCTAGTAATATTTTCTACAGGCAGCAGACTGGCATGAAAAATAAATCGAAAACTGAACTTTGTTGGACATAAGCCATACATTTGCTACTTGCTTCAGAACTTGTAATTGCTCAGTACATAGGGAAGGGCTGGTAAATGTTTTTTTTTTATTAAACATTTATTGATATTCATTTTTAACCTGTTTACATGCTTCATACCCCTACCTTGCCCTTCACCCCCCCCCGCATTCCCCCCACCAATGACCAATGCACATTTCCACTGGTTGTAACATGTGTCCTTGTTTAGGACCTATTTCCATATTGTTGTTAGTTGCATTGGTGTGGTCATTTCGAGTCTACATCCCCAATCATGTCGGCCTCAACTCATGCATTCAAGCAATTGATTATCTTCTATGTTTCCTCTCCTGTAGATCTTCCTCTGAATGTGGATAGCATTCTTTACCATAAATCCCTCATAGCTGTTTTGTGTCATTGCATTGCTGCTGGTACAGAAGTCCATTACATTCAATTTTACCATAGTATATTGGTCTCTGTGTACAGTGTTCTTCTGGCTCTGCTCCTTTCACTCTGCATCAGTTCCTAGAGGTCTCTCCAGTTCACCTGGAACTCCTCCAGTTTATTATTCCTTTAAGCGCAATAGTATTCAATCACCAGTATATACCACAATTTGTTCAGCCATTCCCCAATTGAAGGGCAAACCCTCCTTTTCCAGTTCTTTGCCACCACAAAAAGGGCAGCTAAAAATATTTTCATACAAATCTGTTTATCTATGATCTCTTTGGGGTTGAAACCCAACAATGGTATGGCTGGATCAAAGGGCAGGCATTCTTTTATAGCCCTTTGAGCATAATTCCAAATTGCCAGCCAGAATGGTTGGATCATTTCACAATTCCACCAGCAACGCATTAATGTCCCAATTTTGCCACATCCCCTCCAGTATTCATTACTCTTCCCTTCTTTCATTTTAGCCAATCTGCTAGGTGTGAGGTGGTACCTCAGAGTTGTTTTGATTTGCATTTCTCTAATTATTAGAGATTTAGAACACTTTCTCATGTGCTTATTGATACTTTTGATTTCTTTACCTGAGAATGCCCTATTGATGTCTCTTGCCCATTTTTTAAATGGGGAGTGGCTTGATTTTTTATACAATTGATTTAACTCCTTGTATATTTGAATAATTAGATCCCTGTCAGAGTTTTTTGTTATAAAGGTTTTTTTCCCAATTTGTTGTTTCCTTTCTGATTTTGACTGCATTGTTTTTGTTTGTACAAAAGCTTTTTAGATTGATATAATCAAAACCATTTAATTTACATTTTGTAATTTTCTCTAACTCTTGCTTGGTTTTAAAATCTTTCCTTTCCCAGAGATCTGATAGGTATACTATTTTGTGTTCACTTAGCTTATTTATAGTTTCCCTCTTTATATTCAGGTCATTCACCCATTCAGAATTTATCTTGGTGTAGGGTGTAAGATGTTGATCTAAACCTAATCTTTCCCATATTGTTTTCCATATTTCTCAGCAGTTTTTGTCAAATAGTGGTTTCATGTCCCCAAAGTTGGGCTCATTGGGTTTATCATACACTGTCTTGCTGATGTCATTTACCACAAGTCTATTCCACTGATCCTCCCTTCTATCTCTTAGCCAGTACCATATTGTTTTGATGACTGCTGCTTTATAGTATAGCTTAATATCTGGTACTGCTAGGCCCCCTTCCTTCACATTTTTTTTCATTATTTCCCTTGATATTCTTGATCTTTTGTTATTCCAAATGAAATTTGTTATAGTTTTTCCTAATTCAGTAAAGAATTTTTTTGGTAATTTGATAGGTATGGCACTAAATAGGTAAATTAATTTGGGTAGAATATTCATTTTTATTATGTTAGCTCGTCCTACCCATGAACAATTAATGGCTTTCCAATTGTTTAAATCCAGTTTTATTTGTTTGGAAAGTGTTTTGTAGTAGTTTTCATATAATTGCTGTGTTTGTTTTGTTAGATAGATTCTCAAGTATTTTATATTTTCTAGGGTGATTTTAAATGGTGTTTCTCTTTCTACCTCTTGCTGCTCTAATGTGTTGGAAATGTATAGAAATGCTGATGATTTATGTGCATTTATTTTGTATCCTGACACTTTGCTAAAGTTGTTGATTATTTCTACTAGCCTTTTAGTTGATTCTCTAGGATTTTTTAAGTAGACCATCATATCATCTGCAAAGAGTGATAGCTTAGTCTCCTCCTTGCCTATTTTGATACCTCCAATTCCTTTTTCTTCTCTAATTGCTATTGCTAGTGTTTCTAGTACTATGTTGAATAAGAGAGGTGATAATGGGCATCCTTGTTTTACTCCTGATCTTATTGGGAAGGCTTCTAATTTATCCCGACTGTATATAATGCTTGTTGATGGTTTTAGGTATATATTGTTTATTATTTTTAGGAAGGGTCCTTCTATTCCTATACTTTTCAATGTTTTCAATAGGAATGGATGCTGTATTTTGTCAAAGGCTTTTTCAGCATCTATTGAGATAATCATGTGATTTTTGTTGGTTAGACTGTTGATATGGTCAATTATTTGGATGGTTTTCCTAATGTTGAACCATCCTTGCAATCCTGGTATAAATCCCACCTGATGATGGAGGATGATCTTCTTAATTACTTGCTGGAGTCTCTTTGCTAATATTCTATTTAAGATTTTTGCATCTATGTTCATTAGGGAGATTGGTCTATAGTTTTCTTTCCCTGTTTTTGGTCTACTTGGCTTTGGAATCAGTACCATATTTGTGTCATAAAAGCAATTTGGAAGGACTCCTTCTTTGCTTATCATATCAAATAATTTGTATAGTATTGGGATTAGTTGCTCTTTGAATGTCTGATAGAATTCACTTGTGAATCCATCAAGTCCTGGTGATTTTTTCTTAGGGAGTTCTTTGATGGCTTGTTCAATTTCTTTTTCTTATATGGGATTATTTAAGTATTCTATTTCTTCTGCTGTTAATCTAGGTAATTTAAATTTTTGTAAATATTCATCCATATCTCCTAAATTGTTATATTTGTTGCCATATAATTGGGCGAAAGAGTTCTTAATGATTGCCTTAATTTCCCCTTCATTAGTGGTGAGGTCTGCCTTTTCATCTTTAATACTGTCAATTTGGTTTTCTTCTTTCCTTTTTCTTATTAGATTGACCAGTACTTTGTCTATTTTATCTGTTTTATCAAAATACCAGCTTCTAGTCTTATTTATTAATTCAATAGTTCTTTTACTTTCAATTTTATTCATTTGTCCTTTAATTTTTATAATCTCTAATTTGTTTTTTGAGTGGGGATTTTTAATTTGTTCCATTTCTAGGTTGTAGTTGTTGTTGTTTTTTTTTTAATTTGCAGGCCCAGTTCATTGATCTTTGCCCTCTCTAATTTGTTAATATATGCACTCAAGGATATAAATTTCCCCCTGAGTACTGCCTTGGCTGCATCCCACAGAGTTTGGTAGGATGTCTCATCATTGTCATTCTCTTCAATGAAATTGTTGATTGTTTCTATGATTTCTTCTTTGACAAATTGGTTTTGGAGAATCATATTATTTAATTTCTAATTGGTTGTTGATTTGCCTGTCCAGGTGCCCTTACTAATTATTATTTTTATTGCATTATGATCTGAGAAATTTACATTTATTATATCTGCTCTTTTGCATTTGTTTGCAATGATTCTATGCCCTACTACATAGTCAATCTTTGTGAATGTACCATGTGCAGCTGAAAAGAAGGTTTATTCATTTTTGTCCCTATTTATTTTTCTCCACATATCAATTAAATCTAATTTTTCTAGGACTTCATTCACCTCTCTTACCTCTTTCTTATTTATTTTTCAGTTTGATTTATCTAGATCTGAAAGAGTAATATTTAGATCTCCCACTAGTATGGTTTTACTATATATTTCCTTCTTGTGCTCTGCCAGTTTCTCCTTTATGAATCTGGATGCTTTACCATTTGGTGCATATATATTGAGCAGTGTTATTTCCTCATTGTTT
Organism: Gracilinanus agilis; assembly: GCF_016433145.1. NCBI lineage: Eukaryota > Metazoa > Chordata > Mammalia > Didelphimorphia > Didelphidae > Gracilinanus > Gracilinanus agilis. Next base: position 573,940,778 of record NC_058130.1, on the reverse strand, counting down.
ATACTGCCTTTAATCAGGATGTAATGACCTTCCCGGTCTCTTTTTAATCATATCTATTTTTACTTTGGCTTTGTCAGAGATCATAATAGCCACTCCTGCCTTCTTTTTCTTTTTTTATGCCCAAAAGATTTTCCTCATACCCTTAACCTTGAATTTGTGTGTGTCTACCTGCCTTATATGTGTTTCTTGTAGACAGCATATGGTAGGATTTTGGTTTCTGATCCACTCTGCTATTTGCTTCCGTTTTATGACAGAGTTCATCCTGTTCTTCTTCAGATTTACAATTGTTAGTTGTGCATTCACTGACATTTTTGTGTCATCCCCTAGATCCACCCCTTCTTCTTACCCTATTTCCTTTTAAACCAGTGGTTTTCTTTGAGCAGGTATTCTGCCTTTTAAACTGTTATTTTCTTGCCAGATTTCTTCCATCTTCCTCAACATTTCATTTTTGAACTCTTCAATAGCTTGTGACCAGCTTTCATTTTTTGGGGGAGGTTTGGATTTTTGTTTTCCCTCCTCTGTTGTCTGGATTTTCTCTGTGTAGAAGTTGTTAAGTGTTCCAGAGTTTCTCTTGGTAATCTTTTTCTTTTGGGCTTCCTTATTGCTTGCCATTGTTAGCCCCACCCCTTTTCAGCTTTGTCTTTACACTCAGGGTCTGCTTGTGCTTTCTAAGCTTCCCATGGCTCTGGTCTTCTTGTCCTTGGGGTCAGGCCTCCTGGTAGTCCCCGGTCTGCCCCTCTGCCCGAGGCTCTTTCAGAGGCCTTGGGGCTGCTTCCACAGCCGTGCTCCCATCTGCCCAGGGTCCTCACTGGATGTCCTAGCCTGTGCTGGAAATCTTTATTCCGCCTGGGGCACTGCCTTCACCTGCGCATATGCTCCAGGGAAAGTCCCTGCTTTAGGGATCTTTATTCCACCTGGATTCAAGCTGGGGCAGAGCCTTCACTGTGTAGAAGCTGGGGAAAGTCCCTGCTTTAGGGATCTTTATTCCACCTGGATTCCACCCAGGGCAGAGCCTTGACCTCTTAGAAGCTGGGGAAAGTCCCTGCTTTAGGGATCTTTATTCCCCCTGTATTCCGCCCGGGGGCAGATCCTTCACCCCCGTAGATGCTGGGGAAAGTCCATGTGTCTCCCCAGCCACTTGCGGTCCGACATCTGGCAGCTCACAGGTACAAGCCCTCGGTCTGCTAGTGATTTACTAGTTGCCCCACTCCTGTTTTCACTCTTGTGCATTGGCCTTGGCGTTGTGCGCGGTGTGTGGTGGTGGGGGGGTAGAGGGGCTTCTTCCTCTCACGTTTTAGTAAGAGCTGTTTCACCCCTTTATAGCATGGAAATACCCCGATTCTGAGTACCTTCAATGCTGCTCCCTGTTGTGGGGTTCCTTCGTTCGTCTGGATTCGTTTTTATGTCCCCTTGAGGAGTCTTGTATGCATCGGTTAGGAGAGATCGAGCAGCTGCTCCTTACTCTGCCACCATCTTAACCGGAAGTTGAGAGGTTATCTGGTAAATGTTTTTTTAATCTGGAATGACACTATAAAGACATAGGTCTCCTCTTCAATAAACACTAAATCAGTAACCTGAAATAGGGTAATGAATAGTAGACATGAGAGTTTGCCTTATTCATGTACTGTACTTAAGTTTAGATCCCTTTGTGTTTTATTTGGACCCTCTTTTTAGGTATGTCCATACCATCTTTCTGTACTGAAATGCAAAAAATGTTGCTCCTGGAAAAATTCTCACCATAGTGATTAAAGATCTATTTGTTCCCCACTGCTGACCTGAAAAGGGGAAAGGATTCAGGGCTTTTTTTTCCCTTGGATTTTCTAATTAGTAAGCACTCTTTATATGCTTTCTAAAATATATATTTTTGAGGGAAGGACAAACTCAAATATTTCCTCTTGCTACTTCACCATCTTGATTTTTTCCTGTCTTAAAAACTTTATGAGAAAAAAATAGCATCTAACAACTTTTTCTTATTGTTGATGCAAATTACAGTGCTTTACATATAGGAGATTCATAATAATAAAAGGAGAATATCTAGTAAGACCAGACTAGATAACTAGTATTGCATTTCTAAAGCTCACTATCACTCATATACTAATGGCAAAGCCCCATAAAGTGATCATAGACTGCAAAATAGCCTTGAAAGTTCAATAAATTATATTGCAACTAAAACATTATCATATAACTGTTGCCCATAAATAATGAGATATAAAATCACTCTTTAAATATAAGAACAATATTTTTTAATTGACCTTGCTATATCAAAAGTCCATAAATAATCACAAAATTTTGGAATGGGGACTTTAAAAATGCAGGAGTTCCCAAAGTCTTAGTAGAGTTTAGAGCAATACAAGTTTAAAAACTACAATGAGATTTTTGTATGCATAAAATACAGAATACCCTATATGGAAACCTAGCAAAAAAATAAAATGAAAATCACTCAAACAAGATTATATTCATTTAACTCATTCTGTTTTTAGAATTCTCCTAAAGAGAATTTCAGTGAGCATATAGAACATGATGTTATATTCCAATAATTTGATTCCTCAAAGCCAATTACTTTATCTACTGATCCAATAATCTTCAGAATATTAAATATAGAAGAAAAATAACAGGATAACAATTTACCTAGGACCATTTGTACCCCAACTTAATAAACACAGTGAAATATGCATAATTTTAATATAAGGATACAATTAACTATGCACTTAACAAACAAATTTATACATAGTTGATGCATAGCAAATACATTGATTTGATTGAAATAAAGCACAATGTTATTATATATATATATATTTTTTTTTTCTATCTGGGTCAAGTGTCATTGTGTCAAATAGAATGATATTTTCAATGTCTATATTAATCAAAGGATCATGGTATATCTGTGGAAAATTTCTCATAATTATAAAAGGTGATCTAAAAGAAATATATTTCTGGGCCTCAGACATGCTGTTATTACTTTTTGCATTTCTTTTTTAAGACCCTTATTTGGACATTATTCTATTCACATCAGTGTACTTGAGCTATTATATTGCATAATCTGTTTTAGCTTCTTCTTAATGCTAACTGACAAAATGGAAAAGAAAATGTTTTTCAACTGCCTTAATCTTTTTCTTTGGGTAAACATTGATTTTTCTTTTCCCTCTAATGCACCTAATAGAAGTTAAAAATATCATGATTCTTTTTTGTGTGTGTTTCCTTGTTGATATACAGTACTGGAGTCATTGATAATGGTATACTGGTTGGTGAATTACTAGAAATAGATCCTATAAAGACAGCATCAAAACTTTAAAGAGCTTTGGAAGGAGAAATTCACGATGGAATGAGGAACCAGGTATTAAAAACCAAATGATATTTTCTGCTGCAGTCTAATAATTATGTCAAAATGAATGAAAAATTCAAATTTGTAATGGTTCATGGTAGCAAGGAACTTGTGCCTGATTATAAGGGAAGTTTTATGAATAATTTTCAATTCACTAAAGACCCAGAATGTCCAATACAGTGAGATTTGGGTATACAAAGTTGAAAAGTGGAACAATCTTACCACATGAGCATTTGATGAGCAGGGGAGAAATGCAGCACTTAAATGCTTAAAATTCTTCAACTCTTTAACTAAAATCCACAATTTCACCAATTGTAGGACTTCTTAATCTAAATAGTTCACAAACTCTATATCTTAGTAATTAGATGCAATTGATTAATACTATGATTAATTGCAATTGATTAATACATCACATGAAAGGATTTTGAAGCACTATGGAATATGCAGACAAAAACAAGATTATCTTTCCTTAAGGTGCTAACATTCTACTTGAAGATCTTCACAGCTATTCTTAATTATAACAAGACTCATAAAGATTTCTATATTGTATTGCCTGGACATTATAGGTACTTAATAAATTTTAATTTATTAAAGTAAAACAAATTTGCCCTGGACTTTGTTCTCTTCTCCCTTTATATTATTTCATCATTTCCCATGAATTCAATTCTCTTTATAAAGATGATTCTCAAATTTATTTCTTCCACTCTAATTTCTCTGTTTTTGCTTCCTATTAAAAAACTGGAACTGAACTTCATCTAGGATGTAAATTAATCTGAAAATGTCTATAATTGAACTTGTTTCCTACTCTCCCCAAACAATTCCCTAATCCTAACTTCTCTATTCCTGTTGAGGGTCACATCATTCTCCCTGTCACCCATACTCAAAATCTAATTTACATATTTGAATTTTCACTCTTTCTCACCCCCTTTTGCACTCTGTTTACAAGATATATCAGTTTAATTTTCACGTAATTTCTCATAAAAACGCCCACCCTTTTTTCCTCTGAAACCTCATTTGCCTCTATTCCGGTATGAGCCATCATCATCTCATATCTTGACTATTGCAAGAGCCTAGTTGGTGTTCCCACTTCAAGATTTTCCGTAATGTAATTCATTGTCCACATAACAGGGAACCTGATCTTCCTAATATATGAATGTCTTGATAGATAACCTCCTATGGCTCCTCTCCTTTTTCCTTTAGGATCAAATATAAAATCATCACTTTGTTGTTCAAAAATCTTCATAAATTTCCCCCCTTTCTCCTACTCACTATCCTTCATGTCTTCTTATAAATTATACCCTTCTTTGCCCATATAACTTCTGATCCAATGACTCTAAGCTCTTTGCTATTTCTCAAACATGACACTTCAGCTCTCAACTCAAGGCATATTCACTAACTGCCCCAATTGCCTAGAAAACTCTCCCTATCCATTTCTACCTCCTTCTCTCTTTTTCTTTCAATCTCATCTAAATTTTCAGGTAATTCATTAATATATAATTTAGTTGTACATAGTTTTAAAAAAATTTATATAGTGTTACTATATTATATATACATATATATAAAAGCTACTTCTCCAATTTAAAAAAAATGCTTCAAGAATACAAGAAAAATAAATAGTTCCCAAAAGTCATATGTAAAAAGTCACATTTTATTTAAAAATTGCTTCAAAACCATGATGATGGTCATCCAGGGCAGAGCCAATATGGAGGAGTGAATCAGAGCTGCTCTCATCACCAATGAGAATCTTCTCTGATCAAGATTAAAATATCACCACAAAATAGATACATTAGTGAAAGAATAAACAATTAGACAGAGTGAAACAACTTTCAAGAAAAAAAACTCTGTTTCTGAGTTAAAATGGTGGCAGAGTAGAAGCAGTGTACTTAAGCTGTCCTAACTCACATAGATAGGACTCCTCAAGAGGACATAAAAACCAAATCTAGACAAATGAAGGGACCCTAGAACAGGGCACAGCATTGAAGGTATGTGGGATCTGTGCATTTCTATGCTATAAAGGGGTGAAATAGCTCTCACTAAAATGTGAGTTGAGCAACCACACACTCACACACACACACACACACACACACACACACACACACACACACCACCTACAGTGGCAAAGTCAGCACACAAGAGTTAGAGGAAGTTTGGGGCATTCATTAAGTTCTTGGCAGTTACCTGAGATGACCAGGGCCTACTCCTGAGACCAGCAAGACTTAAGACCCCAAGAGGCTAAAGAACATGAATTTTGAACACAGACATTGAGAGCAGGCATGGACAATGTGTGGGGACCCAGTGCAAAGGGGTGCATGACTGTGGAAGCAGCTCCCTGAGACTGTTAAAGGAGCCTCAGGCAGAGGAGCAAGCAAGGGGTCCACCAGGAGGTTTGACCCTGAGAACACTTAGATTTGAGGCACTAGGAGCCTAAAGAGAACAGACTGACCATGGGCATAAGGATGAAGCTGAGAGGGCCTCATGAAGCTGTGACTCAGGTGAAAACTACTCCACAGCTCAATAGGGAGCGTCTGTCTACTCACCCAGACTTCTGACTGAGAAAGAAAAATATAATAATAATGGCAAGCTATGTACAAGAACCTCTAAAGAGAAAGATCAAGAAGAAATCTTTAACATTCAACAACTTTTACAAAGAAAAAATCCAGACATTAGAGCAAACAACAGAGAACAAACAAGTAATCACATCCAAACCTTCTCCAAACAAGTAATCACATCCAAATTGGTCACAAGCTCTTGAAGAGTTCAAATCTGAGATCATGAGAAAGACAGAAGAGATTTGGCAAGAAAACTGGGAAATAGCTCAAAAGGAAATTAACAGGTTAAAAGTAAGAAACTTCCAATTGGAGAAACATGCCCCAAAACTAAACGAAATGATAAGCATATTGGAAGAAACCATGAAAAACAGTAGAGACCAAATTAAAAAGTAAAATCAAAAGATTATAGCAGAAAACCAATCTTTAAAGACCAGAATAAGGCAAATAGAATCCAATGATCACTCAAGACAGCAAGAACAAATAAAGAAAAGTCAAAAGACTGATAAAATAGAAAGAAACATAAAATATCTCACTGAGAAATTGACAGACCAAGAAAATAGGTCTAGAAGAGACAATTTGAGAATTATTAATCTTCCTGAAAAAGCAAAAAATAATAGAAATTTGGACTCCAAACTACAAGAAATTATCCAACACAACTGCCCTGATGTTCTTCAACAAGAGGGCAAAAACATATTGAAAGGATCCATAGATCACCCTCTACACTAAACCCGGAAAAGACAATCCCCAATACCATAATAGCCTAATTCAAGAGCTTCCAAGTAAAAGATCAAATTTTACAAGAAGCCAGAAAGAGCTAATTTAGATATTGAGGAGCACCAATATGGATCACACAGGATCTGGCAGCCTGCACACTAAAAGACTGCAAGGTTTGGAATATGATATTCAGAAAGGCAAGACAACTGGGTCTAAACCAAGGATCACCTACCCATCAAAACTGACTATATGCTTCCAGGGGGAAGTATGGACATTCAACAAGATAGAAGATTTCCATGTATTTGCACAGAAAAGATCAGGAATAAATGGAAAGTTTGATATCCAACCAAAAAGCCAAGAGAAACATGAAAGGGTAAATAAGAAACAGATGGGAAAGAAAGAAAATTCTTATTTTTAATTTGTCTCTTTAAGAGCTTCAATAAAATCAAATTATTTGTATTTCTACATGGAGAAATGTTATGTGTAAATCTCTGTAGTGAACTGTATTCACTATTGTCATAATTAGGAGAATTATTCATAGGGAGAAGTTGGAGGAATAAATGGTCTAAGAAGATATGGGGTTGGGAAGAGGGGGTCAAATAGTAGATGGCACCAAGAGAAACTTGAATGGATAAGAAAAATAGGATAGTCTATACCTCACAAAGAAGGCATGGAAAGGGGAGGGGATGAATACTATTATAAGAAGGAGAGGAAAAGAGCACTAATAGTTATATTTAAAACTTACACTCAGCAGAATTAACCCTGTGAGGGAAGAGTACCTATATCTACAGGGATATATAATTCTATCTAACCCTACTGAGAAAGTCAGAAGGGATCAACCAAGGGGAGCAGGGGAGTAGGGAGGTCAAAACAAGGAAGGGAGGACAGGGGGTGCGTGGGAATTCATTAGGCCTTAAAAAATAAAAAGAGGGTGAGAATAAGGAAGGGGCATAAAAGGAAGTAAACCTAGGGAGGGGACAAGGGGGAATGGTTTAAAACAAATCATTGGTTTAAAAGGCAATAGTGTAAGAAGAAGGGGGTAGAACAAGGAGAGGATACCAAAATGTTGGATAATACACAACTGATAATTATAATTCTGAATGTGAATGGGATGGACTTGCACATGAAACAGAAGCAAATAAAGTGAATTAGAAATCAAAATCCTACCATATGTTGTCTACAAGAAACAGATATGAGGCTAGAGGACATACACAGGTTTAAGGTCAATGGCTAGAGCAAAATCTTTTGGGCTTCAACTGAGAAAAAGAATGTAGGAGTGTCAATCATGTTTTCTGACAAAGTCATAGTAAAAATAGATCTGATTAAAAGAGACAGGGGATGTCATTATATCCTGATAAAAGGCAGAATAGACAATGAGGAAATAACACTGCTCAATATGTACACACCAAATGATATAGCATCCAGATTCTTAAAGGAGAAACTGGCAGAGCTTAAGAAGGAAAAAGGTAGTAAAATTATACTAGTGGGAGATCTAAATATTCCTCTTTCAGATCTAGATAAATCAAACCAAAAAATAAATAAGAAAGAGATAAGAGAGATGAATGAAATCCTAGAAAAATTAGATTTAATAGATATGAGGAGAAAAATAAATAGGGACAGAAAGGAATACACCTTCTTTTCAGCTGCACATGATACATTCATAAAGATTCACCATGTAATAGGGCATAGAAATGTGGCAACAAATTCAAAAGAGAAGAAATAATAAATGTAACCTTTTAAGATCATAATGCAATAAAAATAATAATCAGTAAGGGCACATGGTCAGGCAAATCAAAAACAAATTGGAAATTAATTAATATGATTCTCCAAAACCAATTAGTTAAAGAACAAATCAGAGAAACAATCAATAATTTCATTGAAGAGAATGACAATGATGATGAGACATCCTACCAAACTCTGTGGGATGCAGATAAGGCAGTACTCAGGGGAAAATTTATATACCTGAGTGCATGTATTAACAAATTAGAGAGGGCAAAGATCAATGAACTGGGCCTGCAAATTAAAAAAAAAAACAACAACCTAGAAATGGAACAAATTTAAAATCCCCAGTCAAAGATCAAATTAGAGATTATAAAAATTAAAGGAGAAATCAATAAAATTGAAAATAAAAGAACTATTGAATTAATAAATAATACTAGAAACTGGTACTTTGAAAAGAACAAATAAAATTGACAAAGTACAGATCAATCTAATGAAAAAGAAGAAAGAAGAAAACCAAATTATCAGTATCAAAGATGAAAAGGGAGACCTCACCTCTAATGAAGAAGAAATCAAAGCAATCATTAAAAACTATTTTGCCCAATTATATAACAATAGACACAGCAACCTAAGGGAGAGGGATGAATATTTATAAAAATATAAATTCCTAGATTAACGGTAGAAGAAATAGAATACTTAAATTATTCCATATCAGAAAAAGAAATTGAACAAGCCATGAAAGAACTCCCTAAGAACCCATCCTGAGAACCAGATAGATTCACCAATGAATTCTATCAAACATTCAAAGAACAACTAATCCCAATACTATACAAACTATTTGATGTAATAAGCAAAGAAGGAGTTCTACCAGACTACTTTTATTACACAAATATGGTACTGATCCCAAAGCCAGGTAGATCAAAAACAGAGAAAGAAAACTACACACCAATCTCCTTAATGAGCATAGACTCAAATATCTTAAACAAAATATTAGCAAAAAAGACTCCAAAAAGTGATCACAAGGATTATTCACTATAATCAGGTGGGATTTATACCAGGAATGCAAGCATGGTTCAACATAAGGAAAACCATTCACATAATTGACCATATCAACAAGCAAACCAAAAAAATCACATGATTATCTGAATAGATGCTGAAAAAATATTTGACAAAATACAACACCCATTCCTATTGAAAACAGCAAAGTATAGAAATAGAAGACCTTTCCTAAAAGTAACAAACAGTATATATCTAAAACCATCAAAAAGCATCATATGCAATGGGGATAAATTAGAAGCCTTCCCAGTAAGATCAGGCATGAAAAAAGGATGCTCATTATCATCTCTATTATTAACATTGTACTAGAAACACTAGCAGTAGCAATTAGAGAAGAAAAAGAAATTGAAGGTATAAAAATAGGGAATGAGGAGACTGAGCTTTCACTCCTTGCAGATGATATGATGATCTACTTAAAAAATCCTAGAGAATCAACTAAAAAGCTTGTAGAAATAATCAATAATTTTAGCAAAATAGTAGGATAAAAAATAAATGCATATAAGTCATTAGTATTTCTATATATTTCCCTCACATTATAGCAGCAAGTGGTAGAAAGAGAAACAGCATTTAAAATCACCCTAGACAATATAAAATACTTAGGAACATATCTACTATAACAAACACAGAAATTATATGAACACAATTACAAAACACTTTGCAAACAATTAAAACTAGTTCTAAACAATTGGAGAAATATTGATTCCTCATAGGTAGGATGAGCTAACATAAAAATGACCATTCTACCCAAATTAATTTACCTATTTAGTGCCATACCTATCAAACAACCAAAAAACTTTTTTACTGAATTGGAAAAAAAATATAACAAAGTTCATTTGGAAGAGCAAAAGATCAAGAATATCAAGAGAAATAATGAAAAAACACATGAAGGAAGGTGACCTAGCAGTACCAGATATTAAACTATACTATAAAGCAGTGGTTATCAAAAGAATATGGTACTGGCTAAGAGACAAAAGTGAGGATCAGTGGAATAGACTTGGGGTAAGTGATGGTAGCAAGACTGTGTATGATAAACCCAAACCGCCCAACTTTTGGGACAAAAATCCACTATTTGACAAAATCCATTGGGAAAATTGTAAAGTGAAATGTGATAGATTAGTTTTAGATCAACATCTCACACCCTATGCCAAAATAAATTCAGAATGGGTGAATGACTTGCATATAAAGAAGGAAATTTTAAGTAAATTTAGTGAACACAGAATAGTATACTTGTCACATCTCTGGGAAAGGGAAAATTTTAAAACCAATCAAGAGTTTAAAAAAATTACAAAATGTAAAATAAATAATTTTGATTATATTAAATAAAAAAGTTTTTGTACAAACAAAAATAATGCAACCAAAATCAGAAGGGAAACAACAAACTGGGGAAAAAATCTTTATAGCAAAAAAATCTGACAAAGGTCTAATTACTCAAATATACAAGGAGCCAAATCAATTGTATAAAAATCAAGCCAATTGGTAAATGGGCAAGGGACAGGAATAGGCAATTTTTAGACAAAGAAATCAAATGTATCAATAAGCACATGAGAAAGTGTTCTAAATCTCTATTAATTAGAGAAATTCAAATCAAAACAACTCTGAGGTACCACCTCACACCTAGTAGATTGGCTAAAATGATCAAGATCAAAGAGATCATAGATAAAAAGATAAAAAGACATGTACAAAAATATATATAGCCTCACTTTTTGTGGTGTCAAAAAACTGGAAAATGAGGGTGTGCCCTTCAATTGGGGAATGGCTGAACAAATTGCGGTACATGCTGGTGATGGAATACTATTGTGCATAAAGGAATAATTAACTTGAGGAATTCCTCGTGAACTGGAAAGACCTCCAGGAATTGATGCAGAGTGAAAGGAACAGGGCCAGAAAAATATTGTACACAGAGACTGATACAATCTGGTAAAATCAAATGTAATGGACTTCTGTACTAGCAGCAGTGCAATGGCCCAGGACAATTCTGAGGGATTTATGGAAAAGAAGGCTCTCCACATTCAGAGGAAGAACTAAAGGAGTGGAAATACAGAAGAAAAACAACTGCTTGAACACATGGGTTGATGTGGACATGATTGGGGATGTAGTCTCGAAATGACCACACTAATGCAACTATCAATTATAAGGAAATAAGTCTTGATTAATGACACATGTTAAAACCAGTGGAAATGAGCATCAACTATAGGGGAGAGGGCAAAGGGGGAAGAAGGGGAAAGTAAAAACATGAATCATGTAACAATGGAAATTTTTTTAAAAAAATAAAATATTAAAAAAAATAAAAGTTAGGTAGCGATCATCTGGGGAACTGGAGTGAGAGAAAATAGAGCCAGAAAAAGACTTTCGCAGGGAGGGAAGAGCAACATCTACTGTCCAAGTTTCAGAACCTAAGCCCAAGCTAACATTCAGATTCTGTGATTCTGTCTGGGGAAATAGTGGTATGAGCCAACCCAAACCCCTTGACATTTCAAATGTGTGGAGAAATCCAAAGTCCCGACCAGGGCAGTCTGATCCATGTGGGCTCAGAGAGAAACCAGGATATCTAGTCTGATCTTAGGATAAGGACATACTACCCAGTTTGGGGTGGCTGATAATATTAAGTACAAAGTACTGATCTTTCTGTCTGAAGCTCAGGACAGAACTCCAAGACAGCACAATCAAAGGTATATCTGATTGGATCAAGTACACAGCAAGACCAAAACCCTGACCCTAAGCCTGTGACTAGAATTTGATCACCCCCTCACCTGATCAAGATCAGAAAGAAATCAAAAGCTTACTCCAAAATCTGAGGAAATTCCTTAAGTCATGAAGGTCTCAAAATTTCAATTGAATCAGCAGTGGCAGGGGACTTCCAGAACTCTCAGCTCTCAGACCCAGAAAATAACCTAAGGATAACATCAAGCAAGGACTGAATTTTAAGCGGGTACACCCAGCATCCATGAAAATAGGGCCTACCTATACTTAGATAGGAAAAATTAACAAAGAACAAAAAAGCACCCAACATAAAGAATTTTATGGAGATAAGGAGCAATGTATAGACACTGAAGGGAACAATGAAAACAAAGCAAACACATGAGAAGTTCAAAAGAAAAACATGTATTTGACATAAGTGCTTGCAGAGCCCCCAAATACTTCAAAAATCAATTAAAAGAATAAGAAGAAAAGTGGGGAGGAGATATTAAAGTGATGCATTAAGAAAGGAAAGTGACACAAGGAGAAATGAAAGTGATGTAAAAAGAATTGGGATTTTGAAAAAAGGAGAATGAAAAACTGACAAAGGAAAATCATATCTTAAAAATCAGAATTGACCATCTAGAAACTAATTATTTTATGAGAAAACAAGAAACAATGAAGCAGAATAAAAGGAATGGAAAAACAGAGGAAAACCTGAAATACCATATTTAAATTTAAAAAATGACGTAGAAAAATAGATCTTGGAAAGACAATTTGAAAATTGGGCTACCTGAAAGCCATGATCAAGAAAAAGCCATAGACATCACATTACAAGAAATTATCAAAGATGACTGGCCAGAGATCCTCAAACAAGAAAATAACATTGAAATTGAAGGAATTCACAGATCACCTCCAGAAAGAAATCCTCAAATGACAAATTTAAGGAATATAATAAAATTCAAGAGCCAAGAAGTTAAGAAGAAAGTACTTCAAACAGCCAGAAAGAAAGCATTCAAATACCATAGAGCTAGTCATTGTTATGTTGATCTTAACAGATATTTGGGAAGCTGAAGAGATGGCCAGATATCTGTAGCAGCAGGACTCACTCCTCACACACACACACACACACACACACAGGCTTGAGTGAGAAGGGAGGGCATAAACTGGCTTCGGTGCTCCTTCTCCCCCCTCCCAACAAGCAGTTAGAAAGCAGTTGGAAATGGAGGTTAATCAGATAATTTCTGGGAAGGCTAGGCAAAGCTTTCTCCTCCTTAAAATGTTTATTTTCTCAACTAATTTCCCCACAGGTTTGACTAGGAAAGATAGGAGAAGCTTGATGTCTAGTGGCTATCAGGGACAGAATGAGGATCTGAGTTCTTGGGCTGACAACTGAAAGGAATCAAGCTTAATGGAGGAAGTGAGTATTCCCAAATAATAGCCAGGCACAGCTAACTTAAAGCTGAAGTTTTACTGATAAGAGAGGAAGGGGAACCAAGAGAAGGGGTTTCAAGGATTTGGATAAGATCTGGGAAGCCCTGAAATGTTAGATAGAAATAGCCCCTCCCCCCTCTGGAGGGAGTGGCAGACTTTATAGCTAGTTTGCCCTCAAAGACTATAATTATCACTTCTAATATCTAAATAACTAAATAACAATTGTGCTGTGGCTGGAAAGGTCTAATTCAGCTACACAGACAAACTGCTGAGCAGAACCCAAATGACTTTTGCCACAAATGGCCTCCAAAGCAATCCAGAACTGGGCTCAGCAAACAGACTGATCTGCTCACTTCCACCCAGGAATCAAATGTCCCTAACTGTCCTAAACTGTCCCCTCACCAAGAGTTCTCCAGGGTGGGTCCCCTGGAATTCTGGGTTAGGCTTGACCCTGTATCTTGCAGGAATTCCACCCTGCCATTTCCATGTTACAGTATTTCCCCTTTTCTAGTATAATTTCCACTGGAAACTCTGCAGTCTTAAGATATTTCAGCACAGTTCACCCCTCTCTATACTATAAGTAAAGTAACTTTCTAAACAAATTCCTATTCTTGACACCCTAATCCTATTCTTTCTATTCTCATGGCTTATGTCAACTACCTACCACTATCTAAGGAGGGAAAAGGAAGGTGAACAAAGGGAAAAAAGGGTTTTGGTATAAAGTAAAAGCATAACAACAAATGGAACATAGTAACACAACCATAAAACCAAATTTGCAACAATTACAGGTTGCAATCACTATCCCTAAAGCATGCAATGAAAATACCTTTATAACACATTCAAATGCAAAATTGCTAAAGACTAAATTGTTTCTCAACTTGCTCCTAATTCATAACAAAAGGAGCATGGTAAAACTCTATAAGCAAAGTGTTATAAAACTGTCTATACAGAAATCTGAAACATTTAATTCTAAGTTTTCATGTTAGTATCTTACTTAAGCTATGTTAATGGGGTTAGTACTTCTAAGTTCTGAATTGTTAGTAGTATTAATGCTATTCTGTTAGTTATAAGTATATACAAGGCTATATACATTACTTATACTTATATACTATAGTGACTCTCCCTAACTAACTATGTATTCCAAAAGTCCCTAAAGCTACCTTCCCCTAAGGTGTTAGTAACTCTATACTATGTGTTAGTAAGTATAATACAGGCTATCCACAATGCCTATATACAGATGGAAGTTCCCTTGATGTCTATCAAATCAAAAAACAAACATGGATCTTTTGATATGCTAGAGATTCTAAGATACCCTTCCATCACATACAAATATTCACATGTAATATGTACCTATAATACATCTATACAAAAGAGACTCTCATTTATTTACATGAGGTCTATGTCAAAAAGTGAACAATCAGTTTTGTGTTGTTTCCAATGAACTAATGAGTGCTGATGCATGCACATACTTACCCCTTACTGTCAGATCTTCTGGTAACACTGGAGAACCACAATTCTCCTTGTGTAGCCATATGTAGTGTGGCATGCAAACTACCATGTGATGTGTCATTTGTGTATTTATGACATGATATTATAGCCTTATGTATTTCTTTCTTCCAGTCCTCTTCCAGCACAGTACTTAATAAAGATTACAAAACCCCTGTGATTGTCCATTCCTTCATACCACCTCTGCTATGAATTGCTGCAGCTTGTAGCTTCTATGGTCTTCGTTTTTTCTCTGTACTGCATGCATACTTGTCTGTTGTCTATCATCTTGCCAGTGGGTGGCTTGTTACCTTCTTAATCAGGAACATTAGTTGTTGTGTAATTGTGTTAATTTTCATTGTGTTATTTTGTGTTAAAAAAAACTTTGCAGTTTTTTTATTTTTATTTTTAAGCAGTTCAATTTTCTCCAACAGTTCATTCTGTTTGCTGTGGATCAGGCCGTGTATTATTTCATGTTTCTCTAATTCAGTTGGTTTATCATGGTGTTCTTCATGTACAGCATGTTCTTTTACAGGCTTCGCATGCATGATGTGGAACCAGGGGTCTCTGTTTTCAACTTTAACACATGTTGGGCTAGTACTATTGCACTTGATAAGGCCCTACCCATTTAGGATCTAGAACAGATTTCCTTGCAAAGTTCCTCATGTAGACCATGTCTCCCGATTTAAGCTGATGTAAGCTAAAGTCTAAAGGAATTCTCTGGATTAGCAAGCCAAGTTTTTGCAATTCATCCAATCTTTTCTTTAAAGCTTTTATATATTTATACAGCTGACATTTACCTCTAAGGTGTGACAAGAGACTTCACTTCTGGGATGAACTATGCCATGGAGAAGGACTATGCAAGAGTTCAAATGTGATAAGTGTGTGTCACTATAGGGTCGACTTCTTAGATAAAAGAGAACAATGAGGAGTGCTTGTACCCATTTCAGATGGCTTTCAGAATACACTTTTCCGATCAAATTTTTAAGTTTCTTATTACACACCTCAATTTGCCCTGATGATGCAGGATGATAGAGGCTATGGAGGCTTCTTTGTATTCCTCCAGCTTTATAAATTTCATGCAGGAGGTTTTGAGAAAAGTGTGACCCATGGTGCAAATCAATTCTAGCTGGTACAGAAAATCTCGGGACTATCTCTCTCAGAAGTGTCTTTACCACAAAGGCTGAGTTGTTTTTCTTTTCAGGGAACACTTCTGGCCATCGAGTCAACCTGTCAATGATGACTAGGGCATATTTGTATCCTTGACAATTGGGCATTGATATATAATCAATCTGTAATTACTCAAATGGGATATATGCCAATTGTCTGCCCCATAGTCCCTTAATTCTGGTCATGCCCTGATTATAATGCAAACATACCTTGCATTTCTGGCATGTTCTAATTGCACAAGTGGAGCTGTCCAGTGTCTTCAAAAGCCCTCCACCAGGGATTGGGTCCTATAATGGCCTTTGGCATGCAATGTATTGCAAAGGGTATTATATAGAGATCTTGGCAGATGGGTTTGTCTGCACTAGAAAACCATACACCTCTCACTAATTTGGCCCTTAGATTTTCTATCCAGTGCTTCACTTCCCTCAGGGAGTAAGCCTGTTTTAGATCTGTTTCATCCACCAAGGAGGTCAGCACATTGATGGGACCAAATCGGGCACCATATTTGGCTGTTATGTCCACCCTTCTGTTTCCTAATGAGATCCCATCTTCACCCTCTTTAATGTGATCGGCAATGCATCACCTCCACCTCTTTACATAACTGGACAGCTTCCTGGAGTTGATTTATAAGGCTCCCATAAGCTATTTCCTTCCCACCAGCAGTTATACACCCCCAATATCTCCAGATTTGGCCAATACAATGGACTACATTAAAGGCATATTTGCTGTTGGTATACACATTTATCTTTCTGCCCTGGCCAATCTCTAGAGCTCTGGTGAGACAGGATTTCAGCACCTTGAGCACTCATGAACTTTGGTAGAGCTGCATAACTTAAAGTCTCATTTTGAGTCTCTACAACTGCACCTGTATACCGTTCCCCAATTAACATGAATGTAGAACCATTGATAAACACTGTCAGGTCTGGAGAGACCAAAGGGATATCAGTTAGGTCATCTTTAGTTTTCTGCACTATTTCCAATGTATCTGTACAGCTATGGATGGGTTCCTCTTCTAACTTAAGTCTGGCATTAGTGTGGCTGGGTTGATCTCCTTACAACAATGGAAATTTAGGTTCTCATTACCCAGCAACACAATTTGATATTGGGATAAGTGCTTGGATGTAAACACTTGACCGTGAACCAGGCTGCACTGCTTGGAATTTCAGTGATGATATTTGCTGGGCCAGGTACCACTACATGTCCCTTCTTAACAAAGTTGTTTACTGCTCTCAGATCCTGCACAAAAAGCCATTGTGTTTTGCCATTTGGATCCTTCTTCGTTTTTTTAATGGGCATAATGGGTGTGTTGTACTTGGATATAGTATAGACCAAAATGCCTTGTTCCAGGAGACTTTGGATTATGGGCCTGATACTCTCCGGGGCCTCTTTGCTCAACCTATACTGAGGGATCCTAGGTGGAGTGCACTCTTTCACCTCAATCTTAACAGATGTGGCAGATTTTAAAATCCCCACATCAGTTGAATGCTTAGCCCAAACTGCCTCTGGGAAATCTTTCAGTATTTCAAAGATACTCCCCATATGTTGTTCCTCCTCATCACCCTCTACTTGTCCTAGGAATAGCAAGGGATGGTGCTTGAGTGACTGTTTGGGTATGTTTAGGAATATTTGGCCTGACCTATCACACTGGATAGTGGCACCTAATTTACAGAGAGCACTCCTCCCCAAAACATTGAATGGGCATCTGGGTATCAACAAAAAGGAATGATCTAAAGTCATTGGCTCACCATCTTATATCTTAGCTTGGGCACCAAGTCCATTTGCCCAGGGGCTCCTTTTACTCTCACAGACCCCATTAGTGCACAATTTTCTAGTGCAGATGTTAACACAGACCAAGTTGCTCTGGTGCCAATTAGAGCAGTATAGATATGATTTCCTATTGTCACCATACCCAAGGGTTGCCTGTCTTTAGCTGTATGATCAACAGGTACCAAAGGTGTTTCTATCTCAATGTCCCCCAAATCCCATTGATCTTGTTCTAGGACTTCTGTCATTGCTGGCTCAGGATTCTGAGTGAAATGATGGTAGGTCTCCTTCAAATGTGGCTTTTTGGACTGTCTGTGCCTTAATTGGCATCCCTGGAACTTTCATGGGCCTATCAGTGTCAAACTGTATCTCAGTTTTCCCAGACCATGAGTAAGATAGTGTCCTTCTCTTCACTGAACATGCTTTGCTTAACTTGTGCAAAGTTAGATTCAGAAGAGATAATTCTCTACATTAAAGGAAATTCTTCAGAATTGGGAATGTGTTTCTGGGTCATCACCACATCGCATCCCTGTGAGTCTACACTTTCTTCTTGTATCTGACCCCTAGACTATGTCAGTAACAGGAAACTTAACTGCAGATGTACTTTGCATAGGAAACAAAGTGAATGTTGTAGATTCTTTCTCTGTTCCTATTGGTGTCATTTTGTTTCTCTGTTGGCTACTGACATTTATGGAATTGAATTCCTTTAAATGCATTACCTCAGAATCTACTCCAAAGGCAGCTCTCTCTGGAGTATCACAGGCTTGAAAGTGTGCTACATCTTTATGCACCTGACCCTGAAATAGGATTCATAGGAATTCCCTAGCATCAGGATCGAGCTTTAAAGTTCCTTTAGTATTGTAGCTACTAGACTTTCTACTTTCCCTTCCAGCTTCCCTAGTTGCTGATAGAGAAGAAATTGTGCCTGTGTCTGAGAATTTTGCACTTTCCATTTCAATGGTCTGCAGGAGTTGACACTGTCTGTTTCTAAGAGATCCCCATTAGAACACCTGTCTAATATCATTGCCATTGCTGTTTGGCCTTGCTGTACTACAGAGTGATTTAATGATCCACAGTCTTACTACACAATAATGTTTCTTTCCCCATACAGCGAGAATCAATGGATGCTACTTTCTTCAAGCTTGAATTAAGAACTTGTGCAGACGTGCCTGGTTTTCTTTCAATGTTCACCACATCACTATTTCCCTTTCCATACATTTTCTCCTTTATTTCTATTATATTCTCCTCCATTTGCAACTCCTCCTCAGTCATTTCTTTGTAACTTTGTGTTACATCCGCCAACCCATAATTCATAATTTCTTCTGCACCCATTTTGTCTTTCTCACTTTCCTCTGCCACATCATTGTCACTGCCCTTATCTGTCCTTGCAACAACTAAGGCTGCTTCCTTGATTCACAATTTGGTACGAGGTCTCACACCTTGGAACACATATTCCTCCATTTTTGACAAACTAGGGGAATTACTGAATTTAGCACAGTTATGGTCACAACATATGGCCTTTACTTTGTCATTGTATCTGATGTTATTATCCCTATTGTTGCTACTATTATTGCTCTTGTATCTAGAATTATAGTAGGTGTTTCTCCTGTTGTTGTTATTATGGTTATTGCTTCTATTCCCAAAATTTATCTGAGACTTAAAGTTACAGTCACGAACAATATGCCCAAGTCTTGAGTACAAGAATCAGCTCTTGACAGAGTTGTTAGTATTGTTAGTGGATTGCCTAGGCCTCCTCTGGTTCCTCTGATTGCTGGACATCAGAGCCATATTCTTAATCTCCTCAATCTCCTTGGCCTTTTGAGGTTCCCTTAGTTGTCTCTTCAGTTCTGCCATCTCCCTATCCTTTTCAGAGGCCTTTGATTACTTAGGCTTACTATTCCTAGACTCATGGATGTATGCAGCAGTCTTTCTTAGTTCTTTAATGGGCATGGTCTCCCATTGTGGACAATGCAGCATGAAATAGGCCTGGATGTGGTTTAGACTACCCTTTACTAACTGCCTCCTGACATGCTGGATGTTATCCTCAGCTGTCATGTTCTTAAAACCTAGGATAGTTTTGCCTGCCTCTAAGAACCTGTCCAGGTAAAGGCTCGGGTGTTCCTCTTCCCCTTGTCTTAATTTCTCAAAGGACCCCAATGCATTTGATTGTCTTGCATGGAGCCTCATCACTTCCACTAAATCCTCTCTACACCTCTTGAGATACGCTATGTTTGCATGTGAGGAGAGTTCTAAGTCCCAGTGTTGTTCTGACCATGAGGCAAGATTGGGGTTGCTCCTTGTCTCGGTTATAAATTTTGCCTTCTCACTAGGGGTAGAGCAATTCCACGTCCTCAAATGTTGGGTGTAAAGTCTCATGGCCCATTTATATTCTTTTATAGACTACATGAAGAACACCATGATAAACCAACTGAATTAGAGCAACACGGCCAAATCCACAATATACAGAATGTACTGTTGAAGGAGATTAAACTGCTTGAAATACTAAAAACCAAAAAACAAAAACAAAAAAACTGCAAAGTTTTTTTTTTGGCAACACAAAAACAACACGATGAAAATTGACACAATTACATGACAACAACTAATGTTCCTGAAGGTGACAAGCAAATTAGGTTTCTGGGAAGATGGCAGCTTAGAAGGAGCGAATCTTAACACCTCTACAACCTTACACACCGAGGTATAAAACAATGTGCTTTGAGAAGACAGAG
The DNA here is from genome assembly GCF_016433145.1 of Gracilinanus agilis. Taxonomy (NCBI): domain Eukaryota; kingdom Metazoa; phylum Chordata; class Mammalia; order Didelphimorphia; family Didelphidae; genus Gracilinanus; species Gracilinanus agilis. Next base: position 573,920,163 of record NC_058130.1, on the reverse strand, counting down.
GACCAAATCTAATAACAGGACAGAGCATGGGAAACCGTACTGCAGCATAACTAAAGAAGTATGCCAAAAAAAGGCTTCAATTCTGGAACTGTCGGGTCTGAGGGCGTAGAAGGGGAATCCCAGGATGCCTTCCCCACATGCTCTGAGGAAACTCCAGCAGCTCCAGAAATCTTAGGGCCGGGGGGCCCACCAGTCAGGACAGAGGGCCTTGCTGGCAAAAGACTCAGGGAGCTAAACACAGGCAATAGAGAGGTGACTGGAGAAGAAAATCAGAGAAAATAGCAAAAACACCTGGAAGATGGTGGCTTAGAGAGAGTCAAATGCCAGACCATAGATAGCTTTGCTTCCTCATACCAACATAGAGAATGCAGGGCATCAAGGGGAAAGAAAACCAGATCAAACACAGTGAACAGCACAGGGGGACTCCACTGCTGGAGAGCTCAGTTGAGCGAAAACACTCCTTCTTGACCCCCGCATTTTTGGAGGGGGGATTTTGTTTGTTTGTTTTTCGCTCCCCTTGAGGTTTTAGTCTCAAGGACAAATTAAGCAGTAAGATTAATCTAATCAATATAGGATTAATCCCAACAATTGGACAGAGAAGAAGTCTTCAGAGGGCAAAGAAAGTAACTACAAACCTCCATTGCCAGCTGGAGGAAGATCTTTCATTAAAGATCATTAAATACATCTGCTCAAACTAGAAGAACAAGGAAGGAAAAAATATGAGTAAACAACAGAAAAAGAGAAAAGAAATGACAATCGACAACTTCTTTCAAGGAAATGAAAAGAGAGAAAATGAAATAGAAATAGAAGAAGAGGAAGTAGTTCCATGGACACAGGCTTTGGAAGATCTCAAATTTCAATTAACTCAAGAATTTAAAATTCAATTAACTCAAGAACTTCAGGAACTCAAAAAGCAATCAAGAGAGGCTGAAGACAATTTCAAAAAGGAAATACATGAACTAAAACAAGAAAATAAAGTCTTAAAAACCAGAATTGGCCAGCTTGAAAATGAAGCAAGGAAGGCAAAAGATGATCTACAAATAAAATCAGACCAGAAGAAGAAGGATGACCAAAAAGCCATGGATGAAATTGTCTTTAAAAACAGAACTCAACAACTAGAAGCAAATGACTTCACAAGGTAGCAATAATATATTAAACAACATTTAAAAAATGAAAAAAATTGAGGAGAATATGAAACACCTCATTGATTCAATCAAAGATCTGGAGAACAGACAACAAGAAGAGCCAACTTAAGAATTATTGGTTTACCAGAACATCATGATAAAAGAAAAAGTTTAGATAGCATCTTACAAGAAATTATCTGAGAAAATTGCCCTGAATTTCTAGAACAAGAGGGAAAAGTTGAAATTGAAAGAATCCACAGATCACCTCCTACATTTAATCCACAACTTACAACTTCCAGGAATATTATAACCAAATTCAAAAACTACCAGACCAAGGTAAAAATATTACAAGCTATTAAAAAGAAGTCATTCAGATAACAGAGAACCACAGTTAGGATAATACAGGATCTGGCTATATCTACATTGAAGGACTGAAAGGCATGGAACATAATATTCTAGAAAGCAAGAGAACTGGTTCTACAACCAAGAATCGACTATCCATCAAAACTAATTATATTATTTCAGGGAAAAGTATGGTCATACAATAAAATTGAGGACTTTCAAACATTCATCAAGAAAAAAATGGACTTAAACAGTTTGCTGCCCAAAGCCAGAACTCAAGAGAATCAACATAAGGTAATTAAGAGAATGGGGGGAGGAAAAAAATTCTTTTCTTTAAGGGACACAACAAGTTCAATTAATTTATATCCCAAGAAGTAAAGAAGATATTGGCAAATATTAAAAATTGTTATTACCACCAGGGTAACTAGAAGAAGTTTACATAGAGGGAACAGGGACAAACTGTATAGGATGAAATGTCAAGCATATATATATATACATACATACATATGTATGTATGTATGTATAAATATATACAAAACTGGGGGGAAAGAAGATAATAATAATAAAAATAGGAAAACAAACAAAAAGGAATAAATGTATATTCCATAAAGAAGCATGTGGGATCATCAGGGGAAAATAACAATACAGTATAAGGGTAAAGAGGTCAGAGAGAGGAAATATTCAATACTTAAGTGCATTGAAAACAACTTAAAGAGAGAAGAACAATCAGATCCATTGGGGCAGAGAATTGATTCACACCCTATAGAGAAGTAGAAGGGTAACAAATGGACTGGTGGGGAGGGAAGCAATAGTAGGTAGGAAGAGGGCTTTGGGGGGAGCACAGCATGGCTTTAAAGAATAATAAGAGGGGAATAAGAAGGGAGGGGGGAGGGAAGTACAACAACGGAGGGGATTATAGGAATTGATTAAAAACAAAATACTAGTATAGACGGAAACAGTGAACGAAGAAAGGACAGAACTAGGAGAGAGAATGAAAATGTCTGGGAATGCACAATTGATAATTATAACTCTGAATGTGAATGGAATGAACTCGTCCATAAAATGGAAGCAAATAGACACCAAAATCCTACCATATGTTGTCTACAAGAAACACACATGAGGCAGACAGACATACATAGAGTGAATATGAGAAGATGGAGGAAAATATTTTGGGCTTCAAATATGAAAAAGAAGGCAGGGGTGGCTATCATGATCTCTGACATAGCCAAAGTAAAAATAGATAAGTTTAAAAGAGATAGGGAAGGTAACTACATCCTAATAAAAGGCAGTATAAACAATGAAGAAATATCAGTACTCAATATGTATGCACCAAATGGTATAGCTTCCAAATTTCTAAAGGAGAAGCTAGTGGAGCTCAAGGATGAAATAGCAAAACCATACTTGTGGGGGACCTCAACCTTCCCCTATCAGATCTAGATAAATAAGCCAAAAAATAAATAAGAAAGAGATAAGAGAGGTGAATGAAACCCTAGAAAAATTTAAGTTAATAGATGTATGGAGAAAAATAAATAGGGACAAAAAGGAACACACCTTTTCAGCAGCACATGGAACAATCACAAAGATAGACCATGTAATAGGGCACAGAAACATGGCAAAGAAGTGCAAAAAAGTAGAAATAATAAATGTAACCTTCTCAGATCATAATGCAATAAAAAATAGTTATTAATAAGAATACATGGAGAAGCAAACCAAAAACGAATTGGAAATCAAATAATATGATTCTCCAAAATAATTTAGCAAAATAACAAATCACAGAAACAATTAATAATTTCGTTGAAGAAAATGACAATGATGAGACATCTTACCCAAACTTATGGGATGCAGCCAAAGCAGTTCTAAGGTGAAAATTTTTATCACTGAGTGCATATATTAACAAATTAGGGAGGGCAGAGGTTAATGAATTGGGCATGCAACTTAAAAAACTAGAAAATGAACTAATTAAAAATCCTCAGATGAAAACTAAATTAGAAATACTAAAAATCAAAGGAGAAATTAATAAAATCAAAAGTAAAAGAACTATTGAATTAATAAATAAAATTAGAAGCTGGTATTTTGAAAAAAATAAAAAATAGTTATTTTGCTGTTTAATCTAATTTCTTTTAAAAAGAAGAAAATCAAATTAACAGTATCTAAGGTGAAAAGGATGATCTCATCTCTAATGAAGAAGAAATTAAGGTAGTTATTAGGAACCGTTTTGCTCAATTATATGGCAATAAATATAACAATGTAGGTGAAATGGGTGAATATTTTCATATATATATACACACACACATATATAAATTGCCTAGATTAACAAAAGAGAAAATAAAATACCTAAATAATCCCTCCTCAGAAAAAAAAATGAACAAGCCATCAAGGAAGTACCTAAAGAAATAATCCCAAGGGCCAGATAGATTCACAAGCAAATTCTATCAAACATTTAAAGAATAATCCCAATACTATACAAATTATTTGACACAATAAGAAAAGAATGAATCTTACCAAATTTTTTCATGACACAAATATGATACTGATTCCAAAGCCAGAAATGCCAAAAACAAAGAAAGAAAACTACAGACCAATCTCCTTAATGGACAAATATACAAAAATCTGAAACAAAATACTAGAAAAAGACTTCAGCAAGGACTTCACAAGGATTTTTCACTGTGACCAGGTGGGATTTCATGTGGGATTTATACCATGAATGCAAGAATGTTTAGTATTAGGAAAGCCATTTACATAATTGACCATATCAATAATGAAACCAACAGAAATCACATGATTATCTCAATAGATGCATGAAGAGCCTTTGACAAAATTAAAAAAAAAATTCCTATTAAAAACATTAGAAAGTATAGGAATAAAAAGCAGTTCCTCAAAATAATAAACAATATATCTCTAAAACCACCAGCAAATATCATCTGTAATAGGGACAAGTTATAACCCTTCCCAATAAGATCAGGAGTGAAAGAAGGATTCTCATTATCAACTTTATTATTTAATATTGTAATAGAAATGTTAGCAACAACAATTATAGAAAAAAAAGAAATTGAAGGGATTAAAAATTCCTAAAAATTTAAAAACAACAACAGCAACATGTAACCAAAATTAGAAGGAAAGCAGCAAATTGGGAAAAAATTTTAATGACAAAACTCTCTGACAAAGGTTTAGTTTCCCAAACTTATAAGGATCATTCAAATGTACAAAAAATCAAGCCATTATTCCACAATTGATAAATAGTCGAGGGATATGAATAGGCTATTCTCAGATAAAGCAATGAAAACTATCAATAAGCACTTGAAAACGTGTTCTAAATCTCTTCTCATTAGAGAAATGCAAATAACAACTCTGAGTTACCACTTCACACCAGAAGACTAGCCTGAAAAGGAAAGTAGTAAATGTTGGAGGGGATGTGGCAAAATTTGGGCACTAATACACTGCTGGTAGAGTTGTGAATCAATCCAACCCATTCTTGAGAACAATTTGGAATTATGTGCAAAGGATTTTAAAAGATAGCCTACCTTTTAATCCAACCATACCACTGCTGGGTTTGTGCCTCAAAGAGATAATAAGAAAAAATACTTGTAGAAAAATAGTTATAGCAATGCTCTTTGTGGTGGCAAAAAATTGGAAAATGTTGGGATTTCCATTGATTTGGGAATGGCTGAAAAATGGTGGTATCTGATGGTGATGGAATACTATTATGCTACATGGAATGATGAACTGGAGTATTTCTATGTGAACTTGAAAAACCTCCAGGAATTGATGCAGAGTGAAAGGAGTAGAATCAGGAGGACATTTTACACAGAGACTGATACATTGATACATTGTGGTACAATGGAATGTAATGGACTTCTCTACTAAATTTACTAAAATTTAAGATAGCTGGTCTATGTTCTGACTCTTCCATTCTCAGCCTCCAAAACTGAAAACTCCAATCCCTAACTTGGAGTATATCTCTCAATATATTCCTTAATAATGGTAGATTGATATAAAACTTCCACCAAATTTATATCTAGTTCACAAGTAATTGACTTTCAGGTACTGGCTTATAGTGTTAGGCTATGTCAATTATTTAACTCCTAGAAGATGCAATGGGCCTTTCTTCATATTTAGAGTTCATAGCTTTTGGAATGAGATGGCAGCCCCACTCCCTTTCCAATATTATTCTGTCTCTGTAATCCTGGTTACTTTTTACCTTTCATATTTTCAGTCATTCCGTATCCAATGTTCCTTCATATAACACAATAGGAAAAAGAGAAAAAGCAAGAGAATATATGTCGGCAGCATGACAGACTTAGTTGAGAGCTATGCCAGCCAAATTGCCTTCTGTTATGATCACTATGAGGCATGTCAATGACTTTGAAACTGATCCAGGCATTGGACTTCCATTTACCAATGACCTATTAGGGCCTCTTTTCATTTTTTAATTTCACACTTTAAATTTTGTATTGCTTTAAACTTTCTTCTCTGTTTACATTCCATTAAACTCTTGTTGAAGATATTCACGGGTTCTAAAACCCAATCAGCATTTCATATCAACTAGGCTAATTTTAAAAGTTTTAACAAACTTTCTGATAACTATTTAACACTTTTTTTCTCCATAATCCCTTTTAAATATGATAGCTGTAATTTTTACTGGAAGAAGAGATTTTAATATATCTTGGTAATAAAACTTTCAAAAAGCGCAGGACTGATAGAGATGTTTACTGAGTTATAAAACCTATTGTTTCATTATTTTCTCTGAAACATCTTCAACTTTACATTAATTCTATACACAAACTATTTTTCTTTAAACTCAATTTTATCTTATTTTCACTTCCACATTTCCTCCCCACAACTTTCTCTACCCCGTTCTTTAAAAAAATCTGTTGCAAATAGTTCAGACATAGATATAAAATCAAAGTTAGGGAAAATAGATTCAATGCTATAAATATATTAAGTACCCATTATTTTCCAGGATTTGACTACAAAATAAGAAAAAGAAAAGTAGTTTCTATTCTCAAGTATTTTATAATTATGTTCATCTAGTTTCTGTTTGTATCTTATAGACTCCCTAGTATTTCATGCTATAGTTATTTTAGATCATGTTTATAATACAATCTTATGCAAGTTTATTTATTCTTTGGTACTGAGTGGAAATCATAGTGATTTCTATGAACTTATTTTATGTTCTGTACATTACTTAAGTTACTGATTCTTGTAGGCTTTTGTTTGTTTCTGTTTACATTTCTTGAAGTAAAGCAACATTGATTACAAAAAATGATATTTTTTTCTTCCTTGTGTTTATTCTTAAGACCTTTTGCCTTATTTTAGCTCTATGTGTATTACTTTCTTTGAAATGTTTTTCTTTAAAACATCTTATTTGTGCATTTTACTTTGTGGATGAATTTAAAGTTAAGCATTCCAATAAAAGTTTAATCAATTTTTAAATGAAATAACTAAACTGTTTAATATTGTGGTTATTATATATTTAATGGTATAACTAAATGACTTAGTTTTAAATTAACCTAAAAATAAAATATCCAATAACAAATTTATAAAAAAATTAAACATATTTTCTTTTATCTAATTTGTCAATGATGCTTTGATATGATCAAAGGTGACAATATTGACTTTCTCCAATAGTGAAGTGAAGATTATAACTCTTCTAGACAATTTTTGTACTGTGCTATATGTGCTCATGTACTTCTCTATTGTTTCCATGCTATAAAGGAGTGAAACAGCTCTCACTAAAACACGAGTGGAGGAAGAACCTCCCTCACCCCCACACCACATACAGCGCCAAGGCCAGTGCACAAGAGTTAAAGTAGGCTTGGGGCACCCATTCAGTCATTGGCAGCTCCAGGGCCTGTTCCTAAGAGCAGCAAGACTTAGGACCCCAAGAGGCTAAAGAACTCACACAGACTTTGAATACAAACCTTGAGCACAGGCTTGGGCGAAGGTATTGACTTAGGCATGGACAAGGATCTTGAGCTCAGGCTTGGACCTCTAGTGGGGACCCTGTGCAGACGGGAGTACAGCTTTGGAAGCAGCACCCTGAGACTACCGAAGGAGCCTTGGGCAGAGGGTCAGACCAGGAGGGCCACCAGGAGTTTTGACCCTGAGAACAATGAAACTTGAGACCTTGGGAGCTTAGAGAGCACAGACAGAACCTGAGTGTGAGGATAAAGCTGAGAAGGGGCTGGGCTAACAACAATGGCAAGCCAAAATTGGAAACCCCAGAAGAGAAAGATCATCAAGAAGAAATCAGTAACACTCGACATCTTTTACACAGAGAAAATCCAGACAACAGAGCAAAAAGCAAAGGAGAAGAAACAAGTAATCATATCAAAACCTTCCCCCCAAAAAGAAAACTGGTCACAAGTTTTGAAGAGTTCAATCAGAGATGATGAGAAAGATGGAAGAGATCTGGCAAGAAAATAACAGTTTAAAAGTCAGAATTTTGCAATTGGAAAGTGAGGCTCAGAAGTCAAATGAACTGATGAGCAAATTGAACACCAGAAATGACCAGATTGAAAAGGAAAACCAAAAGATTATAGCAGAAAACCAAAAGATTATAACTGAAAACGAGTCCCTAAAGGCTAGAATTGAGCAATTAGAAGCTAATGATCTCTCAAGACATCAAGAACAAAGTCAAAAGACTGATAAAATAGAAGGAAACATAAAATATCTCAATGAGAAAGTGACAGACCAAGAAAACCGGTCTAGAAGAGACAATATGAGAATCATTGGTCTTCCTGAGAAAGCATAAATTAATAGAAATTTGGACTCCATAATAAAAAAATTTATTCAGCAAAATTGCCCTGAAGTTCTACAACAAGAGAGCAATATAGACTATGAAAGGATCCATAGGTCACCCTGTACACCAGACCTAGAAAAGACAACCCCCAGGAATATAATAGCCAAATTCAAGAGCTTCCAAGTAAAAGAAAAAAAATTTCACTAGAAGCCAGAAAGAGATAATTCAAATATCAAGGAGCACCAATCAGGATCACACAGGATCTGACAGCCTCCACACTAAAAGACATCAAGACTTGGAAAATGATATTCAGAAAGGCAAGAGAACTGGGTCTTCAACCATGGATCAACCATCAAAACTGACTCTATACTTCCAGGGGAAAGTATGGGCATTCAACAAGATAGAAGATTTCCAAGTATTTGCACAGAAAAGACCAGGACTAAATGGAAAGTTTGATATCCAACCACAAAAATCAAGAGAAACATAAAAAGGTAAATAAGAAACAGAGAGGAAAATAAAGAAAACTAATAATTTTTAAGTTTGCCTCTTTAGGAGCTTCAATAAGATCTAATTATCTGTATTCCTATGTGGAGAAATGCTATGTCTATTTTTCTGTAGTGAACTCTATTCACTATTATAGTATTCACTATTATAATAATCAGAAGAATAATTCATAGGGAGAGGGTGGAATACTAAATGGTCTAAGATGAAATGGGGGGTGAGATAGAGGGGGGTGAATAGTAGGGGACACAAAGAGAAACTTGAGTGAATAAGAAAAATAGGATATTCTATTACACACAAAGAGGGTATGGGAGGGGAGGGGACAAATACCATTATAAGAAGGAGAGGAAGAGAGCATTAAAAAGTAATATTTAAACCTAACTCTCAGTGTAATCAACCTGGAGAGGGAAGAGTAGCTATATTATCCATTGGGATATAAAACTCTATCTAACCCTACTGAGAAAGTCAGAAGGGATAAACCAAGGGGAGCAGGGGAGTGGGGAGGTCAAAAAAGGGAGGGGAGAAGAAGGGGGA
>NC_058130.1:573854929-573900976 GCF_016433145.1 Gracilinanus agilis | reverse complement strand
TATATATATATATATATATATATATATATATGTAGGCAAATGAGATGCAAAATTATACCTTTTTGTAGATGACTTCATAGTTAATTCCTAACATTCCAGAAAATCATGTCAAAATTAATTGTTCAAATAAATTCACATAATTCATATCTACATATTACCATCAAAAAGGGGAGATGTTGTTCAATATTAATTCCAACTAAACTAAAATCTGTCAAATGTTCATTATCCTAATAAACAAAGGAAATATGTCAATATTATTAATACAATCATTTTTAAATGAAAGATATTTGACTGATCTATTGCAATGCTCCTTAAAACACTTTATTAATTTATTTTTATGTCAGTTATATTAACTACCAAAAATTCCATTAAACTATCAAATATTTAGAGGATCAAAGATATCATAAAGAATATAACATCAGAGCTTACCTTTGAAAGGAAGTAGGAATTTTGAGTGGTAGAGTCTTATGAGGTATGGTAGACATCACATACAAAGATACAGAAATAAGATATAAAGCTTCTTGTGTAAAGAATAGCAAAAAAGATTGGGCCAAGCATAAAAGAGAATTAGGGAAGATGATTGCCATGTCTTCTTTCCCTGAATCTTGGGGGAAAAACAGTTCCTTGGATGCTTAATCACTTTTCATAAATCCAATGCCTTTACATTTTCAAGAAAAAAATGCAAAATGTGTTTATTTTTTCTCTCTCAGATACCATATCCTAATTTCACAAAATCTTTTAAAATATGTATGAATGTGATGTCTCTAAATAAATAATTATTTTATGACATAAATGATGTGATATGGTGTGAACATTTTATTTTTATTTTAGCTTTCTTTCAGAATTTAGATTTTGCATTAAGATAATTAATACAGAATTAAGTTCATGGACTATCCTTAGCTTTTAAATTCAGCATTAGCTATGAGGCAAAAGAAAATGTTAGAGACCCTTTTCCTAGACAGCTGCATCTATTACATATTCCATGAGGTTTATTACTATATTCACATAATGCATATGTATTAATATAGTACATCTTGTAATATGTAGAAATGTGTTATATGTATATGTGCTGTAACTATAAATGTGTACTTATAGACATATACACAGAAATATTTTTCCCTAGAGATATGCATTACTCATTCTTCACATGACCAAAATGTTGAAAAATGCTGTACTTGATGGTTCTATCTTTAACAGCAATATTTTGATTAAATATAAGATGGTGTTGAGTATCTTCCAAACTAAATTTAACCACACATTAATATATTGTCTAAGCTCTGAGAATAAAAACATGTTGTGCAATTGCTCAATGATATTTGGAGCAGATTATTTTGTCTTCCATAAGAACAAAGTATAAAAGGACTTATTCTTGCATTTTTTTAAAAGATACCTATTAAATACTGATAAGAGCTACTCTAGCTAATCCTAGGGAATGTATTAAGGGGGAAGTTGAAGCTGGGCAATTTAGGGATTAATTTTCTTTGTGAGCTTTTCTTTTTATATTGTATATTTAACAATATAATATTTAACAGTAATAATATAATACATTTGATTTGTTGTAAATATGTAGCAATTTATAATAAATATACTTTCCAAGAGAAACAAATTCTCATACTAAGTGTGTCCCACAACCTCAGTTTCACTCTTTTCTTTTGCTCTCCTTCAAAACACCTCTGACTTGCCTTGAGAAGGCACATAATATGATATAGGTTGTACATATATTATCATATAATAAATATTTCTCAATTCATCATGTTGTGAAAAAAACCTTGTTTACACAAGAGAAAAATTCATGAAAGAAATAACTGTTCTTTCTACCATGGTGGAAATCCATCTTCCTCATGAGGGATTTATACTTGATGTGATTTTGTATGGATCTGTGTTCTCTGCCATCTCAAGTAGGAAATGATGACAATTAAAATTGGAAACTAAACTTAACTTATTCATTGCAGGGTTCAAAAATAGTCTCATAAGATGGATTTGACCTGAAATTTCTGCAATTTATTCTGAACATTGTTTAAAACAAAACATTTTTTTAGACTCAGTGGTTTCAATGTAAGAGTTTTCCTCCTTAATTAAAAAAGGACTTGAAAAGTAATTGGCAATTGTATCAAATAATATAAGAACTGATTATATGTCATACAGTTCTCAGTAGAAAAGAGTAGTGATAAATTGTTTGAAGAGTTATATTAAATATTAATAAAGAACTAGATGAAATCACTTAAAAATCACTCTTCCTTTAAAACAAATGAGATAGTGCCTGATGGAATTTGATGATAAATGGAAAAAATATTCATAACCTCTCATAGGAATTGATTCATTTGTCTGTATATTTGTCAGAAGCAACTGTAGAGAAATGGAATAGAGAAGACTGGGAATGAAATCATTTCATGTCTTCTCTTTTTGGAAAGTTCTTACACAATTTATTCAAGAATGAATGAATGGGGGGCGGGGCAGCTAGGTGGTTCAGTGGATTGAGAACCAGGCCTAGAAGATGGGAGGTCCTAGGTTCAAATCTGGCCTCCATCACTTTCTAGCTGGTCAAGTCACTTAACCCCCATTGCGAAGCCCTTACTATTCTTCTGCCTTGGAGCCAATACACAATATTGACTTCAGGATGGAAGGTAAAGGATTAAAAAAAAAGAATGAATGTATGAATGGGAAAAAGGAGTAAAATACTTTACTTAACACTTACTATGGAGTAAGTCCTGTAATTCACTATAGACTGAAAAAGAAAAATGAATACAAATCCCCTAAAATATCATGTTCTATATATGAGATTTATTAAACATCAGAATGTTTGCTTTTGGGCTGAATTATCAGGATCATGGTCTACAGATTTCATAGATAATTTACTAATTAATAACTAGGATTCTCAAAGTGTAGTGACAAGACAGATGGTAAGCCCCAAAGAATATTAGGATATAGTGGCAAAGAAAATGATAAGGAATTATAGCCCTCTATCTTACTGGAAGGATTATGGTTGGTGACAGCTCATTTGACAAACTAGTATCTGAGCATGCTGAAGCATATAGGAATAAGGAGAAAAAGAAAATCTTTGTTGATACTAAGAGAATTGAGAAACTTAGGAAAGCATTGTTGAAAGATGGAAGAGTAGGGCAGAAACTCTCTTCTTCCCCTAAAGTCCACCACAACCAAAAAATCCCCATAAAATAAACATTAAAAGTGGCAAAAGTAGAGAATAATCGAGTGTAGGTGAATGGCTAAGGACAACTAAGGAGAAAAGTTTCTAAAGTCCCTAACCTCAGTCCTACTGTCTAGGCTCTGGAAATAAGAACTGAACAAGCAGAGGGAATCCACAAAGCAATCAGTGAAGGCAAGGTTAGCCACCTCACCTTGTTTGCTGCCTGGGTAGCCTGTAGTCCTAAGGACTAACTAGAACCAGAATCGGCAATTTGAAGGTCCTGGGAATATTTATGGTTGCTGGAGCTTCTGCTCTGGTCTACTGCTGGAGACAGGAGGAGTTAACACCTCAGAGTCTGAGGACACATCAGGCTAAATGGGCAGAGAGTCAAACCTTATTAATAACAAATGAGAGACTTTGGAGGCCCAGACAACTTGAACTGTGCACTTGATCTGTTTGGGGCTGGAGAGGTAGGAGAGGAGGAGGAGGGACTCTCTCCTGTGAGTGGAGGACCCTCACCTGTGAGAGACAAGGGCCTATCAGTTGTGGTCACTCCCAGGAGAGTGAAGTCCATGGTTGTGGCAACGGGGTGGTAGACTAGACAGAAACTGAACTGGGAGACTAGGATTACAGCTAGTTCTGGACTATAAAAACCACAATACATAAATCAGATCCAGGTAAAACAAACACATAAAAATAATGAATCCTGAGATAAAATAAATCAACAAAACGGGGATGTGGGACTACAGAAAAAATTGCAATAATTAAGCTTATTGTCTTGACCACTAAAATAGAAAAATAAATAAATGAATGAAGATGAACATGCAGAAGAGAAAGAACCCAACTATTGAAAGCTATTATGGGGACAGAGAAAATCAATCCTCAAACTCAGATATCAGTGAAGCAAAAACCCTACTTCAAGAAACAGCAAAGAAATACATTAAATGATCACAAGCTCAAAATGAGCTTTTGGAAGACTTCAAAAGAAACCTTAAAAAATCTCCCTGCAAAGGTAAAATTTCCCATATATATAAGGAACTAAGTATAATGTAAAAAAATAATCAAACCATTCCCTAATCAACAAATGGTCAAAGGATATGAATAGACAGTTTTCACATGATGAAATCAAAACAATCAAGAAGCACATAAAAATGTTCTAAATCCTTCCTGATTAGAGAAATACAAATAACAACAACTTTGAGATACCACCTTATACCTATCAGACTGGCCAATATGGTAGTAAAAGGAAGGTGATAAATGTTGGAGGGAATGTGGCAAAATTTGGACACTAATACACTGCTGCTAGAGTTTTGAATTGGTCCACCCATTCTGGAGGGCAATTTGGAATTATGCACAAAGGGATTTAAAATATTTCTTGCCCTTTGGTCCAGCCATATACTGCTGGGTTTGTACCCCAAAGAGATAATAAGTAAAAACACTAGTACAGAAATATTTATTTATTTGTGATGGCATAAAATTAGAAAAAAGAGGGGGTGTTAATTGATTGGGGAATGGGTGAGTATATTGCGATGTCTGATGGTGATGTAATACTATTGTATTGAAAGGAATAATGAACTAGAGGAATTCCATGTGAATTAGAAATATCTCCAGGAATTGATGCAGAGAGAAAGGAGCAGAACCAGGAGAACATTGTACACAGAGACTGAAATGTTATGGCACAATTGAATGTAATAGACTTTTCTACTAGCAGCAATGCAATGAACCTGGACAATCCAGAGGAACGTAGGAGAAAGAACACTATACACATCCAGAGAAAGAACTGTGGGAACAGAAATTCAGAAGAAAAACAAATGATTGATCATGTAGTTCAATGGGGATATGATTAGGATTTTGACATTAAAGATCATTCTACTGCGAATATGAACATGGAAATAGATTTTGAATAATGATACATGTATAACCCAGTGTAATTGTTTGTCAGCACTGGGAGGAGAGAGAGAAGGGGGAATCATAAATCTTGTAATCATGGAAAAATATTCTAAATAAAAAATGAAATTATTAAAAAATAGACCTTAAGAAGAAATGAGAGAGGTGGAGGAACAATTAGAAAAAATTAAGAGCAATGCAAGAAAATTATGAAAGATTATGCATATGGGAAAAGAGATACAGAAATTTCTGGAAGAAAATAATGTATTAAGAACTAGAATTAGACAACGAGAAGCTAGAAATTTCCTAAGATAAAAAGAAATAATAAAGCAAAATCAAAAGGATGAAATGATAGAAGAGAATATGAAATATCTTATCACAAAACAACTGACCTGGAAAATAGTTCAAAAACTTGGAGTTTTAATTCTGGAGCTAAGATAGCTGAGTAGAAATAGGGAAGCTTGAAACCACCATGAGAATCATCACCAATCAATCTTAAAATAACACTACAAAATGAATACAGGAGTGAAAGAACCAAAATGGAGACAGAGTGAAGCAACTTTCATGAAAAGAACAACTTACAAGGAAGGCAGAGAACATCTGGGCCATTGGGGTGAGAGTGGAGACCAAAACCCAGAAGGCTACAACAAGGAGTAAGGAGCAAGCCAACAGCAAATTTCGCCACCCCACATCTACTGTCCCAGATTCTGATCCTTGGCTCAAGCCAGCATCCAGATTCTGAGACCCTGCCTGGGCCAATAATGGTCCAACCCAAGCAAGCCCTTTAACATTGCAAACAAAATGTGTGGTGAGGTCCAAAATTCCAGCCAAGGATAGTCGGTATTGAACATCCTGATCTGTGTAGGTCCAGAGTGAGGCCAGGAGTCCCAGGACAGGATGATGATGAGAATGTAGATCCCAGTTTGAGGAAGTTAGTAGATCCAGAGCTGGGTTCCCTGATACCTCCCAGGGGCAATTCCCAGGGTGTTGACTTGTGGGAGACTGGCTGACCCTTTCCATAGCTCAGAGCCCCAGTCAGAGTACTCTGTTGTGTGCTGTGTGACTGATCTGTTCAAACATAGAGTAAGACCAAAAACGTGTGTCTACGCCTTAGGAATTTGTGCTATCAGTAGGGGGATCTATTATCGGGGGATAATTGAATAAGAAGTGGGAGGTAGTTTTCAGAGCTTCCAGCCCAGAGTTCATAATACCATATTGGAAGAAGTGAAACTCACAGAAACCTGAAATAAAGTAAGGGTAGGATCAAGAAAAGACTGAGGTTTAAGAAGTTGCCCTAGCCTCCCAGGGAACAAGAGTCTACCTTTAAAAAGGCTGGGAAAACAAGAAGACATGAACAACAACAACAGCAAAACCACTTAGCCATTTTTTACGGAAACAAAGAACAAGGCACAGACACAGAGGGGGATAGTGAAAACTAAGCAAACACATATAAAATGCAAAAAAATATATAGATTCTATTCTAGAAAAACTCATAAAGGATTTCAAAAATCAATTTACAAAGGTGGACAAATAGTAGGGAAGAGAAAAGTAAGCAATGCAAGAAGAAATGGGCCAAATGTTAAGAGGCTCAAAATCGATGGAAAAAAAATCACTTCTTAAATATTATAATTGGGCAATTAGAAGCTAATAACTTCACAAGACATAAAGAAACAATAAAAAAGAAAAAGAATAAAAAAAGAAAACCTGAAATATCTCATTAAAAAACTGACCAAGAAAATAGATCCAGGAGAGACAATTTAAGAGTTACTGGACTATCTGAAAGCCATGAACAACAACAACAAGCCTGGACATCATAATACAAGAAATTATAAAAGGAAACTTCCCATATATTCTTAAACAAGTGAATAAAACAGAAATTAAAAGAATTTACAGATCACTCCCAGAAAGAAATCTTCACATGAGAATTTCCAGGAATATAATAGCTAAATTAAAAAGCCCCCAAATCAAGGAGAAACTAAGCAGCTAGAAATAAGCAATTCAAATACCATGGAGTTACAATCAGAACCACACATGACTTAGCAGCTTCCACATTAAAGCAATGGAAGGCATGGAATATGATATTCAGGAAGGTGAAAGATCTAGGTTAACAACTTAGAGTCACCTACCCAGGATGATATGATATGCAAAAAATAAAATTAAATCAAGAGGTGAAAAAGAGGATTGTACTGAGAGAAAAAGGAAGGGAGAGATGGAATGGGGTAAATTATCTCACCTAAAGAGACTCGAAAAACTTTTACAGTGGAGGGGAGGATGAAGGTGATGACATGCAATGCTTAAACTTTACTCTCATCTTAACTGACTCAGAGAGGGAATAACAACCATACTCATTGGGGTACGGAATCTTATCTTACCCTATGGATAAATAGGAGACAAATTAGACAAGGAAGGGAAATGGGTGGTAATAGGAAAAATGGTGAAGAGAAAGGAGATTAAAAAAACCACTTGTCAGGAAGAACATAATGAGAGGAAAATGATCAGGATCCAAAGGGGAAAATTTCAAAAATTTATAAGGAATTAAGTCAAATGTACAAAAAAATCAAGCCATTCCCCCAGTCAACAAATGATCAAGGGATTTGAATGGGCAGTTTTCAAGTGAAGAAATCAAAACTATCAAGAAGCACATGAAAAAAAAAGTATTCTAAATCCTTCCTGATTAGAGAAATGCAAATAATAACTCTGAAGTACCACTTTGCACCTAGTAGACTGACCAATATGGCAGCAATGGAAAGTGATATATATTGGAGGGGATGCAGCAAAATTTGGACACTATTACACTGCTGCTGGAGTTGTGAATTAGTCCAACAATTCTGGAGGGCAATTTTGGATTATGCCCAAAGAGTTTTAAAAGATTTCTTGCCGTTTGGTCCAGCTATACCACTGATGGTTTTGTACCCCAAAGAAATAATAAGTAAAAATACTTTTACAGAAATATTTATAGCCACTTTCTTTGTGGTGGCATAAAATTGGAAAAAAGAGGGGGTGTCCACTGATTGGGGAATGGGTGAGTATATTGCTGTATCTGATGGTGATATAATACTATTATATTGAAAGGAATAATGAATTCCAGGAATTCCATGTGAACTAGAAATACCACCAGGAATTGATGCAAAGAGAAAGGAGCAGTACCAGGAGAAGATTGTACACATAGACTGATACATTATGGTACAATTGAATGTAATAGACTTTTCTACTAGCAGCAATGCAATGACCCTGGACAATCCAGGGGAACATAGGAGAAATAACACTATCCACATCCAGAGAAAGAACTGTATGAACAGAAATTCAGAAGAAAAACAAATAATTTATCATGTAGTTCAATGGGGATATGATTAGGATTTTGATGTTAAAATATCACTCTACTGCAAATATGAACAACATGGAAAAAGATTTTGAATAATGATACATATATAACTAAGCAGAATTGCTTGTTAGCTAAGGGAGGATGTTGGGAAGAGTAGTGGGAAATATCATGAACCACGTAACCATGGAAAATATTTTATTTTTTTTATCATGTATAACTTCCTTTTATTTTTATTTTTTAAACAGTTATTAATATTTATTTTTTTTAGAAAAGTTAACATGGTTACATAATTCATGCTCTTACTTTCCCTTTTACCCCCCAATATACCCCCCATGTCTGATGCGTATTTCCACTGGTTTTAACATGTGTCATTGATCAAGACCTATTTCCAAATTGTTGATAGTTGCATTGGTGTGGTAGTTTCGAGTCTACATCCCCATTCAAGTCTGCATCAACACATGTGTTCAAGCCGTTGTGTTACTTCTGTGTTTCCACTCCTGTAGTTCTTCCTCTGAATGTCGGTAGCATTCCTTTCCATAAGTCCCTCAGAATTCATATAGATCATTGTATTGCTGCTAGTATAGATGTTCATTACATTTTATTTTACCATAATGTATTGGTCTCTGCGTACAATGTCCTTCTGGCTCTGTTCCTTTTGCTCTGCATCAATTCCTGGCAGGCTTTCCAGTTCACATGGAATTCCTCCAGTTTATTATTCCTTTGAGCACAATAGTATTCTATCACCAACATATACCACAATTTGTTGAGCCATTCCCCAATTGAAGGGCATACCCTCATTTTCCATGTTTATGCCACCACAAAAAGCATGGCTATAAATGTTTTCTACAAGTCTGTTTATTTATGATCTCTTTGGGGTACAAACCCAACAATGGTATGGCTGGATCAAAAGGAAGGCATTTTTTATAGCCCTTTAAGAATAGTTCCAAATTGCCAGCCAGAATGGTTGTATCAGTTCACAACTCCACCAGCAATGCATTACTGTCCCAGTTTTGCCACATCCCCTCCAACATTTATTATTCTCACCTGCTCTCATTTTAGCCAATCTACTGGGTGTGAGGTGATACCTCAGAGTTGTTTTGATTTGTCTTTCTCTAATTATTAGAGATGTGGAACACTTTCTCATGTGCTTATTGATTTCTTTTGATTTCTTTATTTGAAAATGGCCTATTCATGTCTCTTGCCCATTTATCAATTGGGGAATGGCTTCATTTTTTTATATCATTGATTTAACTCCTTGTATATTTGAGTAATTAGACCCCTGTCAAAGCTTTTTTGTTATAAAGATTTTTTCCCAATTTGTTGCAATTTGTTGCTCTCTTCTGATTTTGGATACATTGTTTTTGCTTGTTCAAAATCATTTATTTTACATTTTGTAATTTTCTCTAACTCTTGCGTGGTTTTAAAATCTTTCCTTTACCAGAGATCTGACAAGTAAACTATTCTATGTTCACTTAACTTGTTTATAGTTTCCCTCCTTATATTCAAGTCATTCACCCATTCTGAATTCATCTTGGTGTAGGGTGTGAGATGTGGTTCTAAACCTAATCTCTTCAATATTGTTTTCCAAATTTCCAAGCAGTTTTTTTTAAATAGTGGATTTTTGTACAAAAAGTTGGGCTCTTTGGGTTTATCATACACTGTCTTGTTGATGTCACTTACCCCAAGTTTTTCCACTGATCCTCCCTTCTATCTCTTAGCCAGTACCATACCATTTTGATGACTTCTGCTTTATAGTACAGTTTAATATTTGGTACCTCTAGGCCCCCTTCCTTCACATTTATTTTAATTATTTCCCTTGATATTCTTGATCTTTTGTTATTCCAAATGAACTTTGTTACAGTTTTTCCTTATTCAGTAAAAAAGTTTTTCAGTAGTTTTATAGGTATGACCCTAAATACATAAATTAATATCGGTAGAATGGTCATTTTTATTATGTTAGATCATCGTACCCATGAGCAAACAATATTTTTCGAATTGTTTAGATCCAGTTTTATTTCTTTGGAAAGTGTTTTGTAGTTGTTTTCATATAATTGTGGTGTTTGTTTTGGTAGATAGATTACTAAGTATTTTATATTGTCTAGGGTGATTTTAAATGATGTTTCTTTTTCTACCTCTTGCTGCTCTAATGTGTTGGAAATATATAGAAATGCTCATGATTTATGTGCATTTATTTTGTATCCTGCAACTTTGCTAAAGTTGGTGATTATTTCTACAAGCTTCTTAGTTGATTACCTAGGATTTTTTAAGAAGACCATCATATCATCTGCAAAGAGTGATAGCTTAGTCTCTTCCTTGCCTATTTTGATACCTTAAATTTCTTTTTCTTCTCTAATTGCTACTGCTAGTGTTTCTAGTATAATGTAAAATAATAGAGGAGATAATGGGCATCCTTATTTCACTCCTGATCTTATTGGGAAGGCTTCTAATTTATCCCCATTGCATATGATGCTTGTTCATGGTTTTTGGTATATAATATTTATTCTTTTTAGGAAAGGTCCTTCTATTCCTATACTTTCCAGGGTTTTCAATAGGGATGGGTGCTGTATTTTGTCAGACTTTTTCAGCATCTATTGAGATAATCATGTAATTTTTGTTTGTTAGACTGTTGATATGGTCAATTTTTGATATGGATGGTTTTCCTAATGTTGAACCAACCTTGCATTTCTGGCATAAATCCCACCTGATCATGGTGGATGATCTTCTTAATTACTTGCTGGAGTCTCTTTGCTAGTAGTCTATTTAAGATTTTTGCATCTATGTTCATTAGGGAGATTGGTCTGTAGTATTCTTTCTCTTTTTTGATCTACCTGGCTTTGGAATCAGAACCATATTTGTGTCACAAAAATAATTTGGTAGGACTCCTTCTTTGCTTATATATCAAATTATTTGTATAGTGTTGGGATTAGTTGCTCTTAGAATGTGTGATAGAATTCACTTGTGTATCCATCAGGCCCTGGAGATTTTTTCTTAGGGAGATCTTTGATGTCTTATTAAATTACTTTTTCTGATATGGGATTATTTAGGTATTCTATTTCTTCTGCTGTTAATCTAGGCAATTTGTATTTTTGTAAATATTCATCCATATCTGCTAGATTGCTATGTATATTGCCATATCATTCGACATATTTTTTAATGATTGCTTTAATTTCCTCTTTATTAGAGGTGAGTTCTCCCTTTTCATATTTGATACTGTCAATTTGGTTTTCTTCTTTCCTTTTTTTATTAGATTGACCAGTACTTTGTCTATTTTATCTGTTTTTTCAAAATACCAGCTTCTAGACTTATTTATTAATTCAAAAGTTCTTCTAATTTCAATTTTAATAATTTCTCACTTGATTTTTAGTATTTCTAATTTAGTTTTCATCTGGGGATTTTTAATTTGCTTGCTTTCTAATTTTTTAAGTTGCATATCCAATTCATTAATCTCTGCCCTCCCTAATTTGTTAATATTTGCACTCAAGGATATAAATTTCCCCCTGAGTACTGCCTTGGCTGCCTCCCACAGAGTTTTGTAGGATTTCTCATCATTGTCATTCTCTTCAATGAAATTGTTGCTTGTTTCTATGATTTCTTCTTCAACTAACTGGTTTTGGAGAATCATATTATTTAATTTCCAATTAGTTTTTTATTTTCCTGTCCAGGTGCCCTTACTAATTGTTTTTTATTGCATTATGATCTGAGAAGGTTACATGTATTATTTCTGCTCTTTTGCATTTGTTTGCAATGTTTCTATGCCCTATTACATGGTTAATCTTTGTGAATGTACCATGTGCAGCTGAAAAGGTGTATTTCTTTTTGTTCCTATTTGTTTTTCTCCACATATCAATTAAATCTAATTTTTCTAGGACTTCATTCATCTCTCTTACATCTTTCTTATTTATTTTTTTGGTTTTATTTATCTAGATCTGAAAGAGGGATATGTAGATTTCCCACTAGTATGGTTTTACTATCTATTTCCTTCTTGAGATCTGCTAGTTTATCCTTTACAAATCTGATTGCTATGCCATTTGGTGCATACATATTGAGCAATGTTATTTCCTCATAATCTATACTGCCTTTAATTGGGATGTAATGATATTCCCTCTCTTTTTTAATATCTATTTTTACTTTGGCTTTGTCAGAAATCATAATTGCCATTCCTGCCTTCTTTTTTCTCATTTGAGGCCCAAAGGATTTTGCTCAAACCCTGAACCTTAAACTTGTATATGTCTACCTGACTCATATGTGTTTCTTGTAGACAACATATGGTAGGATTTTGGTTTCTAATCCACTCTGCTATTTGCTTCCTTTTTATGGGCAAGTTCATCTCATTCACATTCAGAATTATAATTATCAGTTGTGTATTTGCTGACATTTTGGTATCCTCTACTAGTTCTACCCCTTCTTCTTACACTAATTCCTTTTAAACTAGTGGTTTGCTATTGAGCCGCTATCCCTTATCCCCTCCCTTGATTTACTTCCCTTTCTACCCCCTCCATAATTATTTTCCCTTTTTTATTTTTAAGGCCTAATAATTTCTCTCCCCCTTCTTCTCCCCTCCCTTTTTTGACCTCCCCATGCTCCCCTTGGTTTATCCATTCTGACTTTCTCAGTAGGTTTAGATAGAGCTTTATATCCCAATGGATAATGCTACACTTCCCTCTCAGGGTTAATTACACTGAGAGTAAGGTTTAAGTATTACCTCTTAATGTTCTCTTCCTCTCCTTCTTATAATAGTATTCATCCCTTCTCATGCCTTCTTTGTGTGTATTAGAATATCCCCTTTTTCTTATTCAATCAAGTTTCTGTTGGCATCCTCTACTAGTCACCTCCCTCTTTCCCACCCCCTTATTATCTTAGACCATTTAGTATTCCAACCTCTCCCTATAAATAATTCTTCTAATTACTATAACAGTGAATAGAATTCCTTACAGAGGATTATACATATCATTTCTCCACCTAGGAATATAAATAATTAGGTCATATTGAAGCTCTTAAAAAGGCAAATAAAAAAAATATATATGAGTTTTCTTTCTTTCCCCTCTGTTTCTTATTTACCTTCTCATGTTTCTCTTGATTTTTGTGTTTGGATATCTAACTTTCCATTTAGTCCTGGTCTTTTCTGTGCAAATACTTGGAAATCTTCTATCTTGTTGAATGCCCAAAACTTCCCTTGGAAGTATATAGTTAGTTTTGATGGGTAGGAGATCCTTAGTTGTAGACCCAGTTCTCTTGCCTTTCTAAATATTGTATTCCAAGCCTTGAGGTCTTTTAGCTTGGAGGCTGCCAGATCCTGTGTGATCCTGATTGGTGTTCCTTGATATCTGAATTGTCACTTTCTGGCTTTTAGTGAAACTTTTCTTTTACTTGGAAGTTCTTGAATTTGGCTATTATATTCCTGGGCATTGTCTTTTCTGGGTCTAGTGTAGAGGGTGATCTATGGATCCTTTCAATGTCTATATTGGCCTCTTGTGTAGAACTTCAGGGCAATTTTGCTGAATAATTTCTTTTAGTATTGAGTCCAAATTTCTATTAATTTCTGCTTTTTCAGGAAGACCAATGATTCTCAGATTGTCTGTTCTAGATCTGTTTTCTTTGTCTGTCTCTTTCTCATTGATATATTTCATGTTTCCTTCTATTTTATCAGTCTTTTGACTTTGTTTTATTTGTTCTTGCTGTCTTGAGATATCATTAGCTTCTAATTGCTCAATTATAGCCTTTAGGGATTGGTTTTCCTTTTCAATCTGGTCATTTCTGGTGTTCAATTTGCTCATCAGTTCATTTGATTTCTGAGCCTCACTTTCCAATTGCAACATTCTGTCTTTTAAATTGTTATTTTATTGCCAGATCTCTTCCATCTTTCTCATCATCTCAGATTTGAACTCTTCAATAGCTTGTGGCCAGTTTTCATTATTTTGGGAAGGTTTGGATATGATTACTTGTTTGTTCTCCTCTGCTCTTTGCTCTGTTGTCTGTATTTTATCTGTGTAAAAGTTGTTGAGTGTTACGGATTTCTTCTTGATGATCTTTCTCTTTTGGGGTTCTTGTCCCTGGCTTGCCATTATTAGCCCTATGCCCTCTCAAGTTTATCTTCACACTCAGGGTCTGTCTGAGCTCTTTAGGCTCCTGAGATCTCTGGTCTAGTTGTTCTTAGGGTCAAGTATCTTGGTGGTTCCCTTGCTTGTTCCTATGCCTGAGGCTCCTTTACCAGTCTTGGGGCACTGCTTCCACAGTTGTGCACCCCTCTGCACTGGGTCCCCACTCAAGGTCCACACCTATGCTCATGATCCAAGTTCTCACCTGCTCTCAGGATCTGTGTCTGCTCTTGCATCTGTGCCAGCACTTGTGCCTGCACTGTGGGTCTGTGTTCAAAGTCTAATCATTCTTTAGCCTCATGGGGTCTTAAGTCTTGCTGCTTTCAGGAGCAGGCCGTGGTGACCCCAGGTAGCTGCCAAGGACTTAATGCATGCCCCAAACGTGCTCTAACTCTTGTGAGCTGGCTTTGGCACTGTAGGTGGTGTGGGGTTGGGGAGGGGGTTGCTCAGCATACCTTTTAGTGAGAGCTGTTTCACCCCTTTATAGCATGGAAATGCCCCGATTCCACGTACCTCCAATGCTGCGCCCTGTTGTGGGGTCCCTTTGTTCCTCTGGATTTGTTTTTATGTCTTCTTGAGTAATCCTATATGTTGCCGTTTCGAGAGGTTAAGCAGCTGCTTTTTACTCTGCCAACATCGTAACCCATGGAAAATATTCTAAATAAAAAACTAATAAAAAATGAAAATTTATCACAACTATACATCTTAAGCAATCAGTTATTGTTTCTATGTTTCTTAGTTGTTCACAGATACTTGTGGGGCAGGAAGAGCGAGATATTATTTTCTGAGTTCAGAGAATTGCACCTAGTGCCTCCCCCCTTTCAACCTTGTAAAGTTTCTAATCTTTCTTTGAGTTATGAATCATATTACTTAATTGTGAATACAGGATAATAGTTTTGTTTAAATTAATTAACTGTTTTTAATAAATAATTTTTTCTGAATCCCTGTGTTGCTAGTTTTATCCTAAGCTGAGATAGGGTCTTGGTACTGAATTAAAAAAATTGGCACACATTGTTTGATAAATACAGTCCAGAAATTCTAACATTTGTTTTCTGTTATTTCATCCTTACCTTCCAGAACACCAGCATCAAAATTCTGTCAGTTTCAAGTCACTTGCCTGGGATATAATTTCTGAAAACTGTTATGAGTTCAGAAAGTTACAAAAGTTGTGGTGGTTGTTGGTTACAGTTTGTTAAAATGGAAATAGTATTGCTTTAACTTCTTCATATATATTTTTAATGTTTTTAATTTATAAAAAATATTTTAAGTTCCAAATTTTCTCCCTCTTTTTTCACTACTCTCCCACTCATTGAGAAGGCAAGAAATTTGATTTCCATTTTATATATGAAGTTATGAAAATATATTGGCACATTAGGTATGTTGTTAAAATAAAAAAAAGAAAGTTAAAAATATTTCAAGCTACCCTCAAAATTCCCCACACCCCTCCGAGGTGGGTAGAATTTTTATCATTAGTCCTTTGTAATTTTCATGGATCATTGCATTAATTATGGTAACTAAGTATTTCACTGTTGATTATTATTACAATATTGCTATTACTCTATACAATATTATATCACTTCTACTCAATATATTTAGTGCTGGTTCATATGTCTTATCTGATTTTTCTGAAACCACATCTTACATCATTTCATAAAGCACAATAATAATCCATCAAAATAATATACCACAATATGCTTAGCCCATTCTTCAACTGATGACTATCCTATCAATTTCTAATGACTTGCCACTTCAAAAAAGCAAGTATAAGGGGCAGCTGGGTATCTCAGTGGATTGAGAGTCAGGCCTAGAGATGAGACGTTCTACGTTCAAAGCCAGCCTCAGACACTTCCCAGCTGTGTGACCCTAGGCAAGTTACTTGACTCCCATTGCCCACCCTTACCACTCTTCCACCTATGAACTAATACACAGAATTTAAGGGTTTTTAAAAAAGCAGCCATAAATATTTTTGTACAAAATATTTATTTTCTATTTTCTTTGATCTTTTTGGAATATGTGGATAGTAGGGTTATTAAAGGATCCAAAGATATGCACAATTTTATAACCCATTTGGCAGAGTACCAAATTGTACTAGAGAATAGGTGGACTTTGACCTAAATAGGTGGAACTTGACCAAAAGTGCATTTGTCTACTTATTTTTACAAATGCACTCCAATGTTTCTCATTTTCCTTTTCTGCCATGTTAATCAATATTACAAGTATGAGGTAGTACCTTAGAGTTATTCTAATTCTCATTTCTCTAACCAACAGTGATTAGTGTGAGTGTTGATAGCACTGTTTTCTTCTTCCGAAAATTGTTTATATACATTGACCATTTTTCAGTTGGGTGATGGTTCTTATTTTTTTTTGTAAATCTAGTTCTGTTTACTATATTTTTGATCAATGACATTTGACTAGAGATATTGGCTCTAAAAAATTCTGCAATTCATTTTTTTCTTCCTAATTTTGAATATATTGGTTTTGTATGTGCAAAACCTTTAAAATCTAATCAAAATTATCTATTTTACCTCTGATGCTCTCATCTTTCTCTTGTTTATACATAAATATTTCCCTTTATCCATAGATATAATGCATAATTTTTCTCAGTATTCCTATTACTTGATTATAATATTACCCTTTATGTCTAAATCATGCACCCATTTTGAGCTTACATTGGCATAGTAAGAGATGTTGAACTATGCACAGTTTCTTCCAGACTGCATTTTATTTCTTTTTCCAGAAGTCTTTGTCAAATAGTGAGCTTTTGCCACAGGAACTTGGATCTCTGGGTTTATTGAATACTAGTTATGGTAGTCTTTAACATTTATTTTCATGTACTTCATATTTTATTTTAATCAAGAATTCTATTTCTTAAATAGTGCCAAGTTCTTTTGATGATTTCCAATTGGTTTCTTAAATTATAATATGAGAGGTTTGGAGTAGATGATTCTTGGAATTCCTTCTAGCTCTAGCCTTCTCTGAGTTATTTCGTTAACTGAAAATCCCTTGAGATAATATTCCTTTGTTGTTCTAGTTACTTTGGGGAAATAAAATGAGGAAGAAGGAGATTAGCTAAGGCAACTTTTTAATATTGAATTCAAGGTAGGCAAAGAATTTGATATGTTTATTCCTTTGCCAATTCTTTTCTACCCTAATTTCATTTAAAACCAGTTTTCTATAAATATTGTTATTGAATGTCAGGGAATTTGATTTTTTAAACCACTTACCTTCTACATTAGAATCAATACTGTGTATTGGTTCCATGGCAGAAAAATGGTAAGGGCTAAGCAATGGGGTTGAGTGACTTTCCTAGAAAGTTTCTGAGGCCAGATTTGAACCTGAAATCTCCCATCTATTGGCCTGGCTATCAATCCACTGAGCAACTTAGAAGCTACCTCCCTTAGAGTTCCAATAGAATGAAGTTCTATATGTTGCCTGAATTGTTGTTTCTACTATTTAGCATGCTACTTTCATTCCTGAGCTGGTGTCTGAAATCTGAAGTGAAAAAAATATATTGTTGACAACAAAGTGAAATATTGATAAAGTAATTAGTTTCTTCTACCATATGTTCTGCATTTTCCTTGTTGTTATTATGCAGTACAGACTCCAGTGTGAATGATTAGGTAAGCTTTAGTATCAACTAGACATAAGTTTCTGCTGTAATGAACCTTATTATCCTTCAGCAGCAGGAGACATGCAATAGTGAAATCTGGTTCATTTCATATTGTTTCAGTGAGCTTCAAAACAATGCAAGTGATATTGAATAAATTCTGGAATCAGATAAGGTTGAAAAATCCAGATATTTCTAGATGTCTTTTCTTGGTACTTTCTTTCCCCTTGTCTCTCACTTTCACCACCATTTTCCTTAACAAAGCATCATTGCTTATTGAAAAGAAATGAAGAAATAGTAATAAATCACCATTGTCTCTTGTTTCCTGGTAATGACTTCCAGCTTTGAGTGGATTAATATTTAAAAACATATAATTATGTAATAGATTACAATATGATCATTGTTACTGGATTGTTACATTAAAATATATTTCTGTATATATTTCTTAGCTGACATACCCTAAAGTAGTATGGAATTGAAGAGTACTGATTGCTCTCTGACCCCGCTACTCATGCACTTCTGCTGTTATTTGTGGTATTTGGGGTAAAGGAAAAAAAAGAAAAAATAAAACTTAATAAAAATTTAAGCATATTTTGGTAAAAAAAAAGAAAATGAAAAAGCAACATTTTAGTGCCATTACTTCCATGTCAAACAATGAAATTTGGGATATATTTTAATATTTGGTTCAGATTTCTGACAAGGTAATTATTTATAGAGAAAGTGATGCCAATTGAGGATTCCAGTAGGTAACTTCTTTTTCTTCTTTGCAAGGGATATCTTTTTTTCAAAGGCAAGAAATACAATTCTAAGATTCCATATAATTATAACATTCCAAACTATCATATGACCTCAAATACAAAATACTGAACTTCAAATATACTCTCTAAGTATAAGGTATTAGGAAAAGGAGAAAAGGAATGTATAAGTATGAATTGATATATTCAGTGTTTTCTTAATAAAAAGGGAACAATTACCTAAGGGTATATCACACTGTAGTCCCTCCTTAGCTTAGGATAAAAAACATTGTCTTTTTCTTACAAAACATGAGAGAGGTTGCATTTGGGACTTTTCTCTATCTGTAGACATGAAAAGACATCTCTCTTGAAAACAGTCATATGGAGTTATTATTCATAAGGACAGGCAACTCTTTCTACCTATGGCTTGGTAGTAAACTAGTTGGGAGAAAGGTAATCTCCTTGATATAATATTATATTGCTTGCTAGATTGAAAAATCTAGAAAAAAAACTGTTTCCAGTCTCATTTCTGCCTCTACCTCGCTGTGTTACTTTAATCTAAGCAATTAAACTCTTCATATTTCATTTTTGATAATTTGTAAAATCACTATGTCCTTCCCCAGAAGATATGATAAAGGAGTAATATAGAGGATATCTCAGAGGTAGGAATACCTGCCTCCACTGCCATTTCTGACACACTTCCTGTATGACAGTCAAATCACAATAGCAGTGAGTATTCTCAACAACTAAGATGATAGAAAAGACAGGTAGGTGACACAATGGAGTTAAGAAAAAGATGAGTACAAATCCAGTCTGAGATACTAGTCATATGTTCCTGGGAAAGTCACTTAATTGTTTGACTCAAGAGTACTTTACATTGCTGAAATCACAGGTTACAATAATTGCTTCCATTCCTATTTAGCATTTACAGAAGTGAGGGGAGGATCAAGGGAGATAATATTTAAACATTTTGAAAAATTCAAAACTGCTAGTTAGAGTTTAGGTTCAAGGAGAAAGCAGGGGGAAAAGAAAACCAGGTTTCCCTCATATGGCTTGATCTCCCAATCTCACAGAAGATAAAGGCTGAAATTATGCAAACTCAAATGCCAAGAAGCATATAATACATGTTTAATCTATGTTTTTATAAATGTAAGTAGTATCTCCTAGTCCTATACCAAGACTAATGCCTTATGTGTGTTCTTTTGTATTATAAGAAATATAATGCTTTAATGAAGGTTGATTAGAGAGGGTTGCTATCTACTACAGAATGACCCAAATAGAGCATGGCATTGTAAAGGATAGAGAATTAAAGGCAAGATTAGGTTAGAACAATGACATTGGCATGCTCATTCCTGCACCTCTTAAATCCAGTTAAAATTGGCATGTCAAGTAATGTCCATTTCTACTGAAGATATATAAATGGAAAGAAAGGAACATGAGCCATCTTACTGCAAAATTGAACTGGAGACCCTACAGATAAGGATCACTGTGGAAAGGAGGTCTTACAGCCATTTTACTCTACATAAGTAGGATAACAAAAATATCTACAAAGTTCTCCAACATGGATGCCACTATCTTCTGATGTCACAATACTGGGACATACAAGGTCTGCTATAAGAAACTCAATATTCCTTTTTTTCACATCTCTCATGTGATATAGCTGAAGGCTAAAATTATGAAGGAGATACAAGACTCCAATTTCAGGGACTTTTTTTGTTGTTGTTCTTTGTTTCCTTTATTCTTTGTCTTATAGAATAGGATGTAACTGTGATCTTTTATTTTGTATTACATATATTTTGCTTTAAGTAAAATTACTATACATTAGTATGATATCAATTATTATGTTTTAAATTAGTATATCTAGTTAAATTGATGTTCAATTGACCACGAGTAAAGAATGAGTGGTTTATTGAATGATTTAGATCTGGAAAGGAAATGTGATGCTAAATGAGAGTAGAGTAGTGAGTGACTTGTCATACATGATATATGCTTTTAAGAAATCTGGAGGATATAGAGAGGAGTAGAGGATCAGGTTAAAATCTAATCACAACAAAACCCTATTTTAATCGATCTAAATAAAATACTAACAGCTTATACTTTTAATATTATTCAAGTTAGAATACAATCAATATGTGTATGTATGTATGTTAACTGTGAAAAAACTGAATCTTGGTATTCTTATATGGTCAAAATAGTGTTTATAGTTATGGTTAAAACCATAAGGTTGTGCAGCACATATACTAAAATTGGAATGATACAAAGAATATTAGGATATCCCCTGCTCAAGGATGGCATGCAAATTTGTAAAGTGTTCCATATTTTTTGGGAAAATTGGAAAACAGTATGGGAGAGATTAGGTTTAGATCAACATTTCACATCCTTCACCAAGATAAATTGAGAATGGGTGAATGACTTATTTAGAAAGAAGGAAACTATAAGTAAATTAGGTGAACACAGAGTAGTATACCTGTCAGATCTATGGTAAATGAAACATTTTAAGACCAAGCAAGAGATAGAGAATATTATAAAATATGAATAATTTTTATTACCTTACATTAAAAAATTTATGTGCAAACAAAAACAATGCAACCAAAATGAGAAGGGAAGCAACAAATTGGGAAAAAATCTTTATAACAAAAACCTCTGACAAAGGTCAACTTACTCAAATTTATAAGGAGCTAAATTAATTGTATGAAAATTCAAGCCATTCCCCAATTAATGAATGGGCAAGGGACATGAATAGGCAATTTTCAGATAAAGCAATCAAAATTATCAATAAGCACATGAAAAAGTATCCTAAATCTCTCATAATTAGAGAAATGCAAATTGAAACAACTCTGAGGTACTACCTCACATCTAGCAGATTGGCTATTATTACAGCAAAGGAAAATAAAAAACGTTTGAGGAATGTGGCCAAATTGGGACATTAATGCATTGCTGATGGAGTTGTGAGTTGATCCAACCTTTCTGGATGGCCATTTGGAACTATTCCCAAAAGGTTTGAAAAGACTGCCTGCCCTTTGATCCAGCCACAGCACTGCTGGGTTTATACCCCAAAGAGAATATAAAGAAAAACACATGTACAAAAATATTTATAGCCACACATTTTGTGGTGGCAAAATTTGGAAAATGAGGGGATAGTCTTCAACTGTGGAATGGCTGAACAAATTGTGGTATCTCTTGGTAATGTAATATTATTAGGTTAAAAGGAATAATGAACTGGAGGAATTCCATGTGAACTGGAATGACCTCCAGGAAGTGATGCAGAGTGAAAGGAGCAGAAACAGGAGAACATTATACACTATAGCACAATTAAATGTAATGGACTTCTCTATTAGCTGCAATGCAATGATCCATTCTAAGGGACTTATGAAAAAGAACACTCTCCACATCCAGAGAAAGAATTGTGGGAATAGAAACACAGAAGAAAAACAACTACTTCCTCACATGATTCGATGGGGATATGACTGGGGATGTAGACTCTAATCGATCACTCTATTGAAAATATTAATATTATGAAAATAGTTCTTGATCAAGGACACTTGGAAAACTCAGTGGAATTGCTTGTTGGCTATGGGAGGGGGATGGAAGGAGAGGAGAGAAAGAACATGAATCATGAAACCATGGAAAAATATTCTAAATTAATTAATTAAATAAATAAACTTAATTAAAAACATATAGTTGGCTAGTTGATTAAAATGGGTATCACATTCCCTCATTAGCATTGCTTTATAGAACAAAGATGTGTTATGGAATTTTTTCTTATGCCTATAAAGAATGCAAAAATGCAAAAATGAATGAGGGAAATTAATTTCCCTCCAGAAAGCAAGAAGTTATGCACTTTTAAAAAGTATATGTACATAACATAGTAAAAGAATCCTATTTGCATAGATATATCAGTTGCACATTTAAATGACAAAAAGTCTGCAACAGCAAATGAGAGATTGGAAACAGAAAAAAAGAACTTAAATAGGAGAGAGTGATGTGCTGAATGCAATTTTAAAGCATTTCTTTGGAAAGCAAAAATAATAGCCTCCAAAAAATGCTCTTTCTGTACATATGACTGTATACAAAGAAGAGTCAACAATTACTTCTAGCAAACTTCTATCCTTAAGGGATGGCTTATTTATAAAATAAAAATGGAATTTTTATTTATGTGACTAGTTAGTGGGTTTATTTGCATGCACCTAGAAAACACATATACCCATACATAAACTTTTCAATTTTCGAGTGAAGGAAAAAGAAAGAAGCCACATCAAAAACTGGATTGTAGGGTGGACCAAATGTTTGTTGCTTAATGGGAATATTAGA
This sequence comes from Gracilinanus agilis, assembly GCF_016433145.1. Lineage (NCBI taxonomy): Eukaryota > Metazoa > Chordata > Mammalia > Didelphimorphia > Didelphidae > Gracilinanus > Gracilinanus agilis. Next base: position 573,877,875 of record NC_058130.1, on the reverse strand, counting down.
TTTCTTCATTTCCTCTATGAAACTTTGAGGATAGGAATGGAGTAATAACTCTGTCCATATTTACCCAGCCTTCTCACAGATTACTAGAACTGAAAGCAGGAGATAAAAGTGATTGGGGGAATATTGAAAAAAAATTTGGCATCCTACTTTCTGTTTTATGTATTGAAACAACAACAGAAATAAACTAATATGTGAATTTTACTTTGACATAAACAACATGAGTTATGATTCCTAGAAGAAGTGTTATTTAATATAAGATGACATTTTATGTTTATCTCTTACTTTTTAGATGAAGATCTCCAAACATAAACAAGGTTTAGAACACTATCATATGAAAGGATGGGTAGCATTTATCTATATTTGAAAAAACAGAAATTTTAAACCGGGGGTTTGGACTGTGATGGGAAAAGCTTTTATATGGTGTTACCATTTATCCAATACTGTGTTAAGTGCTTTAAAAATTTACTCAATTTTTCCTTACAACATCTTTGGAAAATAGATTCTATCATTATCCTCACTTTACAGTTAATTAATCAGAGGCAAATCAAAGTAAGAAACTTGCCTAGGCTTACACAACTAATGAGGGACTGAACCTGGACTTGGTTTCAAGTTTTCTGGGCTGCTCAAGACTCAGGGCTATAGCCACTATACCACCTTGCTGCTTCAACTCAATTAGGATTTATGAGTTTTGATTACTTTCTTTTGATCTTATTCAGGAACATCAAATTGGTACTATGAGGAGAATGAATGCTATGGCATATTTTAAAAGGTTGTAGATATAAAAACATAATTGTTGATATTAAACCACCTTCTAAAAACATTTTATAGGTAAGGATTAGCTTAAACTATAGCCTTTCTATTTGGGTACCTAGTGGTACATGATACTATATGATGTCTCTTTAGTTTGTATAGGATCATATGAGCATATTTCTTAATAAAGCATATTCTTTCACTCCCTAACCTATTTCCCACTTATTTTGGATATCCTCAGAACTGAACTTACATTTAGGAAGCATTAGCATCTTGCCTCCATGTTTTTGATTTGTGGGGAAAAGTGTGTAAATAAAAGCGAGAGAAAAAACCTTGCTTATCAAAAATTCCATCCCCAATATGTAATGTAGGGAATTTCTAGTACTAGAATTATTTTATACCTTTCAATGCTCTCTGTCCCTAAAAAAGTGACAACCTTGTTTTCTGAAACACCAAATTGACCTTTGTCCCTGGTAACCTGTCTTCAAGAAATCTCTAGACTAACCTTTTGTCCCAGATTGAACAATAAGCCCTCAAGCACTCCCTTTATCACCTTAGACAGGTTTAGGAGATATAATAAAATCTTAAATACCATTTTTGTCTTCTTAGTTTCTCCTTTTGTATTTAGGCAACTCCCAGCCATTTTAGACTGTAGACAGTGCTTATTCCTAATAAAGTAGCAAGGCACATGCCATTCCACCTCTCCAAATCTCCATATAAGCATATTGCATTCTGTAGTTTATTGGAAGACTAAGGACTAAAATTTTGTGCATCTTTCCAGATTAATGTTTTTACCTCAAATATAAGACCTTGATCATAACTATTTTGGTATTCTATTTTGATTGTTTGTTTTTCAGTTTGACAAAAGAAAGATGATATCAGGGAGAGTAGTTAACACCTAGAAAAGGAAGTTCTAATGGCAAAGACTCAATGTGGATTCATCTTTAAAAGACTGTTTCAGGGGTAGCTGGGTACCTCAGTGGATTGAGAGTCAGGCTTAGAGACAGGAGGCCCTAGGTTAAAATTCAGCCTCAGACGCTTCCCAGCTGTGACCCTGAGCAAGTCACTTGACCTCCGTTGCCCACCCTTACTACTCTTCCACCAAGGAGCCAATACACAGAAGTTAAGGGTTTAAAAATAAAATAAAATAAAATAAAAGATTGTTTCAGGGGGCAGCTGGGTAGCTTAGTGGATTTGAAATCAGGCCTAGAGATGCGAGGTCCTAGGTTCAAATCTGGCCTCAGACTCTTCCCAGCTGTGTGACTCTGAGCAAGTCACTTGACCTTCATTGCCCACCCTTACCACTCTTCCATGTAGGAGCCAATACACAGAAGTTAAATGTTTAAAATAAATAAATAAAAGACTTTTCAGACTAAATTTGTTTCCTTTTTTGATAGACATAATAGACTAGAAGACCAAAAAAAAAAAACCTGAGAACGTTTAACTAAATTTTAGCAAATTCTTCTATAACGTATTTCATGAATTTTTGTGAAAAAGATTGAGAGATGGACTAGATGATGACATAGATTTGGAACTGGATGAATGGTATCATTAGTACAGACTCTAGCATAATATAAACATATCAGGAAGTCTCCAATGGAGTGTCATTTCCTGACTTCTTGCTAAGTAACATTTTTATTAATCACATGATTAATATCATTAGACCAAATTGGGAGGTATAGTGGACATTAGTGAGAGAATCAGATTCACAAATATACTGGCAGATTAAAGCTGCCACCACTTCTTATTGTTGTTTATCCTTTTTTTTTTTTTTTTTTGCAAAGGACCAATGACATCAAGGAATATTGTCTTGACTTACATGTTAATTGGATTTAAGTGAGGTAGTTTCACAAAGTTATCAGCTTCATTCTCCCTTTCATAATTCATGGAAGCCTAGTGGCAAGACAGAAGTCAGGAAAAATGGTAGTGAGTTGAGATGCAGTAGATAATTTTAGTATCTTTGATGTCTGATGAATTGTTCTCATTTACCTAACCTGCCAGGGAAAGTCTTTGCTTGCTTAAGGCAGGCATCTCTCTAACACACCAGGAGGTCTGAGTCCTGTCAGTTACTCTCAGCCTGACTTAGCCTATCTTCCTAGATGATTTTACTGGGTTGCGGCCACTGTTCATGCTATAGCTTTGTGAAGATGGGATTGACTCTTCCCTTGCCTACTTTTAAATTTAATCATCCAAAGCTTGAACACTCCTACTTGACACTAGGTGGGGGAGTTTGCAAGCCACTTAGAGAGTTCTACCCTTTCAACCCAATCAGTCAGAAACTTGTGAATCTTTGTGATGAGTTTACACCCTCAAAGGACCAGAGGTGGAACCTACAAACACTGCCTTGGGAAGTACTAAGCAAATGTAAAGACTTCAATTCGAGTAAAGTAGAGGAAGGGACAGGAAGTGACATAAAGAAAGGTCCACAAAAAGGGCCTGAATTTCCTATCAGGAGGTCTTGGTACTGAATCTTGGGCATGAAGGAGCATTTCCCTTTGGACTTCCCCTTGGGACTTAAGTCTTTTGGCTTCACTTGTACTTGGGTCTCTGGCACTTGAACTGCTTCTGGTAACTGAACTGCTCTTGAATCTTCTCCTTTTAGACTTCAGACTGGGTGAGTAAAAAAGCTGACCCTCCTTTCCTGACTTCTGGAGAGATTTAGCACCAGGGAGGCCTCCCTCTCCCCAATTTCTAATTCTTTGCCACCACTAAAAGAACTTCTATAAATATTTTTGTACAAATAAGTGTATTTCATTTTCTTATGATCTCTTTGATACAAACCCAATAATGGTACTGGAAGCTCAAAAAGTATGCATGGTTTAATAGCTGTTTTGCATAGCTCCAAATTCCCTCTGAAATGGTTGGATCAGTTCACAGCTGCACCAAAAATGCCTTAGCAAATCAATTTTGCCATTTCCCCTACAACATTTATTATTTTCCTTTACTTTTATATTGGACTCTCTAATAGATATGAGGTGATACTATAGAGTTATTTTTATTTGCATTTACTTAATCAAGAATTATTTAGAATATTTTTCCTATGATTAATGATTACTTTTATTTCATCTGAAAGCTTCTTGATGTTAACAATTGGCCATCTGTAAACTGGGGATGATTTGTATTCTTATGAATTTGACTTAGTTCTCTATATATTGGAGAATTCAGACCTTTGTCAGAGACATTTGCTAAAAAATTTTCCCCAGTTTTTGTTTTCCTTCTAATATAGGTTACATTTGATTTCATTTGTATGAAAGCTTTTTTAAATCTTTTTTTTAACCCTTGTACTTCGGTGTATTGTCTCATAGGTGGAAGATTGGTAAGGGTGGGCAATGGGGGTCAAGTGACTTGCCCAGGGTCACACAGCTGGGAAGTGGCTGAGGCTGGGTTTGAACCTAGGACCTCCTGTCTCTAGGCCTGACTCTCACTCCACTAAGCTACCCAGTTGCCCCCTGAAGGCTTTTTAATATGATATAATCAAATTTATTTATTTTACAAGCTATAATTCTCTTTATTTCTTGTTTGGTCATAAATTCTTCCCTTCTCCACAGATCAATAAGGAAGAGTATTCTATGTTCCCATAATTTTCTTATGGCATCACTTTTTACATTTAAATCATATACCCATTTTGAACTTATCTTCATATAGGATATGAAATATTGGTCTATACATAGTTTCTGTCATATTGTTTTCCAGTTTTCACAGCAGTTCTTGTTAAATATTGAGTTTTTATCCAAAGAGTTGGAATGTTTGAGTTTATCAAACACTGGATTACTAGGTTCATTTGACTCCTTTATATTGTGTATCTAATCTATTCCAATAATCCATAATTTTATTTTTTAACCAGTACCAGACTGTCTTCATGATTACTCCTTTATAGTACAGTGATGTATCTGATACTGCTAGGCCATGTTCCTTCACTTTTTTCATTAATTCCTGATATTTGTGACATTTTGTTTTTCCACATGAATTTTATTATTATTTTTTCTATTTCTATAATATAAATATTTCATAATTTGATTAGTAAGGTGCTGAATAAGTAAATTACTTTTGGGAGAATTGTCATTTTTATTATATTAGCTCTGGACCAATGAGCATTTAATATTTTTCTAACTATATCTGACTTTATTTATGTGAAAAGTATTTTGTAATTGTGTTCATATAATTCTGTATTTGTCTTGATGATTATATTCTCAGGTATTTTATATTGTCTGGAATAATTTTAACTGGAATTTCTCTATCTCTTGCTGCTGAACATTGTTAGTAATATCTAGAAAAGCTTGTGATTTATGTTAGTTTATTTTGTAACCTGTCTCTTTACTAAAATTATTAGTTTTTTCAGTTTTTTTAGTTGATTCTCTGGGATTCTCTAAGTGTACAATCATATTATCTGCAAAGATTGATCAATTTCCTCATTTTGTCTTTAATTTCTTAAATTTCTTTTTCTTCTCTTATTGATAAAGCTAGCATTTCTAGAACAATATTATATAATAATGCTAATAATGGTCATCCTTACTTCACTCCAGATCTTTTTGTGAAGGATTCTAACTCATTGCAGATATGCAAATATGGTTTTTAGTCAATACTACTTATCATTTTAAAAATTTTCCTCTTATATTCCTATGTTTTGTGGTGTTTTTAATTGGGTATCATATTTTTCAAAGGCCTTTCTTGTATCTATTGAGATAATCATGTTATAGCTACTTTGCTTTCACTGTCCTATTCTTTGTCTCTATAATTTTTTTTTACTTTTACTTTTATCTTTAAGGTGGTGTAATATCATTTCTGCTATGCAAAATGGATAGCAGGATTATTGACACTCAGAAGTTTAGAACTTTGAACCACCAAGAGCCAGCAAGGGACAGACAGTTGAGGGCAGACTATATAAAGCTGAATTTTGAACAAGAAGCTCTCTCAATTTGGAGAAGGGGATTTCTGGTGGGAGGTTGGTTGGAATCTTGGGTATTCTAAATCAATCCAGGATACCTGCATCCAATTCTATTCACTATCACATCCTCAACTGCTGTGCAAAGCCATACTATATATCCTAGTCAATTGATCATCAGGGAAGAAGCAACATCAATTCCATAAAACAATCTGGTTCAGGCCAGGTTGCAACCAAGGAGACAACGTCTCCAGCTGATAATCTCAGACCTGACTACCTTAAATTGATAACACCTTATCGTCAGTAGTTTTAGCCAAGCTTTCCTTACATCTCTTTCGTTCAGCCCTGTTTCCCTTTTCCCTAGTCTATTTTATTAAATTTTAAACTTACTTAGGTGGATGTCATCATTATCCTAAGGATCATTAATCATATCCTTGGGTATCTGAGGGAAGAGGGATTGCTCAAACTAAAGCTAAGCCGCAGTCACTAGTGTTATCCATCAGCTTTGAAGCCAGGATAAGCAATCAAAGAAGCTGTATGGTCTTACCCATAGCCTCTTATTTGATCACTTTTTCCTGGGACACTGTTATGTTGGAACTGGGTATTTAGTATAGTTACACATATATTCCTGTGGGGTCTTGGTGTTCACTACCACTACCTGGTGTTCATCTAGGGATACCCACTCTCACTCAGCTCCAGGTCCTCACATCTTCAGAGGATCTTGAGCCATATCATCATCAGTATAACAGTCCCATATCAGTAACATAACAGTGGGCTATGTTTTTAAAGTAGAGAAGGCACTCTCTTAAGCTTTAGTTTTCACTTTCTAGTTAGCTTTAGTTCTGGGTTTCTGAAAGTTTCAGTTCTTCTAGTTTGGTATGATGGCCCATGGAGTGGGAGCACTGAAAGCCACCTCCCAATGCTAATTCAAATATACTCTTGGAAAGCAAATGGTTTGCAGAGTTCAGGGCACTGAGAGTTAACCCTGTGCTGGGGTTCACTCCCTAACCTCAGAGGCTTTGGCCATCTACAGTGATTGATCAGTCCAATCACACTGTTGACTGTTTTGCCTTTGGACTTCTTGAACTTAAATAAGGTATTTGGGTCTTTCTCTATATTTACTCAGACCAGGCACACAGTGCAGACTGCCTTGTGCAGGAGTTCAGATCCTCAGTAAACACTTGAGTTGGGCTCTGGCCATTGCTCTGGGCTTACATAGGTCACATTCTGTGAACTGCCTTATGCCAGAGCTTTAGGCTTCACTCTGGGATTATACTGGCCAGACACACTGCAGACTGCTTTGCACTGGGATTCAAGAGAGATGACTCTGGGCCTCCTGATGGGCTTGCACCAGCAAGGTGCCTTTCTGACTACCTTCTGCTGGGATTTGGGGTTATAATTTGGGCTTAGACATGTTCATAATAATAAAAAAAAAAGAAATCATCAAGGAACTAAAGTGAAAACGGTAAATCTCAAACTGCATTCTGAGCCATCAGTTTCATGGTGGTGAATAGACTTTTTCATCATGAAGAGTTTGCAGGTTACCTTTACTCATGCATTGTTCATAATAGTTGTCATTTACAATTGATAATCATTCATTATTTCCATTACAGTGTACAACATTCTCTTGCCTCTGCTCACTTCAATTTTCATGATTTTACATAAGTCTTTCCAGTTGTTCTGGTGGTGGTTTTTGTTTGTTTGTTTGTTTGTTTATATTTTAATGATTTTCCTGTTTATCATTTCCAATGGAACAATAGTACTTCCTTACAATCATATATCACAACTTTTGCAGACGTTCCCCAACTGATGGGCATCATTTCAATTTCCAATTCTTTGTCACAAAGAAGAGCCATAAATATCTTAACATTTTTTAAAATATTTTCCATAGTTACATATTTCAAGCCATAAATATCTTTGTGCAAGTAGATATTTTTCTTCTATCTTTGATCTCTTTAAGATACAGACTTAGTAGTGGCAATACTATGTCAAAGATTATGCATAATTTTACTGCATAGTTCTAAATTATTCTGCAGAATCATTGTATCAGTTCATAGCAACATCACCGGACTATTAGTATTCAAATTTTCCCACATCTTCTCCAACATTTATTAGTTTCCTTTTTTTCATGTTAAACAATCTGTAGGTGTGAGAAATACCTCAGTGTTGTTTAAATTTTCAGTTCTTTAATTTACAGTGCTTTGGAAGAATTTTTCTTATGATTAAAGATAGTATTAATTTCTTCATCTGAGGACTTCCCTTTTATATGTTGTTGATCATTGAACATTTGACAAATGACTTGCATTTTTTTATTCTAAAATCTTTAATTAATTAATTAATTTGAATATTTTTCTATTGTTATATGATTTATGTTCTTTCCCTCCTCTCCTCCTACTCCACTCCCATAGCCAACAAGCAATTTACACTGGGTTTTGCATGTCTCATTGTTTAAGACCTATTTCTATATTATTAATATTTGCATTAGGGTGATCACTTAGAGTCTACATCCCCATCGACCCATGTGATCAAGCCACTGTTTTTCTTCTGTGTTTCTACTTCCATAGTTCTTTCTCTGGATGTGAATAGCATTCTTTCTCATAAGTCCCTCAGAATTGTCCTGGATAATTGCATTGCTGCTAGTAGAGAAGTCCATTACATTTGATTGTGACCGTGTATCCTTATCTGTGTATAAGGATCTCCTGGTTCTGCTCCTTTCCCTCTGCAGCAATTCATGAAGGTCATTCCAATTCATGTGGAATTCCTCAAGTTCATTATTCCTTCCAGCACAATAGTATTCTACCACCATCAGATACAGAATTTGTTCAGCCATTCCCCAATTGAAGGAAATTCCTTCATTTTCCAATTTTCTTATTTTCTCTTTGGGGTATATCCCCAGCAGTGGTATGACTGGACCAAAAGGCAGATAGTCTTTTAAAGCTCTTTGGGCATAGTTCCAAATATGACTTACATTTTTATAAATTTCACTTAGTTTTCTATATATTGAAAAATGAGGACTTTGTCAGAGTTCTATCTATCTTTAAATATATACATACTTATCTAAATAAAAATTTACAAAGTTCTCAAAGAAGTCTTAAGATTTCTGAAAATTTTTGTTAGGTAGAATCTTTCCTCATCAATAGTAAGCTAGTTCAGGAAAGAGACTGTTTCTTTTAGTTTGGTTATGGTTTTATATCAACTATGTTTTGTACTTTGTGTGACACATAGTGAGAACCATCTAAATGCCAGCTGGTTGTTTCAATAAATATTGTTGCTCATTTATGTATAATGGATATTAATTATTACCCTCATGCAATCTATACATCCTCTTCTAAGAGAACAAAGAGATTTAGCTTTCAATTGGAAGTAGTTTTAATAGGACGAAGAAATAGAGAGCTGAGAAGTCACAGAACACATACCCTTCTTATCAATCTTTCTTTATGCTTCCCTATTAGGAAATTTAAAAGTTCCTGACTCACACCCAAGTTGTTACATTTCTTTCATGGAAGATAAAAGCAATTCATAGGCCAAAAGAAAGCACAGTAATGAGAATTGGTCTTGATAGAAAGAAGAGTGGAGTTCAAATACTGCCTCAGATATTTTTAGAGGACCATATGCAAATCACATAAATTCCTTCAAACTCAGTTTCTTCATTTATAAATGTATAGATAATGATAATATCTATCCTATGTGGATTTTGTAAGAGCCAAATGAGGCAATATATGCAAAATATTTTACAACTCCAAAAGAGTTATTTAAATTAAATTAAATTTAATTTAATTAAATAAATTAAATTTCTTATGACATTTCTCTGAGAATATATGTATATATACCTACATAATTAAGTATGCGCATATAGATTTATATAATGAATTGAAGTGTTATTTTAGCAATACTAGTCTAGTTCTAAGATAATACATGTTATAACTTTTCTAGAACTGTGTAAAGCATGTATGCATATATAAAACAATTATAGGCTATACATGCATATTTATGCATATAATAATACATGTGTAACATAAAAATACATGCAAGTGTATATTTTATAGATATATGTATATCTTAATACATGTATTGTGTTTCTCTGAATGTAATCATATAAATGTATAATTCATAAACCTTATGTACATATATAATAGTTATATGGACATTTAACATAACTCATTAACTAACTCATGTATACATGTTCAGAACAAATACATATTTTAAAAAATTTCAATTCATTAAAGAGTTTTTAAAAAGAACTTGTTTTTATTTAAATTTTCATTAATAATTTGAATGCAAATGAAATTATAGTTTTTAATTTATAAAATGTATAAATATTTGATATTGTCAAATGACAAATGAGAAGTGTCATAATTGTACTATAATTTAATTAAGGTATTTCATTATCAACAAAATTCTAAAATTTCAATGTAAGCAAATGAATTTATGATTCCAGAGGACACATTTACACACAATTACAGTTCAGAGGTTTTAAATAATTTTTCAAACATCACCGAATGATAACTTGGCTATTAAATTTGAAAAGAGGGAGGAAAAACCTCAGAACTTCAGGAAGCCAAAATACCTAATATGGGACTCTAGCTTCCCATGCAAATGTGTGAACATAATGAAGGATGGAATATCATTCACTTTAGAAATTATCAAGATATTCCCATTGTTGTTAGTTTTCTGAATGATACACATTCTTCATTCTGATATATCATTAAAGGATATTAATACAAAGTTCTTAGTGTGAAATTACTTATATATGATATACCAAACAATGGAAGAACTCCATATAATTTGGACAAAATCATTAGATATTGTCTGTGTGGAGCAAAATAATAGCATTTTAATAATAAAAATAAATATATAAAAAGTAGCAAATATACTTCATGAATTCTACTTCTCTCCCCTTAAAAATTCTCTTTTTAATCTCTCCTTTTATAAACCTCAAGCAAATAGGCTAGATTACTTTTGAATCCTCCAACTCTCAGACATATTTGACAGTTTCATTAACATTTTAAGGCACTTGTGGATTTAGCTGGTGAAAATAACAATTTTTTTATAACACACTTGACTTTCCTTGAGAGTAAGTTTGGTACCTCAAGAATATGTGTTGAAACTCCTGTTTGTGCATTTGGCATCTATACCTCATCCTTTCTTCTAACATTTCTATCCACCTATTGGAGACCCTTATTACTCCACCCCTAGATAGTAGCAAAAGGCTTGTTCTACCTCACACAAATGTCTTTTCATTCTAGTCTTTTTATCTAACAGAATGAACTTCCTAAAATGCAACTCTAACAATGTCACTCCCAGATCTATATAATTCAGTAACTCCTGATTACTTATATGATAAAAAAATATATTCCATTGTTTGGGCTTCATAGCCTGATTCCTTACTATCTTTACACTTTTCTTACTTTTTAATATCTTTACATATGTTGTCATACAGTGATTTAACTCCCTTGATATTCCTTGAAAAAAAAACACTATCTCTTGACTCGATCCATTTTCACATTCATTTCCTTACACCCAGAATGCTTCTCCTTCCCCATTTCTGTATCCTGATTTCCTTAGTTTCTTGAAATTTTTTTTGAATCTCAGCTAAAATTTCACCTCCGATAAGATTACCTACCCAGTCCTCATTAATGCCTTCTCTGTGAGACTATCCTTATTTCACTTTCTATCTATCTCATTCATTTGCCTATTGTCTTCACCATTAGAAAGGAATGGGCATGGATTATGGGCAGGGATTTTGACCTACATATAGGTCAGAATATACATAACACATAATAAATGGCTATTTACAGATTAACTCCCAAATCTGAGTATATTGCTTGATAAGTTAATGAAACTTTATTATTATTAATGTTATTATTGACATCATCATTATAATTATTCTCAATATTTTACTATTATATTATTTGATTTTAATTTTTCTATGATGTAAAGCTTCACATTAGATTGATCTAATCATTATAAAATCTCAACATTTAAAAATAATTATTCAGAGTCTAAAGCTAGTTGATGCTATTTCATTTCATTGAGAAACATAAGTGAAAATAATAGTGTTACTGTTTTCTCTAATCACAAAAAAACTTATATTTATAGCCCTTTTCTACCTACTCCATACCTCCCACAGATGTGATTTGAATTAATAATAACTTTTAAATAATTAATCATATATACTAGGCAGGTATTATTATAATTCTTCAAATTCAAATAAAATGACTCTTACTTCTATAGTGGTTACTCAAAATTGAGTTATAAAAGAAATGAAGAGCAATTTCAGTTATAGCTTATATTTGGTTTTGGAAGTGAATTTTAAGGTGTCTTTGGCTTTTACGGAATCATTTTCCTTTCTTTTTCACCATTCTGTTGAAAAGGCAATCATTTTGGAATCCTAGAATGATGGCATTCTAAAAAGTCTTACAGTTCACATCATCTAATATAGAAATGAATAAATATAACTGAATGAAAAGAGTTAAACAAGGAACAGTCAGGGAATTGGAAGGAAAACAGGAAAAACTCCTGAAATTTCTAAAGCTAGAACTAAACCTAACCTCATTTTACAGATGACAACATGAAGGTCTATATAAGAGAAATGACTTGCTCAAGGATATGTAATTAACAAAAATCAGAGATACAATTTGAGACTAAGTGCTATCAATACAAAGCCAGTGATCTTTTCAATGAAATTTCATTTTCTGCTCCATGTTTGCAATTTGTCCATAGACAAATAACCTTGAAAGTAAAGAGCATATAATGAGGAGTTAAATGAATGGCAAAGACTATGTGCAACATGGAAATGGCAGAGTGGAATTCCTGCAAGATACAGGATCAAGCCTCACCCAGAATTCCAAGGGACCTTTCCTGGAGAACACTGGGTGAGGGAACAGTTTGAAAGCAGTTAAACAGTTGATTCCTGGGGGTTGAAATGAGCAGGTCACACAGCTTGCTGTTCCCAGTTTTGGGATTGCTTTGGAGGCCATCTGTGGCAAGAACCATCTTGGTTCTGCTCAGTGGTTTGCTTTTTTAGCTGAAAGAGACCTTTCTAGCAACAGCACAATTGTTATTTAGTTATTTTAGATATTAGAAGTGATAATTACAGGCTTGAGGGCAAGCTAGCTAAAAGTTTGCCACTCCTTCCTGGGGGTGGGGGGACAGTTTCTACCTAACAGTTCAGGGCTTCCCAGATCTTAACCAAATCCTTAGAATCTCTTCCCTTCCTCCTCTTCCTCTTTTATCTGTAAAAACTTCATCTTTTAATAGCTGTGCCTGACTATTATTTTGGACATACTCACAGCCACCATAGAGCTTGGTTCCTTTCAGTTGACAGCCAAAGAAGTGAGATCCTCCGATCCTCGTCTGTCCCTGATAACAACAATACATCAAGCTTCTCCTACTGTCCCTCAGTCAAACCTGTGGGGAATATAAGTTGAGAAAGTGAACATCATTAGAGATTTGCCTTGCTGAGCCTTGCCAGAGGACATCAGTCCTGCCTCCATTTCCAACTGATTTCCAACTGCTTGGTGGGAGGGGTGAGAGTAAGGAGTACCTACCCCTCTCTACTCATTCAAGGCAATGGGGGGTGGGAGGAGTGAGTCCTGCAAGTTTCTAGTTTCAGGCCATCTCTTCAGCTTCCCCAAATATCTCTGTTAAGATCAACATAACATTATGTCAAACCTTGAAGATATTTACAAAGACTGAATAAATTCCTCTATTGTTGACTTGGAAGGTGTGTCAGGTCATGTTGCTTGGGTACAAAGACAGGAAGTAATGTTCCTCTCCTTTAAAATAGGATCATACATTTAGATACTTATCAGATGGAAATATTGTGAGACTCAAATCTTTGTGACATTATAACCTCTTTGTTTTATACTAGAGATCAAGGTGTGATGGGGAGAGGGAATTTGCTCTCTCCTTTTCCCTCCTTATCCCATACTTCCCTAATAAATATTCAACAGAAAATTAACATGCCAATCAAGATCAATCAAGGTTTATGAGAATTTCATGAATACAGAAAGAAGATAGAGATCTTACAGTGTTTGGGCCATAAATTGCCTTGGTCACCTATTTTCTCTTCATCACCATCTTAGTACCATTATACCATAAGTTTGTAACTCTTCTCACAGATTCTGTGTTTTTAGAAGAATAATTAATGGGGAAATATTGAAATATCTATTTATTTTACTCAATCATTTTAATAACTCCATTATATTTAAAGTAATTATAACTATATAATACTAAATAATGAGTGAATATCAGAGCTGAGATTTTAACTAACCTAAATCTCCAAAAGCAACATTCCATTACCCTGAGAGCTAGGAAATTCAATTAAATTCCTTCAATACTTGTATCTATATCACTGCGCATATAAATCTTAAGGTAAATCTTGAGTTACACATGGCTTCCCCTAATATTCAACCTTTTGTGCTTTTTAAAATAGGAAAGAACATGAAAAGAAATAAAAATAATACATTTACAAATATGCATTATTGATAAATATGGATGAAATTCATTTTCATCATCAATGTCAACTTCAAGGCTGGTTATGTAAACTTTCATTAAATTAGAGAACTTAAGAAGTCCATTTTATAATCTCTAAAGGAAGACATTTCTGACCCCCATGAGCTTTTCTTAAACTTTTATAAATGACAAAGAAATAACATTGTTTCTTGCTTAATCCTAACCCTGGACCAAATGCCTAGCACAAGGTACCTGCCAGATTGTTAATCTTTCCTAAATATACGTATTAAAAATCAAGCTTTTCTGAGTCTCACAATCTTCCTAAACCAATATCAGCTCTTCATATCCTCATATATCAGTTAAACTATCACATCAGTTTAAAGTAAATGTCCATTTAAGAACAGAAATAAACAAATTTAGTTTAAGCAATCTTCTGACAAAGTCAAACTCCTAAATGAGAATGTAATCTTACAAAGGCAACAATCCATCACTTCTTAAAGAACAGTTTCCATATTATTCTGCATAAACACAGGTTCATCAAAGTGAAGATGTTTTACCTGAGGCATGACATTTTTTACCAATTTCTTCTCTGAATGTGTCCACTAATAGAACTACACTGATTCAAAAATCAATACAAATTCAGTCATACAGACATAGGCAGTATTTAATTTAAAATACACTATTAGTACTTATGATATAAAAATATCAATAAACATCGTGGAAAATAGAATTAGTGTATGCTTTTTGTTTATTAGGGAAAATATTCACAAGGAAATATAAAATAAAATATTCTAGAAGGCTTTACTGATACTTTGCACATTAATTTCTGTTAATTAATATATACAAATATATATTCCAAATGATACCAATATCAGTTGTAATTTTCAATTTTTGTAAGCACAATGAGCTCCATCAGTATACAACTCTCTATTTCTATACTCTCAAATGTGTTCCCTAACTTAGCAGTAAGGGGGAATAACACCTGCATTATGAATCAGAAATCTGCCTTTGCACTAATTGATTAATTTTATTCAGCATATACTTATATATGTAAATATTGTGTAAATATTGTAATGTAAGTTTCTTGAAGGTAAGATCTGCTTCTTTATTTTTTATTTTATAGCTGCATTGCTTAGTGATAGTGCTTACCAGTTTCCTATATCCTAGTATCACATACATAATAAAGGTTTGATGGCATACTGATTGATTGATTAGTTAATAGATATCTAATAGTTAATTGGATAATGCAATGGAAAGGATATGGGTAATGGAGTTGGGAATTAAATTTTATATTTATCTTTGTTACAAACTATCGGTGGAACCTTGAGTAAATCATGTAAACCATGTGGTTTCCACATTTGTTAAATGAGGTTTGAATACGTGATTCAAAGTTCTCTTTCCAGCTCTAATTCTAGGACTTTTGACACACTTTAAACCACATTCTGTCCATGTAGAAAATAAGAAGGTTAAATTGGATAATCACAACCCTTTCTAGCTCAAAGATTATGAATGAATCTCTAAACATTAGGATAAATATCCAAGGTTGGAAACAGTTTGTATTATTTCTCAGATGTCACTCCTTTTTGTATGGATGTGCCCTAACTCCTACTTCTCATATACTGCCTACACTCATACACACACACACACACACACACACACACACACACACATCACTTGCCTCTGAGAAGTAGTGAATAATTGTGATAATAATAGGTATTTGTGCTATCTCTGTCCTATCATAAAACATTTTATAGTTTTGGCTATGTCAAACAAGAGATACCTATTAATGTTACTTTCATTTTTACCCTAACCCTCAAACTAATCTCTCTCTTTCTTTTTTAAATTTTATTTTATTTTCCCCAATTACATGTAAAAATAGTTTCCAATGTTTTAAAAATAATTTTGAGTCTCAAGTTATTTCCTTTTCTCTCCTCCCTTGACTCCAACTCTGACATGGAAAGCCATTTAATTTATATTTTACATTTACAATCATGTATGTAAAATACTTTTTCATATTAATCCTTTTGCTGAAGGAAACTCAAAGAAAATGAATAAAGGAAATGAAAAAAAATTGTTTTGGTTTAGATTCAGCCCCAACAGTTCTTTATCTGAAAGCAGATACCATTTTTTATCATGAGTCTTTAGGGTTGTTTTGTATAGCTGTATTTCTGATAAATGGGAGCACCACTTCCACTTACTGACCATTTATTTACTCACCTCTGAGATTAGCTACGTTTTCCCCAGTTCATTGTACTATATTCCTGTCACTGGGTACAATGTTATCCAGGTTATACATATTTCCTTGCTTCGGTTACTGTTAAGTGTTTCCAGGTTTTATGAGCTTCTCCTTCTTGTTCTTTCTTATAGTACAATAGCATCATATTACAATTACATACTATAATTTATTCATTTCCAAGTTGATAGATATTCTCTTATTTTGAAATTATTTGTCCCCACAAAAAGAGCTACTTGAAATATTTGGCTTTGGGGAACATTTTTCATTATGAATCCCTTTTGGATATTTTGGAAACTTGCTTTCCTGATAATAGTTTAGTCATTCAGTTTGGTCCATTGTGCAATATTTCTGTTACTATTTATTCTATTCTGGTTCTGTTCACTTTACTATGCATCAGGTCATAGTCTTTCCAGGTTGTTCTGAACTTATTCTGTTCATCATTTCTTAGGGTTGTGGAAATTTAAGACTAGTCTTTGGCTCATCAAGATAATCTTTGGATTTTAAAGGGGAAAAAGTAAAATTGAAACTACAACAGTAAGAGTAGAGACTTAGTTTATCTGTTAAAAAAAGCATCTTAAAATAATGTAGCAGACAAAAAGTAGACCTATACACAAGCACTATATGGCCATTTTAAAAGTCTTGTGACTCCTGGCATCTTGAAAAATCATCTCTTATCTATTGTAGGACCCCAATCAAAGAGGCTTGAAAAGGGAATTTCATGAAGAACATAAATAGGAATACAAGAAAATAGAACCTTTTTACTTGGAATCTCAGAGTGAATAGGCATGTACAGTAAGTTTCAGGCCATCTATGGACAGGCAGAGAGGTAGTTCAGGGAACTGTTGGCTACAGATGGCTGGTGCCTTCTTTTTCTCTGGCATGCTTTTTATTATTTAATAATTATAAATTAAGTAATGATGTCCAGAGAATTTTAATCATGACAAAAGGTAGGTCCCTTCTAATTACTGCTGACTACTCTGACTGCCATCAAAACTGAGTTTAAGGAATCTTGAATTAATTGCTTTCTTGTAAAAGTATCATCTATTGATACTGATTTACAATATGTTGTCACTTTCATTGCACATAATTGCCTTTTCATTTTTGTTTTTATTTTTATTCTTATAATTTTGTGATTAAAAATTCATAGGGAAGTTTAATTTATTTTGTTCCATTTAAATTACAAACTCACTTGGTGCTCTTCTGTTTCTAGCATTAAACCATATTGTATTTTCCTCTTTTATTTTCTCTTCTGATTAAAGAAAATGCTATTATTAGGGTCCCTAGTGAAATAGGATATACTCTACACCAGTAATGGGCAAACTATGGCCCCCTGAAATGTTCTATCTGGCTGTGTGGCATTATTCCAAATATGACAAATATAATGAGTAGGATACAATACAATGAAACTTCGAAAGAGTTGCCTTAGAAACAGACTGACAGATGAGCATTTCTTTTCCTTTAGCCCCCTCTTTAAAAAGTTTGCCCATCACTGCTCTACACCAAGGTAAGGCCATTGGGCCTTATGGGTAACTAGGTCTATCATTAGCTCCATCAGAGCTCTGCTCTATCCTGGGTAACAATTCCAGATTATATTAATGAGACATTGCAACAACTTGCATCTTATGAGGATTGTATATTGCCAAATAAGTCATTTTCCCCTTTTGCTTTTGTTATACAATACATCAATAGTGACAGATGGAGCTCATCTACTTGGTCAAAATCACTATCATTAGTCTTTGATAAACTCACAGATTCTTAAACCTCAGTTGATTTTAATATATTCCTTAAGGTAACTTTCAGATATATGGGAGTCCCACTCCCACTTACCTACAATTTATCCACCTTTGATGTGTGTAAGAGACACAAAGGACTATTGTTGAGAGGCAGATATCTAGGACACTGTGAAGTAGAACCTCATTATTCCATTACCTATAACAACATTTATCTGTGCTAAGATGTGCCTCAAAAAGATAAAGGTTGTGTCACAAATGCACATCCTTTGCAATGGTTACTGCCTCAAAACAGTTAAGGACAGATTCCTCACAGAATCTGGTGATCTCTGTGCAATTCTATATCTGTAATTATTTTGATTACTCTTCCCTTCCCCAAGGGTGATATGGGGCATGTATTTTGACCTGTGTAACCCCAACAATATCAGTGCTTAATCATTTTAATGGATGGGTAGAAAAGTGTACAATGATGAATCTGGGATCTTGGTGGCATACATGGAAAAAGACATCTAGGCCTAATCCCTCTGTAGCACAGAGATTTTTCTTGGCTTCTATGCCTATTTGAGGGATTATGATAGTAACAGAGTCTACTAATATCCTTGGTAAGGTTGAGAAATTGGTTTAGAATATGTTTCAAGGCATTTCCCAAACTTTTAAAGCAATCACTTTCTTTTAGGAGGAGACTTATTCTTTGGCAAAAACAGTCATACAAAATCATCTATAGCTGGAAAAGCTTATGACTGCTGATAGTGGTGCCTGAGCTCTTCTTAATCAATATTATTGTTCTAACATAAATACATTAGGAGAAATTGTTACAAATGCCCATGAGCTGTAAAGCATTATGAATGCCACTAAGCAAATCACAAGGGAGACCCACATGACATATGATGATATATAGTGAAAATTCTCCTGGCTTTGGGACATCAGTCTGTTAGCAACTATGGCCAAATGGGCCTTTTTGTTTCTAGAAATTATTATTTTTTAGACTTTGTTTTAGTGGTTGTATTAAAGCCTATGCTAAGCTTTTATTAGGTGAAAAACTTATACATATATGGAGTGAGAATCATGGTCATGTTAAAGACCTAGTAGATTTAACTTTTAAGTAAGCAATAGGTTTCTTTAAAATACATATGTTTACCTGTTATATTGTGAAATGAGGTTAGGGAATTTTTTCTTAGCTTAAAGTATGATATTTGGTTCAATGTTAGAAAATTATGCCTGATATTTGTTATTGAAGGATTAATTTGCAATGTGTAGATGACTAGTATTGATGGTAAAAAAGGGGGGTGGTATCTAGACTCACCCCTTGTTAGCTTTCAATGTGCCAGATCAGCTATCACTCACCCACACCCCAGGGAAGACCTATGAGGGAATAAACATAAAAAGGTTCCCAACTGGCAAAGATATAGCAGGGATGTTGAAGGAAAATGTTGGGGATCCATTCTGACCCTAATGGGTTAGATCCCACCCTCAGAGCTAGCACTATGGAGACAAGCCACCCCACTCCTAAGTTCCAGTAGCTTTGCCCTTCAAGATGGAGTTTAGTATTTGTCTTCACCTCAGCCACCAGATAGTCCTCCCCTCCAAGTAACAGCCCCAAACTGCCACTAATAAACTAATAAAGATTTATTATAAGGATGAGGGAATTCAGGACAACATAATAAGGGATGGTCGAGGATTGTTGAGGAAAGAGGGTATAAAGATCACTTCTCTATCAACTATGAACCCCACAACAAGAGACCAGTTCTTGTTTCTTCTGTAGCTTTGACTCAGAAGCTCACTCTCCCTCCCTCACAATATCCTATCCTTAACACTATCTAACAAATGGGGAAATAACTGCCAGAAAGGGGTATAAGAGGGACCAGGGAAGGGTCCCCCAAATGCCCACCAGCTTCAGAGTCCCGGCACTAAGGCCAATTATGGAGCACAACTCTTTAGGTTTCTTCTTCATTGGCAATGAATTCAGTAGAAAGGTATTGCTGTTGAAATCTCCAGGTTACCCCTGAATTCTGGGTTCAGAAGAGTTCAGTTCCTGACTAGAACCTCCCAGCCACCCACAGCCATCCACCCCAAGCCCACCTGAGAGCTTGAATGTCTTCTCAGGAGTTTTTGGCAGTTGGTTGTCAGCAGTTTAGAATCTTCAGAATTTTCACCAAACTTCCTCCTTCACTGGCCCCTCCCAAACAGAATTCTCTCAGAGTTCCATGGGGTAGGCTTCCAGTCCAATTCAAAGATGAGTGTTTAGTTAGCCTTGATTTACCCCAAATCCACACTTACAAATTTCTAACAATCTTGATAACATTGCATGCCATAAAACTTAGACTATTGAAATCTGCCATTTGTGATTAAATCTTATGGGACAGTAACAAATGTCATTTGAGTCTGATTCCAGATATACTACCCAATGAGTGATAATAAACTACTGATTATAAATGCCAATAGGTCCTGTGGGAATCTATATGTCATTAACAAGATGGGGAGAGCTATATCAGTAGAATGTTTGGCAAAGCCTGAGATATGCCTACACTGATCTTCTTCCCACTGGTAAGACATCTCCTCTTCTGTAGAACATTCTCCCCTAGCTCTGACTCAAGCTTCCTATCCCTATGACTTCATTATGGATTAGAAATCACATACCTATGTTCTCTTTTTTGGGGAAAGAGTGATCATAATGCATTCTTAAATAATTGACCAAACCATATGTACATCCCATACAAATCAATTGTTTTAAATGAACATACATTATTTTGGAACATTCTTTTGTGTTACCTTCAAGTTATGTATATGATCATGTATAGGATCCAGTCCTTAGCAGTATTTCATCCTCCTAAGAGAGGATTATGGAGCTATATGGAAGGTTCATAGATTAAGTTTTTTAAGCAATTTTAGGGAAAAATGTTTCCAGTGACCTGGACTAGGAAAACACATTTTCTAGAGAAAGTACTGTCAGGACCATATTGATTCCAGATGTATTGAAAAGATGACAGCAATAAAAATTGCCTCCAGAAGTCATATAATACATTGCAAGACTCTGGGCAATTTTCCTTGATAATTTCTTGAAAGATGATGTCTAAATTATTTTTTCAATCATCGCTTTAAAGTAATCCAATAATTCTTAAATTATCTCTCCTAAATTTATTTTACAGTGTAGGTGGTTTCTAATAGTTAAAGTTTTATTTCATTTTCCCCTTTATTTTGACTTTATTTGATTGTTTCTTCATGTATCATAGTATCTTTAGCTTCCACTTGCTCAGTTCTAATTTTTAAGGCATGATTTTCTTGAGTAAACTTTTGTACCACCTTTTCTATTTGGCCATTTATATTTTAAAAAGTTTTTTTCCTAGTGAAAAAACTATATATAATATATATCTAATTCTACCTTTTGATGTACCTTTTGATGTTACATATAGTTGAGCTCTGTAATTATGGATATATGTCACTGAATCTATTCTTCATCATTTATTCTTAGAAATGCTTGAATTATTCTTAATTTTCTGATTCTTCAAAGTCTGTAAATGTAAATGCCTTTACACAGTTGATAGATAATTCTTGCTCAGACATAAAATCACTGTGCTGAATTTTTATTGTTGTTATTGTTGTTGTTTGCTTGTTTTCCATCTTTGTTCTTTTCTTTTAATTTAAAAAATATTGTTAAAGTGTTATGTTGGTTTTAACAGTGATATTTGTGGGAAGGTGTAATTATGCCAGTCGTCAGCAACCTGCTGGACTCACTCCTCCCCCACTGACAGGCTTGAGTGAAAAGAGAGGAGCACAATCTAGCTCAGTGCTCCTCTCTCCCCCCTCCCAACAAGCAGTTAGAAATCAGTTGGAAATGGTGGTTGATCTTATGTCTTCTGGCTAGCCTAGGCAAGGCTAGTCTCCTAAGGATGTTGACTTTCTCAACTTGTTTCCCCACAGGTTTAACTAAGGGATAATAGGAGAAGCTCAATGTCATGAAATTATCAGGGACAGAAGGGGAATCTGACTTGTATGGGCCACACAGCTGAAGGAACTAAGCTTGAAGGAGGTTATGAGTATTCCCAAAATAACAGCCAGACACTGCTCCCAAAACATGAAGGTTTACTAAAAGAGAGGAAGGGAAAGGGAGGGAGGTTTTTTCAAGGATAGAATAAGGTCTAAGAAGCTCTAAACTGTTAGTTTGAAACAACCCCTCCCCCAAGGAGGGAGAAAGTAGCCTTTATATCTAGCTTGCCATCAGTGCCTATAATTAATCTTTTCTACTGTCTAAATAACTAAATAATAATTATGATGTTGCTGAAAAGATCTAGTTCAGCTAAACAGGCTAGCTGCTAGGAAGAACCAAAAATGGATTCTGTAGATTTTAAGCCACAAGGACTCCAAAGCAATCAAGAACTGGGATCAGCAAATAGAGTGACCTGCTCACTTCAACCCCCAGGAATCAACTGCCCCTAACTGCCCTCAACTGTCCCCTTACCAAGAGTTCTCTAGGGGAGGGCCTAGAATTCTGGGTTGAGGCTTGACACTGTATCTTGCAGGAATTCCACCCTGCCATCTCCATGTTACATAAAGTTGAGCTCTGTAATTATGGATAAATGTCACTGAATCTATTCTTCATCATTTATTCTTAGAAAGGCTTGAATTATTCTTAATTTTCTGATTCTTCAAAGTCTGTAAATGTAAATGCCTTTACACAGTTGATAGATAATTCTTGCTGAGACATAAAACCAATATTTTCAGGACCTTTTCAGATATTTTTTAACTCAAAAATTCCAATACATGTAAAGGTACACAGATAAAGCCAATAAACTATTATATCTACTTGAAAATTTATAAAAGGTTAAAAAAAGTGAATTTGGTCTATAAAATAGGTAAGAAGCACAGAAAATTAACTATCACTCATCAAAAAAAA
>NC_058130.1:573842861-573852297 GCF_016433145.1 Gracilinanus agilis | reverse complement strand
TATATACTGGTCACTGTGCTAATAGCTAGGTATACAAATAAAGACAAACTATTCCCCTCAAAAAACAATGTATGATCTCATGGAGCTCCTAATTTAAATTATAGTGACATTGATTTAGAGCAGTTATTCCCAAAGTGAGCGCTACCAACCCCTGGTGGGTGCTGCAGCAATCCAGGTAGACAGTGTGGCCATAGGTGCATTTATCTTACCTATTAATTGCTATTAAAATTTAAAAAAAATTAATTTCCAGGGGGCTAAGTAATATTTTTCTGGAAAGGGGACAATAGGCCAAAAAAGTTTGGGAGGCACTGATTTAGAGGGAACAGTTATGTTTGACTCTATCCCGTAGGATTTTAATAATCTTCCTTAAACCAGGAAAGCAGACAGAAACTTCCCTAAGTTGTATAGGGTAGCATGGTATAGTGATTAAAGTATATATCCTAGGTCCTTGATGGCAAACCTTTTAGACACTGTGTGTCCTGCCATACTCCCCAATCCAAGACTATGTGCCTTGCCCCACCTCCCCACCTTACCCCACACTGGGGAGGGAGAAGGGGAAGGGAGTGGCCTGAGCACTCCACTCAGGGAAGGAGAGGCATGCATGAAGACGGGAATGGAAGTGACTCAAGATCTCTGATCAGGCGAGGGTATAAACACTTACATTGGGCTTTGGGGCAGAGAGATGGGGATACATGGTGGAAAGGGAAAAGGGAGCAACTACACCTGAATCCCTCTGCTTTTCTATTAACTAGCTTGGGCAGGTGAAGTCATGCATGCCCACAGAGAAGTGTGTGCATACCATCTTTGGCACACATGCAATAGATTTGCCATCACAATGCTAGGTAGAGATCAATAATTTACTTAATCATTTTATATAATTCATTTAAACACTAGTTGCCTTGACAGGAGTCTTTCTAGAAGTCTCCACATATATTGTTGGCTGATTGGTTCTTCTCCTAAATATATCAACCATTACATTTTGGAAAGTGCAGATTTTATATTGAAAATATGGCTTAAAATATAATAAAATACCATCAAAGTATTGTAGGGCAAGAAATAAATCACCCTCCATGTTTCATAAGATGATTGGTAATACCACTAAACTCCCACTCTGGAACCTAACAACATCATAGAAATTACCCTGTATTTTTCTAGATCATGCTATTATAACATAATCTTTCATTTCTACTACCAAGCTAGCCACTCTTGATGATTTGCACTCTGGTGAGTTTGTATTTTTACTGTTTTAGGACCTCCCTGTTTAAACCCAGAGGAAAACGCAATCTGGGTACTTTTTAGGCAATGAGATTATCAAAATCTACTGAATTGCCAAAGTGCCCCTATCTCTATCAATTGATAGATTAACCACACTTATGAAGTCATTAAAATATTGATGCCTACACATTGCCCATTTTAAGACATACACTTGGGCAGTAATATAAGTTCAGTTTTGTCCTTGCTTCACTCCTGAACCCTAACATTTATGATTCTTATTTTAAAAAATGGCATATAATCTCTGTGCTTGAGGCATTTATTATAGAACTGAATTATGAATTTAATTTCATTCAACACCTTACCCATTCTTTCATAAAATAATCAATGCAGCTAATCATCATCTTCATTACCCATTTTTTCCAGTTTGTCTAAATTCTATCCTTTAAGTTAAATCATTAAAAAGCAAATTGACAAATATATTATTTTATAACACTAAGAGAAACATTTGACTGTTATTATTTAATATTATGAAAGCCTATTTTTTTCTTATTTTTATTTTAAAAGAGATTTGAAGTAATGATCATACATTTGAACAATATTTTGAGCTTCCATAAAATGATGATAAAATTATATCTCCTAGGAAATGACATTTCCTAGGCCATGGAATCCTCATTATTAAACAAGGTCAGGGTAACCCATAATACCAAATATCTAGAACACGGTATACCTCTTTCTCTTGGACTGTTTTCACAAAGGTTTATCCAATCAAATTGAAGCTATGCAAAATGGAGGGTTTAAGCTGAACTTGTCAGTGACTGATTAGTTACCTTTATATAGCTTCTTTTCTGATCTGAACCTCTTCAGTAGAGGAATAATACTGTTTTCTTTCAGAAAGAGCAGAGCTCATATAAACTGAGATTTGCAGAATCCTCTCTAGTTATATTTCTTTGTCAGGATTGTGAAATGTATTTTACCTCATAGGTGGAAAAAATCAGTTTATGAATTTTTTTTGTCCCTCTATCACCTGGCTGTGAGGATATTTTTTTCTTAGATGAAACTAATGGGATCAATTCTTGGTCCCTAATTTTAAAATTAGAGAGTCCATTCTAATTTGTGACAAATGATTGATAAAATACCAAATGCTCATATATTCTAGCTAAACCATAAGCAGTTAATTTATTTTTAAACACAAAAATCACAATAGTTCTGGAGTTTGGGATTCCACAGTTATAAAAACCAAATATCATCTAGTCCACTGTAAATGATAAGTTTGAAAACAGGATACTGAGGTAGCAGTAGCTTTGAGGAAATTCATTGAGTATTCAGAATTTCCTAATGGGATTTTTCATAAGGAAATATCATATTTTTCTTATCTTTGCCTCTTTCAATCATCAATACTGTAAGAGTCTGAAAGAAATCATATCATTATATCCTCAAAGATGAGTAGCAAAAGGTCTAGAATTTAGGTTAGCAATTTCCTTGAATGTGTCCATGCATGTTTATTTATACACACATGTATATATTTTCATATGCATGTAACACATGTTTGCATCTATCTATATACCCACACAAGCATATATGTAGTTTTATTATTAATATTATTTATTTTTTTAATAATTTTTTAAACCCTTGTACTTCGGTGTATTGTCTCGTAGGTGGAAGAGTGGTAAGGGTGGGCAATGGGGGTCAAGTGACTTGCCCAGGGTCACACAGCTGGGAAGTGGCTGAGGCCAGGTTTGAACCTAGGACCTCCTGTCTCTAGGCCTGACTCTCACTCCACTGAGCTACCCAGCTGCCCCTATTAATATTATTTATTGATTAAATATTTAATCATAATATAACAAATGTGTTTCTCTAATAATGTAATTTCTTTACATTTGTTTTGATTAGTTAAAAAATTAGAAGTGAATTACATATCAGTCTTTGTACATGTATCATTGTTATATATAAATGAGCATCTTATGTACAAAGAGATACATCATTTTAAAATGTTTATTTTTATTTAAGACTAAGTATATAATTGATAATAATAATAACTATAATGATAGTTTAGATAAAAGGGCATTTCTTAATTGTGGAAGAGCATAGCACATATAGCTATGCCAAAATAATATCTTATTTATTAGGTATGTACAAAGATAGCATTTATGGAAATAAATAGTAAAAGAAGAAATATGATGTTTTGGAAATGATTAAGGACTACATAGAAAACCTGACTTTTGTCTTTGGTAAGCTCAACAAATGACATATTTGAAGGAAATAAGCTATGTCTTTCTAATACAATCAGTATGCCCATCATCACCACCATTTTTCAATATTGTACTACAAATGCTAATAGAAATAAGAGGATAAGAAATTAAAGAATTATAAAAAGCAAAGAGGGGGAAAGCAGTCACTCTTTTCAGAAGATATAATTGTATACTTAGAAAATCCTAGACAAACAACTAAAAAACTAAATAGAAAAATTAATAACGTTGGCTTGTAACTGAAATCTTTAAAAATACAAAGCACTTCCCAATTGACAAATGATCAAAGAACTTGAATAGGCAATTCTCAGATGAAGAAATGAAAACTATCTTTAGTCATATGCTCAAATTCACTATTGTTTAGAGAATGTAAATTACAAGAGTTCTGAAGTGCCATCTCACACCCATCAGATGTCCAACAATTTTTTAAAATGATAAATACTAGATAAGATGTGGAAAAATTTGGACATGTTCTGGTGGTATAGATGTGAACTGATAAAACAATTCTGGAGAGCAATTTGGAATAAGAGCAAAAGGGTCATAAAATCATGTGTAGTCTTTGGATCAGCAATGCCTCTAGTAGGTCTATATCACAAAGAAATTAAATATAGAGAAACAGAACTTATTTCTGCAAAAATATTTATAATAGCTATTTTTGTATTGGCAAAGAATTAGTAACTGAAGGAATGTTCATCATTTGTGGAATGGCTGGTATGCTAGTAATAGAATACTATTGTGTCATAAAAAATGAAAAAAAAAGATAATCATACACACACACACACACAATAAACTGGAAAGGCTTATATGATGTAATGTAAATTTAAGTGATTAGAACGAGAACATTGTATAAAGTAAGAACAATAACACTGACAATCAACCAAGAATGACTTTATTATCAACAATGTGAGAATCTAGGACAACCCCAAGAGGCTCATGACAAAAAAGGATATCCAACACCATGGAAGGAACAGACAACTCAAATGTAAATTGAAATATGCCATTCTTTATGGGTTTTTTTCCTCCATGACTTTTTCTCTAGTGTAATATGTCTTCTTTCACAATACAATAAGCATGGATAAGTGCTCAAGATTAGGTACGGAACGTGACAAATTATATGAATTCCAGGTACACATTTGGAATTTGGCATGCAGTCGGTATGTTATGGCTTCAAAGGGGATTTTTAATATCAGCTGGAAATGTATAGCAAATACAGAAATAATTAATGAAATTCTTTCTGCTTTACAGCTACCTGAAGCCCTAGCCCTAGTTCATTGCTATGCTCATACAGGTGGAACTGTCCCTGTCTCTAGAGGGAAGAAACAGGCAGATAATAATGCAAAACTTGCTATCTTAGAAGGGCCTGAATTAATTTTAATGTTGGCAATGAGTAATGAATCAGATTTATCCCTTTCATATAATGAAAAGGAAGTAGAAAAATGGAAACAAAAATTAAAAGCAAAAGAGATCAATGGAGTATGGGTGTCATCTGAAGGAAAACCCCTGCTCCCTAGAAGTTTTTATCACAAAATATGCCAATTTGAGCATAAAAATGGTCACTTTGGCACCCAAGGCATTGTAGACAAAAACTGTTGGGAAAATTCGAAAATAATATGGGAGAGATTAGGTTTAGATGAACATCTCACACCCTACACCAAGATAAATTCAGAATGGGTGAATGATTTGAATATAATGAAGAAAACTATAAGTAAATTAGGTGAACACAGAATAGTATAATTGTCAGATCTCTGTGAAAGGAAAGATTTTAAAACCAAGCAAGAGTTAGAAAAAAATTACAAAATGTAAAATCTATAATTTTGATTATATTAAATTAAAAAGGGTTTATACAAACAAAAATAATGCAACCAAAATCAAAAGGGAAACAACAGACTGGGAAAAAATCTTTATAACAAAAAATTTTGACAGAGGACTAATTACACAAATATCCAAGGAGCAAAATCAGTTGTATAAAAAAAAATTATGCCATTTTCCAATTGATAAATGGGCAAGGGACATGAACAGGTGATTTTCAGATAAAGAAATCAAAACTATCAATAAGCATAAGAGAGTGTTCTAAATCTCTAATAACTAGAGAAATGCAAATTGAAATAACTGAGTTATCACCTCACACATAGAAGATTGGCTAAAATGATAGCAGAGGAGTGTAATGAATGTTGGAGGGGATGTGGCGAAATTGGGAATTAATGCATTGCTGGTGGAGTTGTGAACTGATCCAACCATTCTGGATGGCAATTTGGAACTATGCCCATAGAGCTCTAAAAGTTTGCCTACCCTTCGATCCAGCCATAGTATCGCTGGTTTTGTACCCTAAAGAGATCATAGATAAACGGAATTGTACAAAAATATTTATAGCCATACTTTTTGTGGTGGCAAAAGAAATTGGAAAAAAGATGGTCTGCTCAAAGATTGGGGAATGGCTAAACAAATTGTCGTATATGCTGGTGATGGAATACTATTGTGCTCAAAGGAATAATAAACTGGAGCAATTCCATGTGAACTGGAAAGACCTGCAGGAATTGATGCTGAGTGAAAGGAGCAGAGCCAGAAGAACATTGGACACTGAGACTGATACAGTCTGGTAAAATCAAATGTAATGGACTTCTGTATTAGCAGCAATACAATGACCCAGTACAATTCATAGGGATTTATGGAAAAGAACACTCCCCACTTTGAGAGGAAGACCTGCAGAAGTGGAAACACAGAAGAAAAACAACTGGTGAACACATGGGTTGATGAGGACATAGTTAGGGATGTAGACTAGAAATGACCACCTCAGTGCAACTATCAATTATATGTCCATAAGTCTTGATTGATCACACATATTAAAACCAGTGGAAATGTTCATTGGATATAGGGGGGTGGGGTGAAGGGGATTGAAGGGGAAAGTCAAAACAAGAATCATGTAACCATGAAAATTTTTTCTAAAAAATTAAAATATTCAAATCTAAATAAAATGGCCTGAAACTCTCCCTCTGGCTCTATTTTATTTAACTTGGGTTAGTGAATACCTGGCATTACTTTTCCTGGCTTATGGAGAGATTGGTTCCAGAGAGGTCTTCCTTTCCTGGAGGAGTATGCATAGGTGAAACCTTTGCATAAGACACCGCCGGGTCCTCTGGCTGAGGGTTCACAAACCCTGTCAGGACTGAACCAGACACTGGAGTAACATTTAGTGTGATTGACTAGGCATTTTCTATACCCACTTCTTACATTTCTCAACTTTCACTCTTTCCAGTAACTACATTGAGGACTAATGCACATTCACAAATTGTTGAACATAAAGAGAAATTAAAAATAAGAATCAGAGAAAGAATTGAGTTTTCAAAAAAATTTTATAAATGGTTTAATACTATATCCAGAGTAATGTGCCCCCTCTGAAGATCTTCATTTTATTTAATGAGAAGTTAAGTATCATCTATCTAAAATACCAGTCTTCTTAAAATTATGTGGTAAACTGCATCTATTATATGAAACAAACTTGATTTTTCCATTCCTCCAACAAAGTACTTGAAATACAGAGGTATTATTTGTACTGATTTGTTCTCTATCCCTTACAACCTATTGATATTTCATTTTAATTGGTTTTTAGTTGTCCTGGTATAAGGTGAACTATAACCATTAGCATCCCAAATGTAACATTACTCACTGTATTTAAGTAGAAAAATCTACCCAATTTTAAATAAACCCAATATTTAACATATTGTCTATGTTCATCAAGCATAATATATACATCTCATAAAATATCCAGGAAAAATAAAACATGTTTTACTTATGTGTGAGTAGCTAGTTGAATGAATTTTCTAATTTTATTTATTACTTTTTTCAGAATTTTATTTTAGTATAGTTTCTTATTTTTCATTTAACAAAAAACAAATAAGATTATTTCTATATACAAAAAAGAACAGAAGAAAGAATTGCATGTGAAACTCTCTTGTATATGTATAGCTCATATTTGAAAGTATATAATAAATTCAACAAGTTATAGCCAAAGATGCTATGCTTATGTTATCTCCCTCTGAACTCACTTCTATTCTGTTTTTATGTGTGTATATACTTTTTAATAGTCCCTTGATAATTGTTTTCTCTTTTTTTTTTTGGAGGGAAGGAAATCATTATGACTTCCTTCCCCCTCACAAAGATTTCCTTGTAATGCATAAAGACATGTAATTATTCAAAACAAATCCACACACTGACAATGTATAATTGCTTATATCTCATTGTATACTCTGGGTGCCTGGAGTTAGGAAGATTTAGATTCCTGATTTTAAATATGATCACATATACTTATTAGTATATGACCTTGAGCTATTTGTTTGCCTCAGTTTCCTCATCTATAAAAGGAGCTGGAGAAAGAAATGCCAAAGTACTCCAGTATGTTTGCCAGGAAAGCCTCATAAGGACTTTCAGTCAGAAATGTCTAAAAAAACTGAACAATAATAAGCCTTCTTGGTAGAAAGAAGTGGGAAACATTTCATGTCAGCTTTCTGGAGTTATGGTTAATTGGAGTTGATTAGTGTTGATTAGAGTTCTTAACACTTCAAGGTTGTTTTCCTTTATGCTGTAATGCATATATAAATTGTTCTGTTTTGCCCACATTTACGTTGTCATAAAAAGTGTTTCAACCATATTATGCATGTAGTGTAACTTGTTAAGTCATTATCCAACTACTTGGTATACATTTAGTTTCTAGGTCTATGCTAAACAACAATAACAACAAAATCATTTCTATGAATAATTTTTGTTGATATTTTTATCCCTTCTTTCTTTTAACTCTCAGATTGTATCTTAATAGTAATACTGATGTAGCAAAGACCATATCCATAGTACTTAGAAATTTACATAATATAGTATCTCTTTTAAAAAAAAAACCTTTTTTTTTTTTATTCAACCATTCATTCTTAGGACACTTGCAAAATGACAGTACCTGTAAATCACCAGAAATATATCTTGGAAGAGAATCAAATATTTTTCTCTTCCAAGAATTTAGCTCTATATCATTTATTTGAAAATATTGCTTCTTTTCTTCTTCCAGGTAACACTTTCCCGCCCTCTAGCCTCCTGAAAGTAGTTAGAATTCCCCTCTAAGATTTTGGCTCATTTTCTTACTGGTCTGCATACTGAACGTATTCTTTGAAAGCAAATTTATTGTTTTTATAAAATTTATTTCTCAAAAGGAAACAGGTCTCTACATTGTGGACAAATACTATGAATGTGACCACTTTCCTATTTGTAAAATTTCTCTCATGATATGTCGAAAATTTTTGCTTATTCTCCTTTCTTATTCATCATTTTTATCCAATTTTCACATCTGTTCAAACTTTCTGGCACTCCTTTTTAATTTTACTTTGCATACATTTACTTTTTACAATTTCTCCTTTTTATTTTCTAAATATCATTCCCTAATTAATTTGACTTTCACACTCAAATTTCTTTCCACTTATCTTCATTCACTTCTTATCTTGTCAAAATGTTTTTATTACCATCTGCTTAATCCACATTGGTTTAAAAATTTCCTCCTCGTTCTCTTTGAGTTCCTATAGTCCTTGATTCTTTTTTTTTTGATACCATTTTCCTTCTGATAGAATTCTCATTAAATGTGAACCTTCCTTCTACTATCTTAAGTTCTCCAAAATCGAATTCTGTCTCTGACTTTTGCTACAAGCTTGGATATTTCTAGGTTGCCTTCAATATTTTCTTTTTTCTGTTCACCTCATATCAAAGGCCTCCAGCCCCTTCTGCCATACAAACTTCTTCAAACTCAGGAAAATAAAATGGTTTGTTGAACACTGACTTTCTTCCTAAATATTCACAAAATCCATTAAAACTTTTGTAAGTAGAGGTTCCGGGTTTAGATGGCAGCAGAGTAAGAAGCAGCTCTTAAGCTCTCCTGACCAAAACACACAAAACTCCTCAAGGGGACATAAAAACAAGTCCAGACGAACAGAGGAACCCCACAA
>NC_058130.1:573794504-573840004 GCF_016433145.1 Gracilinanus agilis | reverse complement strand
CTTCTTCTTCTCCTCCTCCTCCTCCTCGTTGTCATTCTCCTCCTCCCCCTGCTCTTCCCCTTGCGGTTTTCCCCCCTCTCCATATTCACTTTGCAGTTATAATTCTTATTTTCTTGGTTCTGCTTACTTCATCCTGAATCCTTTCATACTGATTTTTCTACACTGGCATATCAATTCTTAATCTAACCCAATATTCTGTACTTACCTTAGGCCCTAAAAAGATGTTAGAGATAGGACATAGCAGTCTTCAACTTTAAGTGCATCACCTCTGACACATGAATAAATTTAAACAAAATACCTGATAGTCCTTTACTAGCTCCTCTTGGAACTATCATAGCTAAACCCTTTTTCAACAAGTATCAAAGCAATGACTTACAGATATTCATAATCTATCTACTATACACAATAATAAGTAATAATATCTATTTTATTTTTTCCTATGGCTGCCACTGTCAATGCTCTAGAGATTTCAAAAATCTTTACATTAGGAATTATAACAATAATCAATTTTTATAATCTGTATAAAATTTAAAATTTATAGAAAGATAAAAGCATTGATATATGATGATTAATTGTGAATTCCTTAATAATTATGGTCAATAAAAAAAATCCAAGACAACTCCAGGAGGTTAATGATGAAAAAGGCTATCTATTGTTTTAAAAGGAACTGATGGAGTTCAAAAGCAGATTAGAGCATACCATTTTTCACATCATTTCCTTCATGAGTTTTATGTTCTATAAAGAATCTGTCTTCATTCACAACATGATAAGCATGGAAATATGTATTACATGTTGAGAGAGTTTTTATTAATTTCTCCCTTTTTATATTTAAGAGGAAAAGGAGCAATAATATTTTTTTCAGTAAGAGACCCCTTGCTGTGCAGGTTGTCAGTTAGAGACCCCTTGCTGTGCCACTTTTCAGTTAGTAAAAGTTAGAAGGGTATGGTCAAGGGGAGTTAATGTGTTGCAGGGAATTGAAAAAGGGCTTTTTGGTCTCTGGGTCTGTTTGGGAGAGGTTGTGCTACTAGCACTCTCTCTGGTTAGAGACAAAGAACAGAATTAAGGCTTTAATAGACTTATTGATTATTAATAACCTGGGTAGATAAGGTAGTTAGATAGTGGTTATATGATTAGATAGTGAGAGTAGGAGAGTAGGTGAGGGCTTCTACCTAGCAGAAGATACTGCCCTCTGAGGCAGATAAGATTTAGAGATTTTTGGAGAAATTTAGTTAGGATTGGGATTAGGGGTATAGTTAACAAACTATTATGAGATTACTTTCACTTTCCTTCTTCATATTTCCTCTAGATATTTCCTAATAATAAACTAAGTATTTTGCATTTAATGAATAGCAAACTGACTTTTGTTCAAACTTCTATTTCAAAAATTTAACTCTTCACATACATAATAGTACATTTATAACATATATCATATTATCTGCCATATTAAGGAGGTAAAGGAGATAATTGGAGAGAGAGGGAGAACATGGGTCAGAAAATGTCAGAAAATTATTTTTAACAATTGTATATACCACTATTTATTATTGAAATCAAATGAAAATTCTGGGATGCCACCTCATGTCTATAAGGCTATATAACATAAAATGAATCATATAAACCTGGAAAAATATTTTTTAAAAATAAAATAAAATTTTAAATAAAAAAATAAATTTTAATTGCAGAATAAAAGACTAGCTAATGTGACAGAAAAATGATAAATGTTAGAGAGTCTCTAGAAATATTGAGATGGTAATACACTGTTGTTGAGGCTGTGAAATGATACTACTATTGTAGAGAGCAATTTGGAAAACAAAGAACTATCAAACTGTGCATACCCTTTGATCCAGCAATACCAACTATTGGTTTGTATCTCAGAGTTTATAGATAGAAGGAAAGGACCTACTTGTACAAAAATATTTGTATCAGCTCTTTTTATGGTAGCAAAGAACTGGAAACTGAAAGGATTTTCACCAATTGTGGAATGGTTGAACAAATTTTTTCATATGATTATAATTTAATACTATTGGACCATAAGAAATAATGAAATCTTCCTGGTTAAGATGGTGGCAGAGTAGAAGCAATATGCTTAACCTATTCTAACCCACATATACAGGACTCCTCAAGAGGACAAAAAAAAATAAATCCAGACAAATGAAGGGATCCGACAATAGGGAGCAGAATTGAAGGTATGTGGGACTTGGGCATTTCCATGCTATAAGGGGGTGAAATAGCTCTTACTAAAACATGAGCTGAGCAACCACACACACACCACCACACTTGTGCCAAAGCCAGCACACAAGATTTAGAGCAAGTTTGGGGCATTCATTAAGTTCTTGGCAACTACCTGGGATTACCAGGGCCTGCTCCTGTGAGCAGAAAGAAATAAAACCCCAAGAGGCTAAAGAATGTGGACTTTGAACACAGACCCTGAGCTCAGGCGTGGACCTTGAGAGCATGCATGGACCTTGGGTGAGGACCCAGTGATGAGGGGTGCATGACTCTGGAAGCAGCACCCTGAGACTGTTAAGGAGCCTTGGGGAGAGGAGCAATCAAGGGGACCACCAGGAGGCTTGATGCTGAGAACATCTAGACTTGAGACCCTATGAGCCTAAAGAACAGAGAATGACCAGGGCCATGAGGATAAAGATGAGAGGGCCACCTCGTGCTGTGACTCAGGCAAAAACTGCTCCACAGCTCAATAGGCAGCATAATAATAATGGCAAGCTATTTACAAGAACCTCCAAAAAGAAAGATCAAGAAGAAATCTTTAACACTTGACAACTTTTACACAGAAAAAAATCCAAACAACAGAGCAAACAGCAAAGAACAAACAAATAATAATATCCAAACCTTCCCAAAAAATGAAAATTGGTCACAAGCTCTTGAAGAGTGCAAATCTGAGATCATGAGAAAGATGGAAGAGATTTGTAAAGAAAAGTGGGAAATAGCTCTAACGGAAATTAACAGTTTAAAAGACAGAAACTCCCAATTGGAGAAAGATGCCTCCAAATCAAACGAAATGATAAGCAAAGTGGAGGAAACCATGAAAAACAGAATAGACCAAATTGAAAAGGAAAACCATAAGATTATAGCAGAAAACCAGTCTCTAAAGACAAGAATTGCGCAAGTAAAAGCCAATGATCTCTAAGGACAGAAAAACCAATGAAACAATGTCAAAAGATTGATAAGATAGAAAGAAACATGAAATACCTCACTGAAAAATTTACAGATCAAGAAAACAGGTCAAGAAGAGACAATTTGAAAATCATTGGTCTTCCTGAAAAAGCAGAAATTAATAGAAATTTGGATTCCATACTAAAAGAAATTATCCAAGTAAACTGCCCTGATGTTCTTCAACAACAGGGCAAAATACACATTTAAAGGACCCATAGATCACCCTCTACATTAAACCCTGAAAAGACAACCCCCAGAAATATAATAGCCAAATTCAAGAGCTTCCAAATAAAAGAAAAAAAATTTACAAGAAGTCAGAAAGAGACAATTCAGATATCAAGGAGCACTAATCAGGATCTCACAGATCTGGATGTCTCCACACTAAAAGACCACAAGGCTTGGAATATGATATTCAGAAAGGCAAGAGAACTGGGTCCACAACCAAAGATCAACTACCCATCAAAACTGACTATATATTTCCAGGGGAAAGTATGAGCATTCAACAAGATAGAAGATTTCCAAGTATTTGCACAGAAAAGACCAGGACTAAATGGAAGGTTTGCTATTCAACCAAAAAACCAAGAGAAACATGAAAAGGTAAATAAGAAACAGAGGGGAAAGAAAGAAAACTCTTATTTTTAAATTTGCCTCTTTAAGGGCTTCAATAAGATCTAATTATTTGTATTCCCACATGGAGAAATATTATGTATAATTCTCCATAGTGAGCTCTATTCACTATTATAGTATTCACTATTATAGTAATTAGAAGAATTATTCATAAGGAGAGGTTGGAGTACTAAATGGTCTAAGATGATACAGGAAAAAAAGAAGGGGATGAATAGAAGATGTCACCAAGAGAAATTTGAAAGAATAAGAAAAAGTGGGTGTTCTATACAACACAAAGAAGGCATGGGAAGGGGAGCGGATGAATAGTATTATAAGAAGGAGAGGAAGAGAGCATTAAGAGGTAATATTTAAACCTTACTCTCAGTGTAATTAACCCTGAGAGGGAAGAGTAGCTATATCCATGGGGATATAGAATTCTGTGTAACCCTACTGAGAAAGTCAGAAAGTATAAACCAAGGGAAGCAGGGGAGTGGGCAGGTCAAAAAAGGGAGGTGAGGTGAGGGGGGAGGGAATTCATTAGGCCTTAAAAAATAAAAAGTGGGGAATAATAAGGGAGGGGGTGGAAAGGGAAGTAAACCAAGGGAGGGACAAGGAGGACTGGTTTAAAACAAAAAACTGTTTTAAAAGGCATAAGAAGAAGGCATAAATAGCATAAGAAGGAGAGGTAGAACTAAGAGAAGAAAACATAATGTTAGATAATACACAACTGATAATTATAATTATAACTCTGAATGTAAATGGGATGAACTAGCCTGTAAAACAGAAGCAAATAGCAGAGTAGATTAGAAACCAAAGCAAAGAAGTTCTTCCAAACTCCTTTTATGACACGAACATTGCAATGATTCCAAAATAAGGTAGATCAAAAACAGAGAAATAAAACTATACACCAATGTCCTTAATGAACATAGGTGCAAAATCTTAAACAGAATACTAGCAAAAAAGACTCCAACAAGTGATCACAAGTGTTATTCATTATGATCAGGTGGAATTTATAACCAGGAATCTAAGGATGGTTCAACATATAATCTGGAAAAATTAAAACATAAAAATCTACCTGTAATTGGACTTTTTAAATTTTTTAAAAAATCTTTAGGAAATAGAACATTATGATTTACAGAATTTTTTTAATATTCTAAGGTCATCTATTATCTGAGATATGACCAAACCCAGATCTTCCTGAATTTAAATATAATCTGCATTGTAATTTAGTAGGATGACTCTCTGACAATAAATTGATATTCAAGTTACTATTTATCTTATCAATATTTCATGTTTTGGTAAACCTTTGACATCAGATTGAATCCAAATATTTTGAATTCGACTTTATAATGTCTCCATTAGCTCTAAGTCCTTTCATATAGGTATGACCTCAGTGGTAGAGATTAAATATTCAGTGCTATATATCTGAGAGAGAAGTAGATCTAATGGTAATGAGTCAAAAGAAATTATCTTTATCTTTTGACTTAGAGTTTTGAGAAAGAATATACTAATTTCAGATGACAAACTTCCTGAAAATAATCCAACATATTGAGGAGATGAAAAAAGTATCACCTAAATCATGTCTTTGATCTCAGATTGTCACAACAGAGACTTCACGGAATTTCTTTCTAATGGGGGATCTCTCTCTTTCTCTCTCTCTCTCTCTCTCTCTCTCTCTCTCTCTCTCTCTCTCTCTCTCTCTCTCTCTTTTTCTCTCTCCTTATCCCCTTTGGTAGGGAGAGAAAACTCATTCGTTATATATTATGTGGTATATGCATATCTGTAAAACATCTGATTTTTGTTTGTTATTAGTTTGATTAAATCAACTTTTAATTAGTATTTGCTATGTGTGTTCTTTTAGGAACTGATATCTAGTCAAAGGGTAATAAGAATTTGGATAAATAGCTTTTGGTATCCCTTCCTCATTAAGGATAGTTATTCTTGTCCAGTTTGAGCCAAAATAAAAAATAATTTGACCTATACTAAGAATATTCTACGGGGTAAGGGAAGAGATATATGCCTAGCAGTTTAATTTTCTCAGGAAAGCCAAGACACTAGCCTCTATTCCCACCCTTCTACTGTTTTTCTTGACAGGACTCAAAGTTTTCCTTTGAATAGAGTGAGTAATAGAGATTATAGAGATATCTATTCATGCTTCTCTACAGGCCATATCTTAGTACATGTGGGCAAAACCCAACTCCTTATATTAGGATCAGAGATCTAGAGCTGGAAGTTCATTTAGAGGTCATCTATTCTAAGCCCTTCATTTATAGGTGAAGAAATTATAGCCTATCAGGATCCCATGAGTAGCAAATGTCATAGAAGGATGTGTATTAATGTCCTTTTGTACCATAAGTAATTAAAATAAAAAATAAGATCATATAGGCAAAAAAAGAAAACATCTATTTTTACTGAAGGGAGGAAAAGTGTATACAAATAAATTAATATGGAGTTTGTATAAAAGAAAATAACCCATTATCCAGAGAAGTAAAAGTCCAATACTTTGAGGAATAGGAAAGGTTTTATATAGAATGTAAAGCCTAAGGAGTGCTTTGAATGAATGTAAGGCATTCTGCGAAGAGCACCCTCTTCACTTGGTTGGGTCTCTGAAGGTAGGATGGCGTGGCAAAGAATGAGATGAAAACGAGCCAGAGTGCAAGTTAATTTGCAGAGGCTGCTTTCTCTTGCCATCTGCTGATTTTAATTTTTATACCCTCTTTTCTTTATGATCTCATACAGGTTTTTTTTTCTTCCCATACATTGAAAATCACATATTAACTTTTGAAACATCATAAGATTGACATTTACTAATTATCTTACTGTGGTTAAACAAAGAAGAAAGCTTGTCAAGAATTATTCATTATAGTCTGGCTTGTTGGAACTTATTATTTTCAGCCATCCGTAAAGTACAAGTACATCAGTTCCTAGCTAAGCATAATAGTTAATTATATTTTAATTAATTATATTATGTATATAGTTACATTATACTATTCATTCCCATAGTTATGGTAGTTGATTACATCCAATAAGATACAATAATATCAGTCTGGTCCAAGTTTTGTTCCCATGGTGTTCTTTCTGTTATAGGATCACTAAGAATACAGTTCTGGTAGGGTGATTCTGGGCTAATTTATCATTGCCTTAATTTTTTTGTGTTTCACTGTTTCTTTGGTCTGTAGGAGTTTGGAAGCAAACCCAGGCCAGTTATTTTCTTGCTGAGAACTTTAGAAACTTGCATTAACTCACTAACTGCTGGTTTTTTACTGGACTGATTCTAGGGGAAATTTCTATACTCTAGAGGGTTCTATAGGAGTTTATTTTGGGATAGTGGGTAGTCTATGGCTGTGATTGTTCTTGCCATGAACCTGTATCGTTTTTCTGTGTCTCCTTTGAGCTGGATAAGGATATTGATTGCAATAATTTCAATGCAAGTGAATGTCACTGTAAAAAGAATCACATGGGGTAAACTGAGTGTGGAATTTCCATCCTCCTAACAACCTGCCATGCTGGATTGTCAGAACTTGTGAGTAGCCGTGCTAACCTCACAGCCTCAATAGCATCCAGCAGCATACTGTGAAATTAAGGTGAATAGAGACTGAGTGGCAAATATGGAAATCCATTTATGAATAGGCAAAAGATGGAATGTCATGTATGCAGAATAGCTAGCAATAAATAGAATAATTATAATTACGAAGAAATTAAAGTATAAAAATAAACTACAAAATAAACCTGGAAAGCAAGTGGAAGTTGGTATACACCAGACAGAGGAATTTGTATTTTTTTCTAGAAACAGTTCTGTACATTTGATTGTTTTAGTCATATTTTCAGAACTCTTTGTGACTCCTTTATTCATGGGTTGGTGTTCACAATTGTACACAATGATAATTAAATACTAATACTTTCCAAATTTGTACAAAGATCAACTTGTATCTTTGGTTCTGTTTCCAGTTGTCTTCTTAATTATTGAATATTTTATTTTCCTTTGGACTGAGAACTGCATCCTGGACTGATCTCATCAAGGAAAAATCCATATGGATTGCAAAATCACTTTTTATACCTCATAACAGATAACTCACATCTCATTGCTGTATAAATACAGTTTTATTTTTATCACTGATATCTAAGAATACATGCCCTTATATACTTCCACATTGAGGTCCATCTATTGATTTTCTGAACAAATGTAAAGCTTCTTGATTTCACATTATAATTTATCTCCTCCAATTTAGGGGATTAATAACTGAGGATATATGTACAGGTATGCAAAGACGTCATGCACTGTTTTTCAACTATTGCTTATACAAAGCAACTGGTTACACTATAATATATTTCCAGCATACTCAGGATGTAAATTGTAGAAATAATTGATTATTAGTTAAAATAAACTTAATTTCATCTAAAAATTTAACAGACGAAATATGCTAAACAATTTAAGGGATCAGGATCATTTTCTAATGTATAAGAAAATACAAAAAGGTAAAAAATATCATAATGGAAGAAAAGAGAAACAATTTCCCCAATTGACTGTTTAAGTTTACCTCTTCTTAGATGACCCTTAAACACAGAAAGAGGGGTGACCAGACTATTAAGAATACATTTAATGGGAGCTGAACCAAGATGGTGGGAAAGAGGTAATGACCCAGTGAACTCTCTCAACATTTCCCACCAAAGAGATTTAAAGTACTGATTCAAACTATATTTTGGAGTGGCATAGCTAACAAAAGGTCAGAGTAAGATATTTTTTCCAGGCAAAGACAAATTAGGAGGTCAGCATGAGAGTTGTGGGACATGAGGGTGAGACTATGCTGCAGCATTACCAGAAGTGGATTTTAGAGGTTACAGAGAGTGTTATAGCAGTCATTCCCAGAGCTCTCATCCTAGAGATACTAAGGTATTCAACAAACTTGATAAGACATTACAATGACCCTTGTTTGGTCCTGGGTACAGGACCCTATTGTTTTGATAACTAGAAGTTCTGGGTAGACCAAAGCACAGAAGGCACTAGTGTCCCAGAGAAGTAGGAGCCCTGATCACAATCAAGGGTCATGAGAAACACTAGCTTAAGGTGAATAGGAGCCTTTCTTTAGTAAGGACTAGAGTGACAGTCATAAGAACAGGGACAAATGACTTTGGAAGTATCAGAAAAACCTAGACATTCATAGAAATAACAGATAAAAAGTTAAAAAATACCCCAAAATTAGGAAAGTAACTCATCCAAGTCCAGGTACAAAGTCTAATTTTAAAATGAAGTGAAATATCAAGAAATGGGACAGAAAAATCAACAAACAACAAAATAAAATATGACCATTAAAAGCTTGATGGTGACAGAGAATATTAAGATAAAGACTCAAAACAACATGAAAAAAGAAGGGAAGAGGGAGAGATTGGATTATTATATTCAAAAAGGTAAAGGAGCTAGGATTACAATCATGAATAACTTACCCAGAAAAACTGAATAAAATCCTTCAGAGAGGGAAAAAAAGATCATTTATTTAAATAGAGGATTTTTCAAGCATAATCCATTAAAAGATGAGAACTGAATTGGAAATTGATATTTAGTTATAAGATTTAAAATCAGCATTAAAATGTTAAATTGATGAACAAATCATAAGGGACTGGATCAAGTAAAACTCTTTCTTTTCCTTCATGGGAAAATGATGCATGTAACTCCTAAGACTTTACTGTTGTAGAGCAATCTGAAGGAGTCTACATAGATATAGTGCACAGATGTGAATCTATGTGAGATGATCTCAAAAAATGAAGGAATGAAACAGAGTGATGTACTCAGGGAAAGGGGAAGGGAGAGGTAGAATGGAGAAATTATCTAGAAGGATGATAAAGGGGAGGGAAGATTAAGGGAGGTGAGGGACAGAAGTAAAATATTTTGAGGAGGGTCAGGTTAAAAGAACAAATAGAAGAAAATCAAAGAGAAGGAAATATACAATTAATAATAATAAATGTTAATATGAATGGGCTGAGTCATATAAAATGACAGCACATAAGAGAATGGATTATTAATCTAATAATGTGTTATTTATGAGACATGAAACAAAGACATATGCAGAGGATTTAAATGAAGGGCTGCAATCAATAAACACATGAAAAAGTGTTCTAAATATCTCATAATTAGAGAAATGCAAATTAAAACAATAATGAGGTATCACCTCACACTGAAAAGACTGGCCAATGTGACAGTAAAGAAAAATAATAATTGTTGGAGGGGTTGTGGCAAAATAGAGACACTAATGCATTGCTGGCGGAGTTGTGAATTAATCCAACCATTCAGAAAGGCAATTTGCAACTATACCCAAAGGATTTTTAAAGAATTCATATCCTTTGATCCAACAGTACCACTACTAGGCTTGTACACTAAAGAGATAATAATTTAAAATATTTGTACAAAAATATTCATAGTTGCCCTTTTGTAGTAGCAAAAATTGGAAAATGAGGGAGCGTCCCTCAACTGGGGAATGGCTGGATAAATTGTGCTATATGATGGTGATGGAAAACTACTATGCTATAAGGAATGATGAACTAGAGGATTTCTATATG
This sequence comes from Gracilinanus agilis, assembly GCF_016433145.1. Classification (NCBI taxonomy): domain Eukaryota; kingdom Metazoa; phylum Chordata; class Mammalia; order Didelphimorphia; family Didelphidae; genus Gracilinanus; species Gracilinanus agilis. The sequence goes on along the minus strand of NC_058130.1, from coordinate 573,829,675 downwards.
AACTAGAAGAATCTCCAAGAAGTGATGCAGAGTGAAATGAGCAGAACCAAGAGAACATTAAACAGAAAATAAAACATTGTGGAAAAATCCAATGTAATGGACTTCCCTAATACAAGACAATCTCAAGGGACTTATGAGAAAGAATGCTATCCACATTGAAAGAAAGAACTGTAGGAGTGGAAACACAGAAGAAAAACAAATGACTTAACATTTGTTTATATGGATATATGATTTGGGGTTTTGATTTTAAAAGATTGCTTTATTGTAAAAATGAATAATGTGGAAATAGCTATATGATAACATTTGTATAACCAAATGGAAGTGCTTATTGGATTTGGCACTGGGTAGGGAACAGAGGAGGGAAAGAAAATGAAATATATAAACATGGAAAAATATTTTTGAAAATAGAAAATAATTAATTAATTAAACAGCTGGAGAATAATACATTATGCTTCAACTGAAGTTAAAATAGGATCTGGGCGGTTTTCTTTGATAATTTCTTCTATTATGATGTTCAAGATTTTTTTCTTGATCAAGACTTTTGGGTAGTCCAATAATTCTCAAATTGTCTCTCCTGGATCTATTTTCCAGGTAATTTGTTTTTCCAGTTAGATATTTCATGTTTATCTCTATTTTTTTAATTCCTTTGTTTCTTGATTTCTCATGAAATCATTAGTTTCCAGTTGATCAATTCTGAGTTTTAAGACCTGTTTTTCCTGTCAGATTTTGGTTCTCCTTTTTCAAATGGTACACTTCTTCTTGCATCATTTTAATTCTTCTTCCCCATTTTTCCTCTGCCTCTCTTAATTGGTTTTTGAAGTCTTTTTTGAGCTCTTCCAGAATCTGTGTCCAATCCGTATTTTTCTTTTGAACTTTCCTTGTTGCTTTGTTTTCATTGTCCCATTCTGTGGGACAGATCCCCCTACTGACGGGAACTCATGCTGGGTATGCCAAATAAAATATACAGAATATCCCCAACCCCATTCCCCCTTCCTTCTCTCCTTTCTTCTTTTAGGTCATGTTTGTGTTCAAAACCCTTAGAAACCCCTGATTATGTGTATATCATGTAACACATGAAAACTCTTGTATATAACTTATGGAACATCATATAACTTATGGAACCCCTCTGAGCCACAGCCAAATATACCCAAGAATCTTGGCTAAAGGTATGTATAAGGCTGATTGGGTTTTGAGCCATATTCACAAGTATGGAAGAGAGCCAGGATTGGATTTATGGAAGGGATCATGGGCACAGAGGAGGAGAGGATTAATTGATTAGTTGTTACATTATGAGCCCTTCTAGTTCATGAGAGATCCTCTCCTTCTTTTAACTATATGTAAATACCTACCTTAAGCTCATCAGGTGCCTCCCAATTGAGTTTACATCCTGGTTCCAGATGACCTCTACCAAAAAGAGTAATAAATTGGCTTTTTGTTTTGTGATCTCAGAGTCTTTTTTTTTGTTTTGTTTTGTTTTTTATTTTCATTTGAGTCAGCAGGGTCACATCCTACAAAGTACTTTGTTCTATGTCTCCATAAAAAGTCTTTAGAGTTTGGTACCTTTTTTGTCTGCTTGATCATTTTTCCTACCTTTTTGTAGGTAGCCTCTGTTTTCTGGGAGGTTAAGTTACCCTCTTAAACTTCAGTCCTTCCATGATACTGCCCTTAGCTTATTTTTGGGGTTTCTTGCAGTTTTAGTTCCTCCAAGATAGTATGATAGCCTAAGGGCTGGGAGCTCTGAGGGCCTACTCCCACCAGTGATTCAATTAATCCTTGAGATGCTCATAGCATAAAGATTTGCTTTAAGGTTGAGCATAAACTTTTGATAAAACTCTGAATTTGATCAATTCAGGAGCAGATCAAATTCTAGCCCTATGCTTAGGCACAAGTTTTTGGTGTCACTGTATACTTGATCCAATTAAGCACAGTTGATTGCCTTATCCTTGAACTCCACCCTGTGTCTCTGGCAAAAAGATCTGGACTTCCCTTGGGTCAACCAGCTACACCAAGCTGAGGTCTATGTCCTTTCTACAGGATCAGACTAGGACTCTTGGCTTCCTCCTAACCCTAACATATCAGCCCACTTGAGCACAGATTGCCCTGGGATGGGATTTTGTACTTCACAACAGGTTTGAAACCTCAAGGATTGTGGGTTGGCTTGGACTTTTATATTTCCTAGGCAGGGTCTCAGGATCTGAATGTTGGCTTGGGCTTATATTCTATACCAAGGAGAGCAAATGTGGGATGCAGTTGTGTGGCTTGCTCTTGATTTGCACTGTACTCCTTGCTATGTTCTTGCTGACTGCTTCCCTCTCACCCCAGTGCCCCTTATGTTCTCATCCTACATTTTAAGTCTTTATTTTCTTGAAATTTGTTTCTATCTGCACTCCTGTATTCATTTTGTGGCTTTTTTAGAAATATTGATGGGAGAGGATTCTGATGGTTATCTTGAGCTGCTCTGCCTTACTCTGCCATCTTGGCTCTGCCCCCAGAAGTAAGTTTGAAGTCAAAATAGGGCAGTGTTATAAATCATGATCTGAGATGATGTGAAAGCAAAATAGACCTAATTAAGAGATAGTTACGGAAAATATCTTTTGATATAAGGTATGGTAGACAAGAAATATCCAAAAAAATGCAAGTTTATCTGATGAAAACTTTTTTTTCTCAAATATATAGAGAACTAATTCAAATGTATAAAAATAAGAGCCATTCCCAAATTAATATACTGTCTAGGGATAGGTACAGTTAGTTTTAAGAAAATGATATCAAAGCTCTCTATAGTCTTATGAAAAAATGCTCAATCACAATCAATTAGTGAAAGTTAAATTAAAAGAATTCTGAGGTACCACCTTACCCATCTGAAATAATAAATGCTGGATTAATGAAGGAAAATAGGTATACTAATAAACTTTAGTGGAGTTGTAATTTAATACAATCATTCTGGAGAACAATTTGGTACTATTCCTGTTGGTCTCTAAAACTGATTATAACATTTGATTCAGAACTACAAATAGTAATTCTATATCTCAAAGAGTTCAGAGAAAAAGGAAAAGGACCTATATATCCCAAAACATTTACAGAAACTCCTTTTATGTGCTGGTAATGAAATTGAGGGGCTATCTATCAATGGGGGAATAGCTGAAAAAGTTGTGGCCCATGATTGTGATGGAGTACTATTGTGCTATAAAAATATGTGGGGGTGGTTACAGAAAAAAAATCAAGAAAAATGATATGAATTGACAAAATTGAAGTAAGGACAATCAGGAGACCAATATACTTAGTAAAAACAGTATAATAGTGATGATTCACTGAGAAAGACAGTTAATTTGATAAATAAAATGATTCAAAACAATTTCAAAGGACTCATGATGAAAAATACTAACACCCTTCAGGGGAAGAAATGATGAATTCTGTGTTCAAAATGAATGAGAGTTTTCTTTTATTTTTCCAGCTATTTTTCTCCAATAGAGCCAATATTTCACATGTATAATAGACATTATATTCCTTACCTTTCCAGTGGATGGGGAAGGAACATTAGGGAGGGAAATAATTTGAAACTGAAAATTAAAAAAAAAAACAATGTAAGTAAATTAGTTTTTTTAAAGATCCAATTATTTCTATTCTTTTACACACACACATTCCTTTTTAAAATAATATTTTAAAAATATTATTAGGATACAGATCTAGTAGTACTATTACTGGTTCAAAGGGTATACATAATTTTATAGCTTTTCTGCATAGTTCCAAATTTCTCTCCAGAACAATTTGATCAGTTCACAACTATATCCCTTCAAATATTTGTTATTTTTCTTTTCTGTCTTATTAGCAAATATGATCGGTGTGTGATGTTAACTCAAAGTTGTTTCAATTTCCAATACCTTAATCAATAGTGATGCAGAGCCTTTTCTTATGCTTATAGATAGCTTTGATTTCTTCTGAAAACTGTGTATATATTTTTTGAACCGTTTATCAACTGGGGAATGTAAAAATAAAATTAATCTATAATGATAACTTTAAAATTATTATGAATTTTAAAGATTTATTAGTACCTACTAGAACATGAAGCCATGTGCCATTCTGGCTTAGTCAGTTTAAAAGGTGCACCTTTGGCTTCTGCCATGCTGCTGGATTGGAACCAAAAAGGAAGTGAAAAACCAGCCCCTCCATTTTCATCCTTCTGTCTATGTCATTGCGTGAGGACAGGAAGCCAGTGGGCTCATGGGAAATTTAGTTCAAGGACCCCAAAATTTCCAATAACACAGGAATGAATAGTATTCTTACAAATTTGATTTAGTTCTTTATATATTTCAGAAATGGTCCTTCAGTTCACCTTCTTTTCTATCAGTCTTAGCACTCTTATCTGCATATGTATAAATATATTTACATTGTGTGCATGAAATATGTACATAAGACACACATTCATCTACATGTGTGGATAGATCATTAGATAGCTAGATGCTTTCATTAGTTACAAATTACCTCTATGCCAGAATCCATAATTGCTGCATTTTAAACCATTTTCTCAAAAATCCAAAACCTACTCTCAAACGCAATTATGCCAAAATTAGTCTGCATCAAGCTTAAAAGAAAACACTACATGAATCTCTATGATCTTCAAATTCTTGTACTGGTGTAATCTACAGCAATTGTTTGTAGTTTTTTTTTCTTTTGTCTCCCTGTGAATCAGCTAAGTATGGAAGTAATTCACCAGATCTTATGTTGCCTGTGAGGCTCTCTGTGATGTCTCAAATTTAAACCCTGGAAAGACAAGATATCTTATAATATTCATATCATATCAGTGAGTGGCTTCTTGCCATCTCTTATAGGGTAGTCAACTGCCATTCCCTTCATTACTATATGAACTCCCTCCTTGTGGCACTTATACATTTTATACAGTCATCCTTTGGTTTAAGAAGCTGCTCCTCCTTTTTGACACCTCAGTCTTTTGCTAAAGTTATAATTAAAAGAAAATTAAATCAAATTTTGACATAGGTCATTATTCCCTTCTTTTTGTGTCATTCTAAATTCCTATAAGAGGTATCCTACTTCACTTTTTGTTTTCCTTAGAATCATCTCCAATATTTAATTGACAGCTTCATTCTCCCAAATAATCTCAAAATAAGAATGATATGCCTTTACGTACTTTTTATATGTGTGTATATTTATAGTAGGAACTTTCTATATATGAAAGTACTAGATATTACCTTCATTTTTTGAAAAGCTTATAGTGCATGTAAAAATCAACATAGATCTTCTTTCACTCACCTAGTAAAATATGTCCAGTCTAAGTTAAAAAACTAGTACCAATTCCTATATCCATATTTGGTAGAGCTATCCCAGTTGTAGACATGTAGAGCAACAAATGTCTTGGAGACTGGATATGTTAATTGATTGAAAGCATTAATGCCAACAATTGAGGCATTTTTAAGTGATTGATTAAGAGGAGAGAAAGAGCAAAGAAAAATGGAGGTTTGGTTTTTTAGCCTATGTTCTAGTCTTTTGTTTAAAATTTTCAACAATATACATTGGGAATATTAGTCTTTAGGAATTCATTAACAATAGTTTTCATTAGGAATAGTTTTAGAAATTCTTTAGCAATAACTTTCTTTTTCTAGTTTAACTCAAGTTTCAAGAACATATCTGCATTATAGAAATCATTCCTCAAAAACATCCTGTAGTTCCTTCTATACTCAGTGTAATGCAGGGTGGCAAAAAAAAAAAAAAAAAAAAAAGCCCTTGCTTGATTTTGCAAACAAACTGTAACAGTTTGTCAGTTAGAAAGGTTTAGAACAGGGGTTGGCAACCTTTTTGCCGTGAGAGCCATAAACGCCACATTTTTTAAAAATGTGATTTCATGAGAGCCTTACAGTGCTCACAGTGCGTGCTCCTGTAACAGTGCGAGCTCCTGTAACAGCACCAGAAAAAAAATTGACTTTATGTCTCCTGCAGAAGGAGCCATATCTGGCCCTCAGATATGGCTCGAGAGTCATACATTGCTGAACCATTAGAGCTAGGCTATAAATAGTCCTGAAGTACCAACTGAAAGGCTCTTTGCCTTTGGGGCATTTTGAGATGTACCTGGTCTGTTCTTTCTAGACCTCTCCCTGACCTCTCCATTACATCCTGACATTTTCCCTGGATTTCCCCATTGGACCCTGGGAGGAAGGGTGGTTTGGTGGTTAGACATCGTGGTTTTCGTTTCTGTAGGCAGGAAGAACAAACTAAAAATAACCATCTCCTTATCTAGTGATCTCATAAAATACTTTTACCTCAGGGCAGTGAAACCTTCCCTGACTGAGAAAATAGGCCTCTCTCAGTCTGACCTTCTCCTGTGTCCCTTCCCCTAGCACCAGCTTTCTCCCTAGCAGCAGTTACAAAACCCTCAAACTCTTTTTCCCTCTGCTTATCCCTGACATTAATAAATCGCCTTTGATATCTATACAAAAGCTTCAGGTGAATCATTATACTTGATATTGGGGCAAATTCTGAAGAGGAGAGAATAACTTTACTTTTATTTCTTGAGGGCAAATCTGGGCATCCATTTTGGGCAGGAAGAAGCCAGCAGAGACTTCCTGTAGATTTCAGTTTCACTGACAGGGAGGAGCCTCTTCTACTTCTACTTCTACTTCTACTTCTACTTCTACTTCTACTTCTACTACTTCTTCTAGCTGACTCAATTCTTCTTGTATCACAGAGATAGCCTTCCTGCCTGAAGGACCCAGTCTATTTCCTCCAAGCACCTATCCTCTTTCTCTTGTCTCAGTGATTAGCCTGTTTGAGCAGTCCCTTCCTATATTCCCCAATCATCCCTTACCTTCCTATATTTCTCCTTTAATTTAACTATCTCGATTTATTCCTCAACATATTCAATATTGCCTTTTTATTCCATTACATTTCTGGTGAGCAAAGTTAGTGAATAATGTATAATCTACTGATCAAATCAAAATGAAGAAAGCTAGAATAACATTTGTCCTGTCTAGCATGTCAATGATTACCTGGTCTCTAATGCAAGGTGTCATAGATTAATGGTTTATAAAAGTCCCTAACTTTATTAACAACTCCTGGACATCTATGACTACTATAAATAGTGTGCTCTGACCCTAACTGAGTGCATTTGCTTTATCCCAACAGCCATAGCTATAATCTTGACAATCAGGCAAGTCCTTATGGTCTCAAAAAGGTTTTCTTTCATTTGCAGCAATAGTTCAGCTCAAACACAACACCAAAAAAAGATACTGACTCTGGGGAACTTGTAGACAGCATCAGACTGCTATTTCAAGTGCTAAAGCAGATAAGGGAAGGAAAGGACTTGGACAAACACACGATTCTCCACTTGGAGATTGTGGAGTCCAAGTACTTAGGCAATATTAATACCACCATCAACAAAACACCTATGGCTAATGACAACCAACCTGCATTATAGAAATAGTTCCTCAGAAACATCCTGTAGTTCCTTTTATATTCACCAGGTCAGTGAAGAAATCTTCTAGAATTTGGCCCTGAATTTTCACTTTAACTCCTCCCCCCATTACAACTATCTAGTTTGGAAACTATGAAATAAATGTCATCATGGTTACCTTGCAATTAGGAGTATCTAAGTGAGTCATTGCATAGAGAATTAGGCTTAGATTAGGTTTAAAATTAGGAAACCATGAAATCAAATTCACCCTTTGATACTTCCTAGTTGTTTAAGTCTAAGTAAATTACTTAACCTCTGTCTGAAACAGATTTCCTTGACTAGAAAATAAAGATAAAAATAGAATCTACTTCACAGAGTTAGTGTAAGGAACAAATCAGATAATTATAAACTACTTAGCACAGTTTTTGGTATTTATAAAAGACTTATAAAAATTATATATACATATATATATATATATATATTGTTTAAAACATTTTCCCTGTCTCCTCTCAGACTCTGCCAAGGGCATATCTGTAAAGACAGGACCATTGGCTGTTATCTCTTGTAGGCATCCTTAATTCCAGAGTCTCATCCTAAAGTTGTCCTTTCCTCTCCCCAGGAAATTGTTCTGCCTCCAGGTCTCATTCACCCTGTCCCTGTGGCTAAAAATACTCACCGATATTTTTGTTTTGATACAATTTTAATTTGATACAAATTAGTAGCAACTACTACACTTTATATTCTAACCTTCAAGACCTTTTGCCCATGGCAATCAAAGATATACTCAGTGACATCACAATGGAAATAGTATGTTTAAGGGAAGTCTTGTGGATACACAAATTAACCAACGTTGGAAAACATAATCCAAAGAAACAATGTTTCAGAGGAGGAAAACATTTCCTTCCAAGCGAACACCTTACTCAACATAAATTTCTGTTAGAATGACTTAATTTAACTGATGTGGAAAGCCCTTTATCCAATGGACTTAAGTTATTGAATAGCTGACAATCCATAACCAATACACTTTTTTGTATTCCTGATCTTTAGTTCTATTAAGAGAATTATAGTATTCAGAACTAGAAGAGTCATAGTTCTGCTGTCCACTTCTCTGGTCAGCCCACATATGAAATACTATATTTATTTCTGTATATCTCATTTCTTGAAAGATGTTGATTATTATATGTAAAATATCTAATGAAGGTAACTCAAGTTTGCGACCTGTAGGGATATGTTGGAGAAAATGGGAAAACATAGTCTGGAGAAGAGAAGAGAATATTTAGCTGAATTATGATAGAAGTCAAAAAATTCTATATTTTTATGTGAAAGAGGGAGTAGTCTCTATTGCTTGTAAAAAAAGAGAAAAATTGGAGCAATGGATTTATTTTTTAAATTCCTAATAATTAGCAGATGGGCTACCAGATGAATTCATTGATTGATCCTCACCATCAAAGACTAGGCAAACATTTTTGAGGATATTGTAGAAAGGATTCTTAACCAAGTACCTGTTAAAATAGATGACTTCTGAAATCTCTTCTGACCATGAGATTTCAAAGATTTTCTAATATTATTGTGGTTTACATCTTAGAATATATCTCTCCAATGCAACTCTACTCATTTCTCTAAATTCTTAAGCATAAAGAAATAGTTACTTAGAATGATTAAATAAAAATTCAAAATTCTCATACATTTCTCTGGTCATAAGACAAACACAATCTTTAAAATGTCTCTGTGTTTTTATATGTGCATGTGTTTGTGTGTGTGTGTTGATTTAATGAAAATAAATAAAGTCATTCTCATTATCTTCATAGTCTCTCTTTCAAATCATTCCTCAAACCCTAGAAATATAGTTTCTGAAACTCATTAATTTGAATTCTCTTCAGAGTTAGCTTAATTAAATCCATTGTCATTTCCTCAATCTTCAGTATTTATATTTCAGAAACATTGAACTGCCCTCTCTTCTACACATTGTCAATACATTAATCTCTTTTTCTTTCTACTCTTCCATTTGTGGCCACTCCTTTGTAACAATATTTGTCCCTTAACTATTGTACTCCTCGATTATGAATTGGTTCTTATTTTCTTTCTTCACATCCTCTCTCTTAGAAATTCAATATTTACACATGGTATCTAATATTTTTAAGATTACTTCAAAATGTAAAGATCCTACCCTATCTCCCTCCAGAATTTCATTCTCTTTTCATTAATTCATAGTTTATTTAATGAATTCAATTGCATGGCATGTAGACTTCTCAAATTTATCATTTCCTAAACATAATTCATTTTCTTTCCTCTAAAATCCACTCTTTTTCTGAATTTTACTATTTCTTTAAAGAACACAACAATTCTTTCAGTCACCCAACAGAGAAATGCTTGGCTCTTCACTGTCCATGATTACCTATAGATAATCCTGATAATTTTAACTTTATATTACTAGCATCTGATTCATTTCTATTCATAACACACCTGTTCTATTAGAAATCCATATCATATCTTACCCACATTACTGCACAATTTTCCTTATTGGTCTTCATATCTCACATCTTTTTTTTTTCCAAACTTGGTTTCAACATATATGCCAAGGTTATATAGGCCTTACTTGGTACAGTGAGGCTATGTCAGAGCTCAAAACATGTAATTTTGTTTCAAATCCAAATTCTACCACTTATTGCCAACATCATTACCGTAAAACAACTAAGCCTGCTTTGGCCTTATTTACATACATACATATATGTGTGTAGGGGGTTGACTCAATGACCTTTAAAAGTTCTTCCAGATCTAAATTTATTATCCATGATTCATGGTCTAAATATTCTTAAACTATGTCTGGCAAAGACAATAGCCAGCTCTATTATCCCTGGTGTTAAAATATAATTAATTCTGTACAGTAACCCAATAGATTGGGTGCTGAAGTGAACTAATTTGCACAGAGTAACAAACCTAATAAGTTTCTCAGGTAAGATATAAACTCACATCTCCCTAATCCCAAATTCAATGCTCTCTCCTCTACACAACCTTTCAAGGACAAAGAGAATTTGGTAGTGAATCTTGCCTGGCTTTGGAGTGATAAAGACATGGTTTCATGTTCTATCATTGGCATAGCTATGTGACCATGAGCAAATCATTTAAACCTTCCTTGTCCAATCAACTGTATAGAAATAAATAGATTAATTTAAGAGTCCCAGAAATATTGAACAAATACACAAATGGATTTGAGGAACATACTATTTATGAGCCTTTATTTCAAGACATCAGAGAAGCATCTGTCCATGAAGAGAGGAAATATGGCTAACTGACATCTCACTGAGAAGACAGAGTTGTTCTTCAGGCATCTTTTCATCCATATTTAACTCTATAGATACTCTGCTTTTTGAGTTTCTTATTAAATAATTAGTATTATAGGTATGTTATAATATGACAGAGACTATGGAAATGCTCATTTCCTTTCCATGCTACTATGACTTTGCCATGTTTTTTTTTCAACCTTGATTCTTTTGATGATAACATTGAAGAAAAATCATTTGAAAACTGAGTGAACCACATGTAGTTCTGGAATATTTAATTTTGTGTCTGATTTATGCCCACTCTCAATGGACTTTTCCCTTGTGAAAAAATGTATTCATAATGGAATATGCTCTTGAGACAAGCTTGACTGAGATGTGATGATTGTCTAAAATTAAATACATGCTTTAGAGGAGAAGTAAAAGTTCTTTCTTTCATCAGAAAGACACATTACCTTATACTACCAGTTTATACACTGGCAACAGGAAAGGATTCCTGCAACAGTTCTATCATTTAAATAATGAACAGAATACTAAATTCTTTGAAAGGATGGATCTATAAAAATGTGACCTTGAATCCAGAGACATTGGAATAGTCATAGTTTTCATTAGTAAAATTAGCTATTTTAACCTTTTTTCACTATTCATTCAATTGTTATTTATTAAAATTCTCTGATATGTAGAGTACAATGCTAGAAATTGCTTGCCATATCAAATTCACAAAAGTCATGGCTACTATATTCATAGTGCTTGCATCATAGTAAGTTGGATAGCATAAACTAAGTTAACACTGATTAGATAACTAAAAAATAAGTAATCATAAAGATAGACAAAAAATTCTTCCTCTCAAGAAGATTATTATTGGGTAGAAAGAGAATCAGAAAAACTTCAAGGACATTTAATCTGGACAAGAATGCAGAAAAATAATCACAACAGGGAAATGTTTACTCTTTAAATATGTCACTTACCCAATGAATTGATTAGGCAAAATCATTCAAACATCTGGTTCATTAACTGAATCTCATCAAATTATTTAACGCAGTATTCTTTTATGAATAAAAATATTTTATTTTTATAGACAATATCAGATTTATTGTATTTAATGTAAGGTTATTTCAGTCCTGGAAGATATAGGATGATAAGGCTATAATAGAAGTGCTTTATCATCATGGCTTCCGTTTTAAGTGACCTCTTTTTAAGCTGAGTAACTTAGTGGAAGGAATACTGGGAAAAGATTTAGAAGACATTGATTTTTAATACAGCTTCTACCACTTAGAGGCAATGTGGAATTATAAATAGAAACCTGGTTACAAAGCCAAGAATGACCTGGAGTCAAGTCCAAACTCTGAAATATATTAAAGTCCAGGACTAATTTGTTGTATGGTTTCAGTATGTCTAGTGTTTAGCACAATTCTTAGGCAATAATTTAGTGGTAAATAAATGCAGTTTTTTCTTTCATTTTTCTTAATACCAGAATACATTCCACACATATGACAAAATAACTTTCTGATCAGTTGCCCTGTCTTCCACTAGATTAATACATTCACTGACCAATAGTATTTTGCCTCTAAAGTTAAAAACTCAAAAGTAGCACATTTAAAACACTTCACAAAATGGATCCAGTCATCCCTTAGAAACATATTTAATTTTGTTCAAATTGCATTATTTACTCTTCTAAAAATTCCATATTTGGTATTCTCCTTGTATAATGTTTCAAAGGGTAACTCACATGTCTGGACTATATTACCTCCTCACCGCTGCACTTAGAGTTCTTAGTTTCCCACAAAGCCCAGATCAGTTCTTACTTCCAAAATAGTGATTCATAATATTATTATGTATTTGTTTGTTTGTATATTGTATACTCCAGATTCTTGTGGGAGAGAAGGAAATGTTTTGCTTTGTATTTCTTTGTTTATTCTAGTTTGTATATCTCCTATATCTAGCATAATGGCTTGCCATTATGCACATAAGTACAATAAGCACTTAATGAGTTACTCCAGTTCTAATGATACTTCCTCTGCTTAAGAATACTAGTTTTCAGAACTTTTATAAATCAAATTATGTCTTTTTCCCTTTGTCTCCATAAAAATTCTTTAGTTAGGTGCTTTTATGTTGTTTTCTTGTTTTCCCTATCTAATTATAAGTAGGCTCTGTTTCCTGGAAAGTTGGGATGCCATTTTAAACTTCAGTACTTCCTTAATGTTATTCTTAGCTCATTTTCTAGATTTTTACCAGTTTCAGTTCTTGAAGAATTATGTGATGTCTAAGAGCTGAGACCTCTGAGAACCCATCCCCCCTGCTGATTCAATTGACTCTTGAGATCCTGATAATGCAAAGACTTGCCTTAGCTTGGATATAAGCTTTTCATCTTACTTTGATCTTGATCAGGTCAATAGCTACTTAAATTGTAGTCTCAGGCTTAGGTGTAAGTTTTTGGTCTTACTGTATACTTCTTTTAATTAGATACACCCTTGACTGTCCTTTCCTGGAGCTCTGTCCTGAGCTTTAGACAAAAATAACCAGGCCCCCTTTAGTACTATCAGACACCCCAAATTGTGAGCTATGTCCTCATCCAAACCCTAGACTGGGATTCCTGGCTTCTCTCTGGCCCACATGGATTAGCTCACTTCAGCCCAGGCTGCCCTGGGCTGGGACTCTGAGACTCCAGGTTTCACTACAGGTTTGAAATTTTGAGGGGTGTGGATTGGCTTGGAACACTATTTCCCCAGGCAGGATTTCAGTACAGTATCTGGATGTTGGCTTGGGTTTAGGGTCCCAACCTGGGAGGGCAGATATATATATATATATATATATATATATATAGTGTGTGTGTGTGTGTGTATGTGGGTGTGGTTTGCTCTTCACTCCTTGCTACAACTTCTTAGTTGCTCTGTTCTCCACTCACCCCAGGGGCCCAGATGTTCTTTACCTATCTTTTGGGTTTGTCTTTTCTTGAAAGTTGTTTCATTCTGTCTCTTTGTCAGTTCTTTCATTCCTGTATTCATTTTGTCATTATATTTTAATATTGGTTGGAGAGGATTCTCATGGTGATTTGGAGCTACTCTGGTTTATTTCACTATCTTTGCTCATCATCTAAAATCTATGGTTGTACTTTAAATTATTTTTTGAAGTAGTTGGAAATGTGGATTGTTCTATTTCTGTTCTGTCATCCTGGGGGTGGAATCAAGATTGTTGCTTAGAAACAGAAAAAATCAATTCTTCTATGAAAACCCTTTCCACACCAATAAAAATCAGAGTACAAAGGGAACAGAAATCCAAATCTAATAACAAGACAAAGACACAGGACCCTCCTGTTTGATTCCACTAAAAAGGTATACAGAGTAGGTTGAATTCTTGTGTATAAGGAAAAGAAGAAAGGAACATCTCAATGTCCCCCCCACACACACACATACTGTGCTGAGATTCTGGCTAATGGTGGGATCTCAAGGAAAGGCCTGCAACTGGGACAGAGTACTTGATACTACTATGGGAAGCGCAAGTTCTGACCACAACTGGCATGGAGGTGGCTGGTAGAGAGGACCAGAGGAGAAGGCAGGCTAGCCATAGCCTTCAGCTACTAGGATTCTATCTTGGGCCTCTGCTGGTAGTTGGGGAATATTTGGCCTTAAGGAACATTCAACTTTACAGATCAGCTTACCTGGCCAAATCCAGTATACCAGCAGAGCAGAGAAGAAGCCTCTAGAGAACAGAAAAGCTTAAAATCACAGAGTTAGCAAACAACAAGAGAAGCAAGTATACAGGGAAAGAGTATGAGTAAACCACAGAAGAAGAAAAAATAAATTATAATTGAAAGTTTCTATTCAGAAAAACAACAAAGAATAGATGGAAGAGAGGAGGACCAAGGAACACTGAGTAAAACATCAGCTACTCCAGAGAACTTGACTCAGGCTCTGGAAGAGCTCAAAAAAAGAATAAAAAAATAAATAAGTCATGTTGAAGAAAACTGGGTAAAGAACTTAAAAAGCAAAAAAAAAAAAGATTTCATCTGGAAACAGAGGCATGTGAAATAAAACAAGAAAATTAAAAGACAAAGATAATGATTTACAAAGAAAAATAGATAAAAAAGAAAAAGTTTCAAAAAGTCATGGATGAAATCCAGTCTTTAAAAATTAGAATTGAACAATTAGAAACTAATGACTTCACAAGGCATCAAGATTCTATAAAACAAAATTAAAAAAAGGAAAAAATAGAAGAAAATCTGAAACACCTCATCAAAAAAAATAAATAAAATAACTTATCTGGAAAAGAGATCCATAAGAGACAATTTAAGAATTATTGTACTACGTGAAGGCCATGACCAGAAAAAAAATCCTTGACATCATGCTACAGGAAATTATCTAAGAAAATTACCCTGATATCCTTGAACAAAAGGGTAAATATACTCTTCCAGGGGAAAGTATGGTCATTTAATAAAATAGAAGACTTCCAAATATTTCTGAAGAAAAAAATTGACTTGAATAAAAAAATTTGAGGCCCAAACACAAAATCTAAGAGTAGTATTAAAAGGTAAATAAAACAGAGTAAAAATTTAAGTGCTTCAATAAGGTTAAAGGGCTTATATTCCTATATGGAATGTTGATATATGTAACTCTAAAAAAATATTATCATTGTCATAGTAGTTAATATAGGGCAAAATATATCATATGAAGTGCTGGGGCAGGAATAGAGGGGGTGGTGAAAACAATACAATGGAAGGGAGAAGGAGGTTGGTGACATATAATACTTAAATGATACTTTCACAGAAATTGGCTCAGAGAGAGAAGAACAACTAGACTCATTGGGATAATGAAGTGTATCATAGCCTATAAAAAAATAGAAGGGAAATAAGAAATGGGGTAGTGGGGAGGGGAGAAATACAAGGGAGCAGGTATCCAAAAGGCCATATAGTAAGAGGAAAGTAAAAAGGGAAAGGGGATAAAGGGAGCAATATAACAGGACGGAAAGTGGGGAGACTGACTAAAAGTAAAACATTGGAGGGAAGGGGAAAATAGAAGGCGTAAGGTTAAGATTAAAGAAGGAAATTAAAATGGAAGGGAATACACAGATGGTAAACATACCTGAATATGAATGGTATTCTGTCATTCTTAGGGGACTCTCAATCAGCTGACTTTCAAAAAATACTACATTTATTCAATTTAGTTAATTATCTGCTGGAGCTAAAGTTCCATTAGATACTGGAAAACATTTCATTGCAAACGACAGTCTTTGACATAAGTTTAGCATGTATCAGAGGAAGGAAAAAAGGAGCACCCATAGGATAGGACTCTTCTATAACAGACCTACAATTAAATAAAACAGAAAATAAAATTGTTAAATGAAATAAAAATAGGGTGATCCCTCATCTATTGTGAGTGTTATGTTCCAGAGACACCTGCTATAGGTAAAAATCCATGAATTAGAGATGTCATTATATATATGTACATGTATATATTTATTTATTTATATATAAAGGCTTTATAAACTCTTCCTACTCTTCTATAAACCTTTTACACTCTCTTTTTAACCTACAGTTACTAAGCCAATTAGTACCCAGGATACAGAACACAGAGCTGTGGTTAGTTGCCTTTAATTCCACGTAAAGAGCAGGAACTGAAAACTGGAAAAGATAATATTTGGGGGGGCAGCTGGGTAGCTCAGTGGAGTGAGAGTCAGGCCTAGAGACAGGAGGTCCTAGGTTCAAACCCAGCCTCAGCCACTTCCCAGCTGTGTGACCCTGGGCAAGTCACTTGACCCCCATTGCCCACCCTTACCACTCTTCCACCTATGAGACAATACACCGAAGTACAAGGGTTAAAAAAAAAAAGATAATATTTGTAATCATCAGCCTCCTTATTTCAGAAGGTGGACAGCTCCTCTCCTTACTCTCTTACTAGGGAAGTAAATAGAATCCTTTTAACTGACAACAGAATGTGATTTGTATCTTTTGATGATATAGATACAGTATCTTCTTAATAATAATGATTACTCCAATCTGACTGCAATAAAAAGTAGGAGATTTTAATTATATTGATGTTGATGATAAACAAATGCTGCTGTTCAATATGTTTAAGCCTTCCAATGAAGGCAACACCTTAACTGTCATCCTTCACTGAGAGAATCTTGAAGCTGGTGAATCAGGTCAGTAGATGTAGCTTGTTTCTGAGTAACTAATTTACTAGATTATAACAGGAATGGTTAAAGGTTGAATCAGGTTTAAAGGAAATTGGGATTAGGAGAGAGAGTTAAGGAATAGACTGAGCTAAATAACTAAATAATTAATCTTCAGCAATCCCCAGAAGGAAGCCACAAATGGAAACTATCAGCCTGGTTGGCTTGGCAACCAAGGGACTAGCTCAAGTTGCTAGCTGTTTGACATTGACTTGGCTAACTTTGTAATATTAGTAGATTGGCAGTAGTGGTCTTCTTGATGATGTCATAAAATGATCTGAGTGATGATAGTAGATTATTCACTGTTTTTTTCCAGTTTCTTTTTTTCTTTTTAATTTTTAGAAAAATTTGCTATTGTTACACGATTCATGTTCTTACTTTCCCCTTCACCTCCCCCTTCAACTCCCTATAGCCAACACACATTTCCACTGGTTTTAACATGTGTCATCTCTCAAAACCTATTTCCATATTATTGATAGTTGCATTGGTGTGGCCGTTTCAAGTCTACATCCCCAATCATGTCTAAATCAACCCATGTGTTCAAGCAGTTGTTTTTCTTCTATGTTTCCTCTCCTGTAGTTCTTCCTCTGAATGTGGGTAGCATTATTTTCCATAAGTCCCTCAGAATTGTCCTGGGTCATTGCATTGATGCTAGTACAGAAGTCCATTACATTCAATTTTACCACAGTGTATCAGTCTCTGTGTACAATATTCTTCTGGCTCTGCTCCTTTCACTCTGCATCAGTTCCTGGAGGTCTTTCAGTTCACATGGAATTCCTCCAGTTTATTATTCCTTTGAGCACAATAGTATTCCATCACCAGCATATATCACAATTTGTTCCGTCATTCATGATTACTCCTTGTTAGTAGTACATGATGAATGAACCTGGGTAACTATCCCTAAAGAATAACAGCTAATCACCCTGGCTTATGAAGCAGCTTCTGAGTTGCCTGGAGAGCTTTCCCTTTCCACACTTTGCCTCCTACATTAACTCACAACAGAGTCACTTAGCTTAGGGATGAGCTCTTCTTTATAGGGGTTCTCTAACAGTCTTTTCCAGTCTCATGCAAGCTCATGCCAGCTCTGGGAATTCCAAAATCTGAACCTCCAACTGGCAACAGTTTGCCCAAGATGGCTTCCTGTAAAAACTATTTGTATCCATCAACCAATAGTGTACCACAATAAGTGTAACTTCATGATACTGATATGTTTTTTTTAAAAACCTGAGGTACAGTGAAGCCCCAATAAGTGAACTATGATACAGCAAGGGATGACTGTATACCATAGATTCATGAGAAATATTATTGCTCCCCAACTTGAAAGTTATAGCATGATACTATCATAGTTTAGTTTGAAGTTAAAAAATGATTTCTTTTGCAAATACAGGTCAATGAGTTTTATAAACCATTCACCAAAGAGTAATTTGCTCATTTTATCCAGTTGGAATTCCACTTGATGGAATTCTTCATATCTCAAATTTTATCATTTTTCTTAGATCATAATAATGGCTTAGAAATCCTTTAAAATAAATGAAAAGAATGTCTATTTAATGCCGATTCAACCTTGGAGAAAATACTTAGGTAACTGCTCTATTTAAAATGAAGAAAATGTACATATTATCTGAAATAGACAAAGAGAAGAAATTAAAAACAATGCTTTTACTCTTTTTCTCATTCGCCAATAGGTTTTGTGACAATAACAAATCAGTCATCTTTATGGATTGCATGTAAACACCCTTGAAAAAAAAGTAATCAAAAGAGCCACAACACCTATTAATTCACTGTTTATAGTCTTCCTTGTTTTTAGTTTTTTTTTTTTTTGAATTGACAAGAATCTTAATAATTGTGGGCAGCTGGGTAGCTCAGTGGATTGAGAGCCAGGACTTGAGATGGGAGGTCCTAGGTTCAAATCCGGCCTCAGACACTTCCCAGCTGTGTGACTCTGCCCACCCTTACTACTCTTCCACCTAGGAACCAATACACAGAAGTTAAGGGTTTAAAAAAAAAGAATCTTGATAATTATAAGTAGAGAAAATGTGCTTTAAAGGCATAAATGCAGGAAGAAAGAGAAAGAAGAAAGAAATATTCAAGATTAGAAAGAAGAAAACAAGGTATAAAAGAAGCAAAGAAATAAAGGAAAGAGGGAATGAAGGAAAGAAGAGAAGAAGGTTATGAAGGAATAAAAGAAGGATCAAAGGATGAGAAGAGTATGAAAAGAATGAATGAATGAAATACCATAGCAAGGTGTTAGAGAAAGAATAGTTTTCTTGGTAGACATAGA
Organism: Gracilinanus agilis; assembly: GCF_016433145.1. Taxonomy (NCBI): domain Eukaryota; kingdom Metazoa; phylum Chordata; class Mammalia; order Didelphimorphia; family Didelphidae; genus Gracilinanus; species Gracilinanus agilis. The sequence goes on along the minus strand of NC_058130.1, from coordinate 573,810,549 downwards.
TAACAACTGCTGAAGCCAAAGAAGGAAAGTGTATCTAGGTGGGAAGAAATGATCACATATATCTAAAGCATTACAGAAGTCAAGGATAATTAGAACTGAAAAATGTTATTGAATTTCGCAGTTAGAAGATTATAAGCGACAACTGAGAGAACAATTTTGTAGTGTGGTGCTCTATAAAGTAAGATTTCATGTGCTTCATAATATGGAAGAGAAGACACTGAAAATGAACACCATTTTTCAAAGGCACTTAACAATGAATTGAAAGTAATAAAAAGGGATAGATTCTTGATCAATGTAAAACGAATGCTTAAAAATGTTAGAAATCTAAATATATTTCTCATCAGATGGATGAAGATGAGGGGAATAAAGAGACTAAAGATGCAGGAGTGGGAGAGCAAGTCCTTGGAAAAAATAAGCAAGTTACAATAAAACATTTTAGGTAAAAGGATTTAGTTCTTAGAAACATAAATGCCTCTCTCTTCTCTTCTGAACTGAGGAGAGGAACATCCTTTAAGTGATTATTCTGAGAAGTTTGGAAGAATAAGGAAGAGTGGTTGAGGGAAATTTTGTCTTTTTCTTTTGCATTACTAAAACTATTGAAATTTTGTATACTTATTCTTTGTCATATTTCACTCTCCATATTTTAATATTACTACTAAATAATACTATTTAGTATTATTTATTTTTTATTATTTATTAGTATTAGTATTTTAATAATCAGCTAACATTTACTGATTTTTACTATTTTTAGTCTATTTCCTATACTATGAGCATTTAGATATATATTTTTAAACCCTTGTACTTCGGTGTATTGTTTCATAGGTGGAAGAGTGGTAAGGGTGGGCAATGGGGGTCAAGTGACTTGCCCAGGGTCACACAGCTGGGAAGTGGCTGAGGCCGGGTTTGAACCTAGGACCTCCTGTCTCTAGGCCTGACTCTCACTCCACTGAGCTACCCAGCTGCCCCAGCATTTAGATATTTTAAAGATCTTGTGTTTGATCTGTGTATCCTCTCTCTCCCTCAAAGGCTGTGCCATCACTTTAGAATTAGAATCATGCAAATGTCTAAACTTTTTTATCAATCTTGTTGATAAATTTTTTTTAATTATTGACTATACATTTTCAAAATTGATCTTTCCAGAGAAGCACAAAATTCCCTCAAGTACTTATAAGAATAAAAATCAATGACTTTTATGACAGCTAATAATATTCAAAAGCAACAGCATCAAAGACAGACATGAAAATTTAAAAACAATTCTAATATGCATAGAAAATTATACAATAAAATATTAACAATTTAAGATATATTCTTTATAAAATCCATCATGCTTGAATAAGTAGGTACATATCTGCCATCATTGTACCAAATATACAAGTTAGGATATCAAATATATTCAGGAAATAAATTAAACTATTTAAGAATAAGAAATACCCCCCTATTATTAAATGGTCAAATGATATGAACAGTTTCAAAAAATTAATTGTCAACAGAACAATCAGCAGGAAAACTCAAACAATTAGTAGTAAGATTTAAGTAAATCAATACAATTCTGACTTCATATTATGTCCAGACATTTCACAATAATAGAAAAAATATGAAAAAGTTGGAGGAAGTGTGACAAGATATACATACTAAAACAATGTAATAGTTAAAAAGGTCACTAAATGGCAATAATTAAAAAGTCACCATATTGTAATAATTAAAATTAATTTATAAGGCTGGTAGTAGCTTTATTACATCAAAGTAGTGATAGTAAAGAAAGGAAAATGTAGGAAAGAGGTAGGGATCAGTTTAGCTAAATATCCTAATTTGCATTCTGATGGAATGAAGTTCACCTCCAACAAAGATCCAGTCTCTAGTCAGAAGAGTACACAAGTGTGAGCCTTCAAGTTACAATCTCCAGCCAGAAATCCCTGAGAGTCTCTTCAGCAAGTCAGCTGCACAGTAGTGTCTCCAATAAGAGAGTCACCAACATAAATATGTGCCCAGCAAGAGTGTCACCGGTGTCACCAAAATTCAATTAGTCACCAGAACCAGAGAGTCCCTCCAGCAAGAGTCACCAATGCCAGAGTCATAATCTGAATCCAAATGTCAAGCCCAATAGGAATGTGAGTGTCTTTTCAGCAAGAGCCACCAGCACCAGAGTTAGAGAGAGAATATCCCTTCAGGATCCTAATGGGAATCAGAAATCCAGCTCCAGCCCCTTGTTCTCACCTTTATAAGCTGGTTTTTTTCCCACCTACCAGCTCTCCCATGTCACATATTAGGAAGCAATCAAGTTCCTCAATTTGTATGGCACCACCCAGAGGGCAGTGCTTGTGGGATTAATTTCCTGCCTCTGAGGGTTTCAACTTCCTTTCATTATGGGCATGTGTATCCTTGAACATCTCAAAGGACCTCCAGGTGCCTGATTGATTAAATTAAAACAAAGGAAGATGAATTCCTTTCTCAAAACACTATATAATTAGAGCTATTAATTCATCCAACTATCCTAAAAAACAATTGGAAATTATGTTACATAATAATTAAATTGCCTATACTCTTTTAACCACATAATAACATATTTATGAATGGAGATTAAAGAAAAGAAAGGTCCTATATATACCAAATTTCCATATTGGTTGTCCTTGTGTTAGCAAAGACTTAGAAGTAAAACAAATTCAAGAACAAGTCAAAAATTTTATGTGTGTGTGTTATCTGGCTATCCAAAGATAGAAAGATACACACATAAAAATATGACCTATTTATTTTTCTCTGATATTTGGTATTCATAATATCCTTCAACTGCCTATTCTTTTCTTGGAAAACTGTGAAAATTATTATTTTGTAAATGTTACCTTACCTTATACCTTGGAATCAATAATAAGTATTAATTGCAAGGAAGAAGAGTGAAAAGGGATAGGAAATTTGTTTTAAGTGCCTTGCATGTGTGTGTACAGTTATGTAATTTTTTCCTTAAAATATCTAGTATGGAAAATGAATGATATAAACTGCACATACTAAACATGAATAATTGGATTATGCTATTTTATCTGAGTGTAGAAAACATATTTGGTGTGTTTAAATATAAATTACATTTAAAGTGTCCCCAAAAGTTTTCAAAGTATGACTAAAGTTTTCTTTAAATTATCTGTATTTTGTCCCACTTGAGCTATGTGTATAGTGAAGGTATCAAGTAGGGAATATATTAAGTTCCTAAACAAGAATATTAAAAAATCAAAACATTAATAACACCAACAAAACAATTTCATTATGTATCATATTTAAAGCAAGAATACTAAAAAATTATATAATTCCACATATCCAGCTTCTATCTCTCTCACTCAGGTTTTCTGGGCCTTTTCATAGTACTGTTTCCTTCACCTTGTTCAAGCTTGTGTTGATTCAATCAAAAGGTAGACAAAGGAGAGTTAATCCTGTCTTCATAATCTATTGAGGTACTTAAGTTAGTGTTAACTCAGTATAGAAAATAGAGTAAAGAATTCTCTTTCATAGCGGAATCAAGCAATTAGAAATAATAACTTTAGGAATAATAACTATAGAAATAAAAATCCATATGAGGCAAACTATAATTTACACCAAAATTCCCAACAACAATATATCCAAAGTGGATTTCATCCATGCTAAAATCAGAGTGAAAATGTCCCTCAGTAAGGAGGATCCTAGGGTAATATTCAAAGATCTTTATGAAGGTGGGGAGGGGCATAAAGGGCACTGAAATCAGAGAGTGAAACCGTTGATTTCCCAGTCCCTGATGTTTTAATGCCAGTTATCCCTATCTACTCCCCTTCCCATAGTGATGAACCTCATGTAACTTTGAAAGTTGAAAATATGTATTTTGATTGCCTTTTTGACACTAGAGCCTCCAGGTGAGTATTAATGAGTATTAATGGTTCTTACTGTAATTCCATTGGCTCACTAATTGTAGTTGGGGTTTCAGGGCCACTCCCAAAGATTCCAAAGCTTTCCCCTCAAATGGTATCTGTAGGACCTTTATCAGTAAAACATTCTTTCCTTCTAATGCCTAGCTCCCCTATAATTTTTTTTACTTGTTTTAAAACCCTTGTACTTCGGTGTATTGTCTCCTAGGTGGAAGAGTGGTAAGGATGGGCAATGGGGGTCAAGTGACTTGCCCAGGGTCACACAGCTGGGAAGTGTCTGAGGCCAGATTTGAACCTAGGACCTCCAGTCTCTATGCCTGACTCTCAATCCACTGATCTACCCAGCATTCCCCTGCCCTATAAATTTTTTAGGAAAATATCTTTTATAAAAGCATAGAGCCACAATAACTTGCTTTCCAGATGGGTCTATGTCACTAGAATTGCCTGAAGAATCCTTAAATTTGCTCCCTGTACTTCTTTCAGATAGTCAGGAGATGAAGGAGCCTCCCACTTTTCAAATCCCAGCTGATATACCTGAGTCTCTCTGGGCTACAACATTTTCTGATGTTGGCCTACTTAAAACAGCTGTTCCTATTCAAATTAGGACAAAAGCTTGTCCACCTACTTCCATTCTTCAGTAAAAGAGGCAATTGAGGGAATTACCTCAGTGAAAGATTCATTAATTGAGCAAGAAATAATAATTCCATGAAAATCTGAATATAATACAGCTATCCTACCTATAAAAAAAACAAAATTAGACCCCTATGGGAAAACTGTCTATAGATTTGTACAATATTGAAGGGTTGTGAATAATCATGTCATAAAGAGACATCCTGTGTTTCCAAACCCAAACACAATTATCTCCTCTATTCCTAGCACAGCCACATACTTTACTATAGTAGACTTGTGCTGAACATTTTTCTCAACACCAATTCATGAGAATTCCAGGAATATATTTGCCTTTACCTGGAAAGGTTCTCAATGAACATCGTGTTGGCTGCCACAAAGGTTTGTGGACATCCACATATTGTTCTCACAAATTTTGAACCAAGATACAGATATCATATTTAAGAATAGCTGTGTAATTCAATATGTGGATGATTTTCTCTTGGCCTCACCAAATGCCACAGTGTTCCAGAAAGATAGCAAAAGTTGAAGCACTGTTGCTAAGACATAGAATACAGGCATTTTCTAATCAGACTTGCAAGGCACAAAGTAACCTTGTTAGGTAATGAAAACATTACCTTGAAACATTGTACATTTCTAAATCTTACAACCTTGCTTCTAGATTTACCAGTTTCAGAAGGAACTTTTCATAGTTGTGAATCTTTAATGTTTATGGCTGAAAAAACCTTGAGATAATATCATGGACAGTCCTTTAGACAATCAAGATCTAATTTTATTCACTAATGGTTCTTTCATGAGGGATGGCATACACTACACTAGAGCTGCTGTAGTCACAGAATTTGCCACTCTGATCAGCTTTGCTGCCCTCAAATATAAGTGCTCAAGGTAAAGAACGCATAGCTCTAAAACATGCCTGTATAATTGCCAAAGGTAAGAAGGCAACAATTTATAGAGTCTCTAGATATGCATTTTGAATATGTCATGCAGTGGATATGCCATTACTTCAAATGGGATTTTTTAACATCAGCTAGAAAATGTATAGCAAATATAGAAATTATTAATAAAGTTCTTTCTTTCCTTAAACTCCCTGAAACCCTTCCTGTAGTTTATTGCCCTGCCCATGAAGGTAACACTGACCCTGTCTCTATGGGGAATGACTGGGAAGATATTGCTGCAAAGCTAGTGGCCTTAGAAGGCCCTGAGTTAATTTTAACATTGGCAGCTAGCGATAACTTAAATATGTCCCTTTATTATAATGAAAAGAAAGTAGAAAATGGAAGCATAAATTTAAAGCAAACTGATAAATGGAGTATGTGTATCTTGTGAAGGAAAACCCCTACTCCCTAAAAGTTTTTATCACCAAATTGGCCAATCCATTCACAAAAATGGCCCATTTTGTAACCAGGGAATTATAGATTCTATTAAAAGAGTAGGGATAGCCCCTGGCATAACTACCACAGCCTCTAAAGTGTGTACAGCCTGCTCTACCTGACAAGCATTCAATTAATACTCCTTTCATGGCAAAGTTTTTGGTGGGTGTCCCGTGGGTTACACACTTTTTGAACACCTGCAAATTGATTTTATCACTATGACAAAAGCTGAACAGTATAAATTTTGTCTGGTCATAATAGATCAGCTGAGCAAATGACCTGAAGAATTTCCTACTGCTTAAGCCACAGCAGATTTTGTTGTCAAGATGCTTTTAAAAGAGATTATAGGATTTATACCAGGAATGCAAGGATGGTTCAACATTAAGAAAACCATCTACATAATTGACCATATTAACAGTCTAACAAACAAAAATCACATGATTATCTCAATAGATGCTGAAAAAGCCTTTGACAAAATACAGCATCCATTCCTATTGAAAACACTGAAAAGTGTAGGAATATCAGGACATTTCCTAAAAATAATAAACAGTATATACCTAAAACCATCAACAAGCATCATATGCAATGGGAATAAATTAGAAGCCTTCCCAATAAGATCAGGAGTGAAACAAGGATGCCCATTATCACTTCCATTATTTAACATAGTACTAGAAACACTAGCAGTAGCAATTAAGGAAGAAAAAGAAATTGAAGGTATCAAAATAGGCAATGCGGAGACTAAGCTATCGCTCTTTGCAGATGATATGATGGTATACTTAAAAAATCCTAGAGAATCAACTAAGAAGCTTGTAGAAATAATCAACAACTTTAGCAAAGTTGCAGGATACAAAATAAATGCACATAAATCATCAGCATTTCTATATATTTCCAACACATCACAGCAGCAAGAGGTAGAAAGAGAAACATCATTTAAAATCACCCTAGACAATATAAAATACTTAGGAATCTATCTACCAAAACCAACACAGCAATTATACAAAAACAACTACAAAACTCTTTCCAAACAAATAAAACTGGATCTCAACAATTGGAAAGCCATTGATTGCTCATGGGTACGACGAGCTAACATAGTAAAAATGACCATTCTACCCAAATTAATTTACCTATTTAGTGCCATACCTATTAAACTACCAAAAAAACTTCTCTACTGAATTAGGAAAAACTTTAACAAATTTCATTTGGAATAACAAAAGGTCATGAATATCAAGAGAAATAATGAAAAAATGTGAAGGAAGGGGGCCTAGCAGTACCAGATATTAAACTATAATATAAAGCAGCAGTCATCAAAACAATATGGTACTGGCTAAGAGACAGAAGGGAGGATCAGTGGAATAGACTTGGGGTAAGTGATGTCAGCAAGACAGTGTATGATAAACCCAAAGAACCCAACTTTTGGGACATGAATGCACTATTTGGCAAAAACTGCTTGGAAATTTGGAAAACAATATGAGAGAGATTAGGTTTAGATGAACATCTCACACCCTACACCAAGATAAATTCAGAATGGGTGAATGACTTGAATATAAAGAGGGAAACTATAAATAAATTAATTGAACACAGAATAGTATACTTGTCAGATCTGTGGGAAAGGAAAGATTTTAAAACCAAGTAAGAATTAGAGAAAATTACAAAATGTAAATTAAATGGTTTTGATTATATTAAACTAAAAAACTTTTGTACAAACAAAAACAATGTAGTCAAAATCAGAAGGGAAACATCAAATTGGGAAAAATCTTTATAACAAAAAACTCTGATACAGGTCTAATTACTCAAATACACAAGGAGTTAAATCAATTATATAAAAAATCAAGCCATTCCCCAATTGATAAATGGGCAAGAGACATGAATAGGCAATTTTCAGGTAAAGAAATCAAAAGTATCCATAAGCACATGAGAAAGTGTTCTAAATCTCTAATACTTAGAGAAATGCAAATCAAAACAACTCTGAGGTATCACCTCACACCTAGAAGATTGGTTAAAATGAAAGAAGGGGAGAGTAATGAATGCTGGAGGGGATGTGGCAAAATTGGGACATTAATGCATTGCTGGTGGAGTTGTGAACTGATCCAACTATTCTGGATGGAAATTTGGAACTAGGCTCAAAGGGCTATAAAAAATGCCTGCCCTTTGATCCAGCCATACCATTGTTGGGTTTGTACCCCAAAGAGATCATAAATAAACAGGCTTGTACAAAAATATTTATAGCTGCACTTTCTGTGGTGGCAAAGAACTGGAAAGGGAGGGTATGTCCTTCAATTGGGGAATGGCTGAACAAATTGTGGTATATGCTGGTGATAGAACACTATTGTGCTCAAAAGAATAATAAACGAGAGGAATTCCAGGTGAACTGGAAAGACCTCCAGGAACTGATGCAGAGTGAAAGGAGCAGAGCCAAAAGAACACTGTACACAGAGACTGATACACTGTGGTAAAATTGAATGTAATAGATTTCTGTACTAGCAGCAATGCAATGACACAGGACAGCTCTGAGGGATTTATGGTAAAGAATGCTACCCACATTCAGAGGAAGGACTGCAGGAGAGGAAACATATAAGAAAAACAATTGCTTGAACGCATGGGTTGAGGTGGACATGATTGGGGATGTAGACTCAAAACTACCACTCCAATGCAACTATCAACAATTTGGAAATGGGTCTTGATCAATGAGACATGTTAAAACGAGTGGAAATGTGCATCGGCCATGGGTGGGGGGAGTGCGGGGGTTGAAGGGGAAAGTAGAAGCATGAATCATGTAACCATGTTAAAAATGAATATTAATATGTTAAAAAAAAGAGAGATTAATCTTCCCTTTGCCCTGCCAGCACAAATTGACTCAGAGGAACTCATTTCACTGATTCAGTTTGGTTTACTGAATCAGATTTATTCTTCTTTGGGGATAATTCCTAAATTCCATGTCACATACCATACCCAGAACTCAGGCCACATTGAGAGAATGAATAGAGATCTTAAAACTATGTTTGGCAGATTGTGCAATGATATTCATTTAAAATGACTTGAATTTCTCCTTCTGGCCCTATTTTATCTTCATAGCAGGCCCAGAGGATATCTACACATCTCTTCATTTGAGATGCTTTTTGGACATCCAATTATGCAAGTTAAGCCTTTCTCTCCTGCATGCACATCATTACTAGGGGGAAATACTTCTATTGCCTCATATACAGGATTTGAAAATCAAATTGAGAGACCTCCATGAATCTGGTGCTGCTGTACAAGCGGGACCAATATATTTCTCACTCCATGACTTGTACTCAGGTGACAAAGTGTACATAAACTATTTATAATGCACAGGGGAACCTCATGCTTCCCTGGAAGGTCCATTTTAAGTCTTCTTAACCACTCCAACAACTATCAAAATTGAAGAAAAGGTCTTTTGGATCCATTGCTCACATGTAAAGAGTGCAAGCACCTTGTATAGATAATGAGTGACTGTATCCTATCCTGCTTATTGTATTTGATACTTGTTTGTTTTAAGAATTAATTCTCTTTTTAACTTTATATAGTAAGTGAATCTATAATGTCCTTTTACATTATGTCACTTTCTGTCACTATGTTTTAGCTATTATATATACATTCTGTTACACCGTCACTATTTGTACTGTCCTATGCTTGGACTGGAGAAAATACTATTAAATACTATTATAAAAATCTGTAAACTAGTGATACAAAACCTGTATTAGTCATCTTTGGAGTATTTGATGTGCTTTTTTGTGAATTTTGGTATTTCTTTGTGTATTACCTGCTGTACTACTGTTTTATAAAGGAGTTACTTTGTGAAAATCATTTGCACTCACACTGTGAACCATGGCCAAGTTAAAAAGGAAAAAGGAACTCATTTCTGGGTGAGAAACATTTGCATTCTGCCTCTCCTTGGCTGACACAATGTGTCACTGAATGTGAACTATATTTTTTTGATTTTTTAAAATTTTATTATTTTTTCCCTTGTATGTATAATAGAGTATTTGTGTTTTCTTTTTTCTCTCATTTTTCGTACTTGAAGCACTTGTTACCCATATTAATGACTTTTTTTTGGATTTTGCACTAGGGTAAGTTTAAAATGTCCATTAGCCCTAATGTCAGTGTAAAAGCTTTAGACTATGGAAACCTACCATTGATTGCTAAAGATTATGAGACTTTTATTAATAATTGTGTCTAATTCCAGGAGAAGGGATCACAAAAGTGCCACTGCACAGTGCCAAGGAGCACAAAGTTAACCTGCACAGTGCCAATGAGGACAAGGTCAAAGACACTGACCAAGGGGGATTGATTATATTCTGTGCCAAAACATAGGGCTTGAACTTGTTTGAGGTTAGAGGTTGCAGCTGTTTGATATGCATCAGATACAGTGCCACATTCTACCAACTACTGAAGTTTGGCTACCATTCTGTCTCCCCTATGCATGAGAGAAAAGGTGAAATCATGCCAGGGAATGCTATTTCCCAACTGTTTTAAAAACCTAGTCCCCTTTCTTTCTTTTATAGTGTGGTAATTTTCTATAGTCCTGGCTGCTGATTGGGTAAGTGCATAATTACTACTATAGGATTGTGGGACTTAAATCACTTTGATTGGATCATGATTCAAGGTGTTATATAATAATGGGGGGCATCTGATGGTATGAGGAGCTGAAGCTGAGTGAGTATGTAACACCAAGTTGTGGTAGTAAAACACTAAGGACCCCACAGGAATATTTGTGAAGAAACTGCTGCACTCAACTTCAGTATAACAGTGTTGCAGAACAAGTAGTCAAGTGAAGAAGATTACACAGTTCTTATAACTACTTATCCTGGCCCCAAGATATGGATAAACGATAATTGACTGCAACTTAACTTTCAGTTGGAAATAATCCCTCTTTCTTCAAATACCTAAATGAGTTTAAGATTTAATGGTAACAAACTTAGGGAAAGGGAACAAGGAATTGAAGGAGAGAGGGTAAAAGGGATTCCTTGTCTTAAGCTATAGGTGATAAGATGCTAATGAGAATTGGAGGTAATCAGGATTCAAGTTTGACTGTTGTTGTGTCTTGGCTGTCAGATTCAACCTGGCAAACCCAGGCTGCTTTAACCTAGATCAGGTTTGATGATGATTGGTATTGCTTCTTCTTGATGAATAATTAATCAGGATTTGCAGTATAGAGTCATACAGAATTTGAGAGTATGGTAGTGATCACAGCTGGTTGCTGGTATCCTAAGTTGACCTTGGCCTACCCAAACCCAACCAAGACCTCCCACCAAAATCCCTTCTCAAAATTGAGACCTCTCCTTAAACACACATCCTGCTTTTATAGTCCTCCCAGTAACTGACTTTTGCCCTTGCTGGCACATGCTAGGCTCAGTTCATTCTAAGTTCCTAACTGCACACACTGTACCAAAAGACCTAGAGTGAACTTTTGGATGTAGTGTTTTGAACTGTGGGGGGTTGAATGCATTTGTTTTGAATATACACTCTTTTCAATGGGGACTGCCCCAAAATTGTTTTTTTTGGCAAGATAGCAATTATCTTGCTATCTTGTCAAGATATCAATCGTTCTTTTTCTCTTTTATTTCCCTCTTATCCTCAAATTATTGTAATTTCCCCTTAGAAATTGCAATGTTATTTATACATTTAGTTAAAAATCTTTAGAGTTATAAGTTGGTTATGTGTACTGATTCAATAGGGAAACTAAGCATGTATCTGGGAGATATCTATATGCTCATTCTCCATTAGAATCAAAGGGGAGATTGTGTAATTGGAATTTTGTACCCCAGAACTCTGTTTCCCAGAAGTCCACTTTTGTCTTTATGTTATATCCTTACTTTTTGGAGATAAGTTTCTGAAACCCTGCCCCTTCTCATGCTTCTTCCACTTTCGAGGTCTGATAAACTTGTCTTTACTCAGGTTATACTCTTCCTCTACTTAAAGTGATTACAAATAAATCTTGTACAGTATAATACTTGGAGTTATTAGATATTAATTTTAGTCTCACAAATCTCATGGATACCAGTTTAGTTCAGCCATAAATCTAGCCATGCCCAGACCATTACAATAGTTTCCCTTTTTCAACTTCTTCCTGTTATAAAAAGTGAAATGGACAATGATGATTAAATTAAATTAAAGATAATTTGTATAAACAAAATAAAATTAAGTACTAGAAAGAAGATAGAAATTTTAGAAGGACATTACATCAAGAATCTCTGACAAGTGACTTATTGCTCAAATATATAGAGAACTGAGTTAAATTTAGAAGAATACAAAGCATAACCCAAATGAAAAATTCCCAAACTTATGAATCAGCAATTCTCAGAGGAAGAAATTAAAAGTATCTATAGTCATATGAAAAAATGATTCATATCTGTATTGATTAGAGAAATGCAAATTAAACATCTCTGAAACACCACCTAATCACTATTAGAGTGGCTAATAGTACCCAAAAGGTAGATGATAAATGTTGAAGGGGATGTGGGAAAATTGGAACACTAATAAATTGTTGGTGAAACTGTGAACTGATACAATCATTTTGGGGAGTGATCTGTAACCATGCCCAAAGAGCCATAAAACTGCATATTCAATGTCTTAGCAATACCACAAAGTAGACAGTTTTCCAAAGAAATCAGAGATAAGGGAAAACGACTTACCTTCAAAAATATTTTGGTAACCCTTTTTGAAGTGACAAGGAATTGAAGAGTAGAGGATTGTCACTTGAGAAATTGATGAGCATGTTGTGGTATATGGACATAATGTAATACTATTGCACCATAAGAAATGACAAACAGGATTAGTTCAGAAAAAAATTTGAAAAGACCTATATGGTCTGATGTGAGCAGAACCAGAAGGCACTGTAAACAATAACAGAAATATTGCAGGTTGAGCAACTGTGAAAGACTAAACTATTATCAGCAAAGTAAGATTCCAAGATAACCTCAAGGAACTCTTGATGAAAAAATGAAATCCACAATCCATGAAGGAACTGTTGTAGTATAATTTTAGATCAAAACAGGCTATCTTTTACTTTATTTCCTTCATGAGTTTTTTTTTTATGTGTGTGATATATGTTTTCTGTCTTAGCAATATATATTTTAAAAAGTACTAGTATAACCTATATGAGTCTATTTACTGCCTTTGGAGGTAGGAAAAGGAGGGAGGAAAAAATCTGAATCCTAAAATATAAGAAAACAATTGTCAAAAATTGTTTTTACATGTAACTGAAAAAATATTTTAAATGAAAACAAATACAGTAACAAGGAATATCAAAACAGAAATTCAGAAGACAACAAAGTCAAAGCTGCTTCTCAATGAAAAAATATAAATTAGTCCCAGACCCAAAAAGAATACCTTGAAAAGCTAATTAAGTATTTTTAAAGCTCAAATAAGAGAATGAGAGGGAAAGTTTGGGAAAATTTTGAGTTTTAGAAGAAAATCATGAATTAAAAAAGTCAACAGCTGTGTAAAAGGAGGCACAAAAATTAAGATGAAAACAATATCTTAAAAAAAATAGCATAGGCCAAATTATAAAAGAGGCACAAAAATCCACTAAAGTGAACTCCTTAAAAAGTGGAATTGAACAAATAGAAAATATGATTTGAAAGAATCACTAGAAATAATTTCTTAAGAATGAAGATTTGGCAAATGGAACCTAGTAATTCCATGAGACACCAAGAAAAAAATGAAGTCAAAAAAGGAAAAAGTAGAAAAAAATGTAAAATAATACCTTGGAAAAATAATTGACCTGAAAAATAGATTGATGAAATGTAATTTAAAAATTAATGGATTAGCCGATATTTGTGATGAAAACAAAAGATAGAAGAACAATGCTCTGATATCCTAAAAACAGAGGGTAAAATAGAAATGGAAAGAATTCACCAAATACCTATGAAAAGAGATTCCTAAATGAAAACTTCCAGGTAGATTATAGTCAAATTTCAGAGCTTCAAGCTCAAAGACAAAATATTTCAAGCAGCCAAAAAGAAACAACCCAAATGTCAGAGAGACACAATCAGGTAATATTTGATATATTGTCTTCTACATTAAAGGATCAAAGGGCTTGCTATAGCAGATCTGAAAGGAAAAGTAGTTAGGAAAACAAACAAGAATCAGCTATCCAATCAAACTAAGTATATTTCTTTGAGAGTTTTTTTCAGCCATTCTTCATGAAAAGAGAAGAGCTGAATAGGTGCCCTTTGATCCAGCAAAACCATTGTTGGGTTTGTATCCCAAAGAGATCATTAATAAACAGACTTGTATGAAAATATTTATAGCTGCTCTCTTTGTGGTGGCAAAAAACTCGAAAATGAGAGTATGTCCTTCAATTGGGGAATGGCTGAACAAATTGTGGTATATGCTGGTGATGGAATACTATTGCACTAAAAGGAATAATAAACTGGAGGAATTCCAGGTGAACTGGAAAAACCTCCAGGAACAGATGCAGAGTGAAAGGAGCAGAGCCAAAAGAACACTGTTCACAGAGACTGATATACTATGGTAAAATCAAATGTAATGGACTTCTGAACCAGCAGCAATGCAATGACACAGGACAGCTCTGAGGGATTTATGGAAAGGAACACTACCCACATTCAGAGGAAGGACTGCAGGAGAGGAAATATATAAGAAAAACAACTGCTTAAACGCATGGGTTGGGGTGGACATGATTGGGGATGTAGACTCGAAACTACCACATCAATGCAACTATCAACAATTTGGAAATAGGTCTTGATCAATGACACATGATAAAACCAGTGGAAATGTGCGTTGGCATGGGTGGGAAGGGGTGCAGAGGGTGAAGGAGAAGTAGGAGCATGAATCATGTAACCATGTTAAAAATGAATATTAATAAATGTTTAAATTAAAAAACTAACATTCTAAAATAAGAATAAAGAGAAGTATAAGAAGGTAAACATGAAAGAGAAATAATAAGGGATTTTATAATCTTAAGCTATTTATATTCCTACATGAGTAGATGGTACCCTTCACTCATAAATATTTTGCCATTATTAGGTTAAGTACAAGTATGCATCAAAAGAGGGCAAGAGTATGAGTTATATTGGATGGGATAAAATCTAAAAATAAAATAAAATTAAGGAGTAAAAAAGATGAATGAGCTGGGAAAAGAAAGAAGAAAGAGGGAGTTGGGTAATTTAGCTCACATAAAAGAGGCATGAAAGAACTTTTATATTGGTGTGTATACTTGAACCTTAGTCTAATCAAAACTACTTCAAAGAAGGAATGACATCCACACAGAATTGGATATAGAAATTTACATTATTCTGCAATAAAGTAGAAACAATGTGTTTGGAAAGTAGTATGACTGATAGAGGGGAGGTTAGATTGGGAGAGATGGAAGTCAGAAGCAAAAACCTTTTGAGTATGGACAGCATTAAAGGAAAAACTGAATAGAAAAAAACATAGAAGAATAGGATGTAGAGAAATACACTGTAAAAACATGTTGGCAGAGAAATTAATTATATACTGACAAAAAGTTTCCACACTTGGGAGTTTCTGTTACAAGTTAAATAACACATTTTTCCTAATCCATTTTCAATAATCCATTGTTTAATGAATCTGGGAACACAAATTACTTAAGGAGATCTCCCTATTTGATGAGAACTCCCGGTAGAAATAGAAGGCAATTTAGGAAAAAAACTTTAAGCCTGCAAAACATACTATGTCTAAGAATCAAATATACATTCATTGTAGCCATAGAAATTCACATCCCAATATCAAACAGCATTAACAACAATAAAGTAAGATGGAAAATGGAAGGGGACATATTTCAAAAAATGGCTAGTGAAAAAAAATTTAACCAAATAAAGAAAACAAAAGATAAAATTAATAATCATGATAATGATAAATTTAAAGTTTTTATATGTTTAAAATCAATTGTAGTTTTGTTAAAAAGGGGAACTGATGATTCAAAAAAGTTCTATCAATTCTCCAACTTTCTCATGATAATATATATATATATATGCGTACATGTACAATAGGTATATACACATATTACATATGTTACATATCAATAACACCATGAACCATAACTAAAAAGTGGTCAAATATAAACAAATAATTCTTGAAATAAATCATTCATTATTTACAGTCATTGCTAAGCTTATTCAAAATCATTAATAAGGAAAATGCAAACTAAATACCTTTGAATTTTTC
>NC_058130.1:573673091-573791796 GCF_016433145.1 Gracilinanus agilis | reverse complement strand
TTGAAGGGGAAAGGTGGAGCATGAATCATGTAACCATGTTAAAAATGAATATTAATAAATGTTAAAAAAATGAACCTCTGACCCCCACCTTTCCATAAAAATATACCTCAAAGATGTTAAAAATAGGAAGAAATACAATGGTACCTTGATACACAAGCACCTTAAGTCACAAGGAGTTTTTTGCTTTAAGTCACGAGCAAATATTGAATCACAAGCTTCTACCACGCTCCAGTAGACAGACTGATGAACATTTCATTTCACAAGTTACACAAGGCTGTTTTGTTTATCTGGCTGTGTGATCATATGTATTCAATTGCTTTTGCTTTCTTCTTTATTTTAGTCTTATTATCACTTGTTTTGGCAAACTTCTCAACTTTTAACCATGGGTCCTGACAAAAGAGGAATTGAAGGAGTTACTGCAGCAGCAGCATACAAAGATTTTGGATGTAATTAGTGGAGAGGACTGTGGGGTGGATGAGGTAATCAGTACAAGCAAGATTAAGGAAATGGTGAGGATTTAGGAAAAGAATTAAACAGCTTATTGAAAAGACACACTCAGAAAAAGTTGCAACATATCATGCTTTGGAGCTGTGTAACAAAACTCCTTTCACACATTACTGAAAGTTCTGAAAAGGAGGAAGAAACAAACTTCCATGAAAAGGTTTTTGTTGAAACAACATCTAAGAGAAATCGAGGAAAGAGCGGTAAAACAGACAAAATTCAGTGAAGAAAATGATGATAATTAAGTAAAGCAAAAAAATAGCAATTAAATTTGGCAATAAAGTAACATTTCATAAATAATACATAAGGTCAATTTCACATTTAAATGTAGTGTTACGTTTGTAGAGAGTAAGTTATGTTAAGCTATAGCACACAAAATGAAAACCTTCTCCCCCACCTTCACCTAATCTCTAAGATAGATAACATTTCATAAGCAAGTTTCTTTCTTTACAGTATTTCTTATTATCTCTAAATATATTTATTTGTTATTTGTGAAAGTATATTTTTGTATTTAAAAACATATAAGACAAAAAATGCATTTTGGGGGGTCAAAACAGATTTATTGCATTTCCATTCATTTAAATGAGGAAATTTGATTTGACACATGAGAAAATTGAGTTACTAGCTTGGCCATTGAATGAATTAAACTTGTATGTAAAGGTACCACTGTATAGTATAACAAAATAATCATTAATAAATCTCAGAAGGGAATTTTTGTCTGTTTTAGTCAAAGAACTATGAAAATATTAATCAGTTTTATGATATCTCAATAAATTATAATACATGACAATATCTACTCCATATTATATTAATATTTATTTTATTAATACATTAAGAATTTAGAGAAAAATGGGAAGATTCCAATAAACTGATGCCAGTGTAATATCCAAAAGGTTATTAACAATAGATATAATGACTTCCACAAAGTTTGTGGAAAATAAATAAACAAAAAAATTTGAACTACAACGTGATTCTTCTTATGAGTGAAGAAAATCTCCCTCTCTCTCTTATTACTAAATTGGTGGAATAAAGAACTGGACTATATTAGAACATTTTTAAAATTCAGTTTTTATAGGTTAAAAATATTTTCTCCAATGGGTAGATCAATGAAAACAAGAGTGTAAAGCACATAATTTTGAAATAATATGCATAATTGAAAGCAAAATGAAATATAATTGTATATAAAAATAAAAAAACATCAAAAATATATTTAGATATGTAAGAAAATATCAAAGATTCTCCCTTCAACAGATTACTTTTTTTCCTATTTAAACAAAAGGATTAAGTAACTGAGAAGTAGAAAGGAAGGATAGGAGGGGAACCAAGAAGAGCTACTCAAGTTAAATATTTTGGATGATGATGATGACGAACAGCTAACATTTATTTTTTCCCCTGCTATTTTCCCTTTTTTCCTTACTAATTTCCTTTTTTGTCTTTTAGCATTTTGCATTTATAGTCATTTTCACTTCCCTTACTTATGTGGATCATATGTCTTCTTTTAAAAAATAAAATAGAGTATATAATATAATATAATAATATAAGTCTCAAAAATATTGGGAATATTTATCAGTTATTTAGAGAATCAGAACTCACTAAAAATTTCAATAAAGTCTTCATCCAAATATCTGCATCCATTATGTTAAAATTTGAAATAAACAGGCATTCCTTGGAGGCCATAATTCTGAACATGTGATTATTAGAGGGTAGGAAATCCCTTTGAAAGCTGGAAAACACTTTGATTTAATAATAGTTACTTTTTGCATGGGTATTTTATTGAGAAAACAATGACAAGAAGGTATGTTTTATTGTTCTGAAAAGGCTCTTTGAAGAACATAAAGTTGCTCGGTAATTTTCAGGCTAGTCAATTTTGAAACAGATGTCCTGAGAACACATTTGAGATAAGTAAGTTATAATATAAATGGGAAGAACAAAATGAGAAAGAATGTCATATTTGTTACAATGGGATATATGTTTAAACTAATAAATAATAATGAATTAAAAAGGTATTATACCACCTGAATGAAATCAAATATCTATCACATATTGAATGAATGAATCACCTCTTGACTATAAATTAGGAGAATTATTAATTATACCAATCCTTTTAACTGAAAGCATAAGCTTTTAAATATTTTGGTTATTTTATGGAGATCTTTCTCCAGAATTCTTTACATTTTATTGCCTATTTAAATAAAATCTATTAGTTTTAAAATATTCTAAACTGATTAGGCCAACATTATTTTCCAGGCCTATAGATATAATTGAACCAGCAGATGTGTACTTCTTTAAGACTGAAAGTGTCTGACTCAAGAATGTACACTCAGATTACTGTTTTGGAAAAAAAAACATTTCTATTTGCTTCCTCATTTGCTTCTTATTCATAAGAGGCATTAATAAAGAAGTATCCATTATTTAATTAATACAAATTGTAATAGCCTTATCTTACACAGGTTTATTCTGTATACAAAACCTTCACTCTTCCTATAATCATTATTTACATTACCATCATCATTACATCCCTATCACTATATATTTTTTCTTCATTGAGGAATTATTCCTTTGGATGGCAATTTCCAGTAATAAAATATTGCCATCACTTCCAATCTAATTTTCTATTACAGTTGCGTCAATATTACCATTGTGGATTGAGAATAAGCTGGT
Organism: Gracilinanus agilis; assembly: GCF_016433145.1. Taxonomy (NCBI): domain Eukaryota; kingdom Metazoa; phylum Chordata; class Mammalia; order Didelphimorphia; family Didelphidae; genus Gracilinanus; species Gracilinanus agilis. The sequence goes on along the minus strand of NC_058130.1, from coordinate 573,788,634 downwards.
AAAAAAGTAGTCGTTGTTGTTTAAAAAAATATATGAACACATTTTAGGAAAGTATTACTACAAACTTTTCAAGCAACTATCCATCTCATTTCTCTAACCTTACTCTTTTTGCCATTGTAACCATTTCTTATTATTATACTCCAATTTTTTGCTAACATTTACTATAGTAGAAAATACTACTTTATTCAACTTTCCTTGATATTTGGTCTTGAATAGTATTCTAGACATGAGCAGGATTTCAAATGGAATCTTTAAAGCTATATGGAAGANCAACTACAAAACACTTTCCAAACAATTAAAACTAGATCTAAACAATTGGAAAAACATTGATTGCTCATGGGTAGGATGAGCTAACATAATAAAAATGACCATTCTACCCAAATTAATTTACCTATTTAGTGCCATACCTATCAAAATACCAAAAAAAATTACTGAATTAGAAAAAAACTATAACAAAGTTCATTTGCAAGAACAAAAGATCAAGTATATCAAAGGAAATAATGAAAAAAAATGTGAAGGAAGGTGGCCTAGCAGTACCAGATATTAAACTATACGATAAAGCAGCAGTCATCAAAACAATATGGTACTGGCTAAGAGACAGAAGGAAGGATCAGTAGAATAGACTTGGGGTAAGTGAGGTAAGCAAAACAGTCTGATAAAATCAAAGAGCCCAATTTTTGGGACAAAAATCTACTATTTGACAAAAACTGTTGGGAAAATTGGAAAACAATAGAGGAGCGATTAAGTTTAGATCAACATCTCACACTGTACACCAAGATAAATTCAGAATGGGTGAATGACTTGAATATAAAGAAGGAAACTATAAGTAAATTAAGAGAACACAGAATAGTATACTTGTCAGATCTATGGAAAAGGAAAGATTTTAAAACCAAGCAAGAGTTAGAGAAAATTACGAAATGGAAAATAAATAATTTTGATAATACTAAATTAAAAATGTTTTGTACAAACTAAAACAATACAACCAAAATCAGAAGTGAAACAACAAATTGGGAAAAAAATTTATAACAAAAAACTCTGAGAGAGGTCTAATTACTCAAATATACAAGGAGCTAAATCAATTGTATAAAAAATCAAGCCATTCCCCAACTGATAAATGGGCAAAGGGCATTAATAGGGAGTTTTCAGATAAAGAAATCAAAACTATCAATAAGTGCATGAGAAAGTGTTATAAATCTCTAATACTTAGAGAAATGCAAATGAAAACAACTCTGAGGTACCACCTCACACCTAACAGATTGGCTAAAATGATAGGAGGGGAGAGTAATGAATGTTGGAGGGGATGTGGCAAAATTGGACATTGATGCATTGTTGGTGGAGTGATCCAACCATTCTGGATGGCAATTTGGAACTATGCCCAAAGAGCTCTAAAAGACTACCTGTCCTTTCAGCCAGCCATAGCATTGCTGGGTTTGTACCCCAAAGAGATCATAGATAAAAAGACTTGTACATAAATATTTATAGCCGGGCTTTTTGTGGTGGCAAAAAACTGGAAAACAAGGGTATGGCCTTCAATTGGGGAATGGTTGAACAAATTGTTGTATATGCTGGTGATGGAATACTATTGTGCTAAAAGGAATAATAAACTGGAGGAATTCCATGTGAACTGGAAAGACCTCCAGGAACTGATACAGAGTGAAAGGAGCAGAGCCAGAAGAACATTGTATACAGAGACCAATACATTGTGGGAAAATAGAATGTAATGGACTTCTTTACTAGTAGTAATGCAATGACCCAGGACAATCTGGAGTGACTTATAGAAAAGAACAGTACCCACATTCAGAGGAATCACTACAGAAGTGGAAACACAGAAGAAAAAAAAAACCACTTAAACACATGGGTTGATGCGGAAATGATTGGGGATGTAGACTTGAAATAACCACATGTAACTATCAATGTAATTATCAATAATATGGAAATAAGTCTTGATAGATGACACACATTAAAACCAGTGGAAATGTGCGTTGGATATGGGGGAGGGGGGTGAAGGGAGTTGAAGAGGAAAGTAAAAACAAGAATCATGTAACCATGGAAAATTTTTCTAAAAAAATAAAATATTTTATTAAAAATAATTCTTGAAGATAATTACTAGAGGGACAGAGTGAGCAAGGGAACAAGTAAAGCAATTATTCTATAGAAAAAGCCTTGAAAGATAGACACAGAGGGACTGGTTCATTATGGTGAAAGCAATGCAGCTATATTCAAAACTTCAAAGAAAAAAGTGAATTGGTCTCAGGCTATGGAAGTGCTCAGAAAAGTTTTCAAAAATCAAATAAGAGATGTAGAGAAAAATGAGGGAGAGAAATGAAAGCAAGTCAAAAAGAAAATAATAACTTAAAAAACAGAAATGGCCAAATAAAAGAATACAAAAATCCAATGAATAGTTTCTTTAAAAAAAATAGAGCTCATCAAATAGAAAAGTAAGGTCAAAAATTCATGGGAGAAAATTATGTCTTAAAAATTAAAATTGTGCATAGAAGCTAATGACTACATGAGACATCAAAAAACAATGAGATGAAATTCAAAGAATGAAAAAATAGAATAAAATATGAAATATCTCATTAAAAAAGTTACCCTGAAAGTAGATTCAGGAAAGGCAATTTAAGAATGATTAGACTACCTGAAAAGAATGATCAAAAAATGAAGAAACAGAAAAAAACAAAGCTTAGACATTATATGACAAGAAATTATGAACGACTGCCCTGATTTTTTAACAAAAGGATAAAATAGAAATTGAATGAATCATCTGATCACCTCCTGAAACAAATCCCCAAATGACAACTAGCAAGAATATTTCATCAAAATTCAATAGTTCCCAAGATAATTTGAACATATTGCAAGCATCTTTTTAACTATAGACAATTCAAATATCATAGAGTCACAGTCAGGATTATACACTTTTAATCGTTTCTACATTAAAGGACCTGAAGGCCAGGAATATGATATCTAAAAAGGTAAATGAAATAGGTTACATTCTTTCTGGGAAATAAATAGACATTTAATAAAATAGTAGATTTCCAAGTATTACTTTTGAAAAAACCAGATCTAAACAGAAAATTTTACTTTCAAATGCCAGATCCAAGAAAAGTACAAAAAAGTAAATTGGAAAGAGAAAACTTAAGGGATTCAATAACATGAAACTTTATATTTTTACATGGAAAAATGATATTTACAACAACAAACAAAACATTTACAAATTTTTTTTCACTACTAAAGCCATTAGAAATAGTATGCATAGAAAGATTGTGCAGGAGTCAGTTCATTGGGATGGCATAATATGCAAAAAAACCAAATAAACAAACATACCTCAAGGGTTGAAAAAGAGGACTGTGATGGGAGAAAAGGAAAAGAGAAATTAGAAAAGGATAAAATACCCCACCTTAAGAGGCAGTTAAAACTATTATAGTGCAAGTGGTGATAAGGGTTGTGAGGGGCAATGCTTAAATCTTACTCTTATCAGAATTAGTTCAGATGAATCTGAATTATATTTAATTGAATACAGAACCCACTTACCCAACAGAGAAGTAGAAGAAGAATTTCAGAAGTTGGGGTTATAGAAGGAGGGGGAAGCAGAGGTGGTGATTAAAAGCAAAAAAAAAAAACTTGTGAGGAAGTACAGAGTAAAAAGAAAGAAAGAGCAGGATCAAAAGGAGAAAATAAGATGGAGGAGAATACAGAGTTGACAGTCATAACAGTGAATTTAAATGAGATGAATTCACATGCAAAAGGTTAGGAGATAACAGAGTAGATTAAAAACCAGAATTCTATGATATGTTGTTTACAAGAAAAAATACTTGTGACAGGAAGTTACATACATAATAAAGGTAAGGGATTGGGGAAAAATCTATTGTACTTCAGCTGAATTTTAAAAGCATGTGAAGCAATCCTTCTCAGACAAAGCTAAAGCAAAAAATAGATTGAATTTTAAAAGTTAAAGAAGGAAATTAAATCTTGATAAAAGCTACCATAAGCAATGAATTGAGATTCCTTCTATTACTTCTAAATTATTTGCTGAAATGTGAAACAGTATGAAAAATGAATGAAATATAAATAGTAAGATTTCAGAGATATTTCGTATAATTAGAATGTAGTTTACTTTTGTAATAATCCATGTACTTTAACTACCTATTTCTTTCTGAAGAACATTTAATTTCTCCTTTAAAAATGTTCCCTTTCAAAACTAGTTATATTAAACCAAAAAATAAACTGGAAAGAAGGGAAGGGGGTGAAAGAAATTTTAGACAAGTTGGATTTTAGAGATTTCTAGAGAAAATTCAATGGGAATTGAAAAAATATACCTTCTTTTAAGCATGGTATGACACATTTGCAAAACAATGAACATATAATAGGGTATAAAAACTTCATAAGAAGCTTCCTGGTTAAGATGGCGGCAGAGTAAAAAGCAGCTGCTTAACCTCTCCTAACCAAAAAAAAATATAGGACTTCTCAAGAAGACATAAAATCAAATCCAGAGGAACAAAGGGACTCCACAACAGGGCTCAGCATTGAGGATACATGGAATTGGGGCATTTCCATGCTATAAGGGGGTGAAACAGCTCTCACTAAAAGGCAAGCTGAGCAAACCCCTCCCCCCACCCCACACCACCAATAGTGCCAAAGGTAGATCACAAAAGCTAGAGCAAGCTTGGGGCACCCATTAAGTCCTTGGCAGCTACATGGGGTCACCAGGGCCTGTTCCTGAGAGCAGCAAGACTTAAGACCCCAAGAGGCTAAAGAACATATGGATTTTGAACACAGACCCTGAGCGCAGGTGCAAACTCAGACTCTTGCATCCGTGGATCCTGAGCCCAGGAGCGGACTCTGATCCTGAGCACAGGAATGGACCTTGAGTGAAGACCCAGTGCAGAGGGGTGCACGACTGTGGATACAGTGCCCTGAAACTGTTAAAGGAGCCTTGGACAGAGGAAAAAGCAAGGAGACCACCAGGAGGCTTGACCCTGAGAACAACTAGATCTGAGACTTCAGGAGCCTAGAGAGCTCAAAGAGACTTTGGGTGTGAGGATAAACCTGAGAGGGCACAGGGCTAACAATGGCAAGCCAGAGACAAGAACCCCAAAAGAGAAAGATCATCAAGAAAAAAATCTGTAATGCTCGACAAATTTTACACAGAGAAAATCCAGACAACAGAGCAAACAGCCCAGGAGAACAAACAAGTAATCACATCCAAACTATCCCAAAATAATGAAAACTAGTCACAAGGTCTTGAAGAGTTCAAATCTGAGAGGATGAGAAAGATGGAAGAGATCTGGCAATAAAATAACAGTTTAAAAGGCAGAATTTCACAATTGGAAAGTGAGGCAAGTCAATTGAAGACCAAAAATGATCAGATGGAAAAGGAAAACCAAAAGATTATAGCCAAAACCAAAAGATTATAAACGAAAACTAGTTCCTAAAGGCTAGAATCGAGCAATTAGAAGTGAATGATCTCTCAAGAGAGCAAGAACAAATAAAAAAAGTCAAAAGACTGATAAAATAGAAGGAAACATGAAATATTTCAATGCAAAATTGACAGATCAAGAAAACTGGGCTAGAAAATACAATTTGAGAATCATTAGTCTTCCTGAAAAAGCAGAAATTAATAGAAATTTGGACTCCATACTAAAAGAAATTATACAGCAAAATTGCCCTGAAGTCCAACAACAAGAGGGCAATATAGACATTGAAAGGATCCATAGATCACCCTCTACATTAGACCCTGAAAAGACAACACCAGGAATATAATAGCCAAATTCAAGAGCTTCCAAATAAAAGAAAAAAATCTTATAAGATGCCAGAAAGAGACAATTCAAATATTAAGGAGCACCAATCAGGATCACACAGGACCTGGCAGCCTCCACACTAAAATATCTCAAAACTTGGAATATATATTCAGAAAGGCAAGACAACTGGGTTTACAACCACGGATCACCAACCCATCAAAACTGACTATATATTTCCAGGGGAAAGTGTGGGCATTCAACAAGATAGAAGATTTCCAAGTATTTTCACAGAAAAGACCAGAAAAATCAAGAGAAACATAAAAAGGTAAATAAGAAACGGAGGGGAAAGAAAGAAAACTCGTATTTTTTAAATTTGCCTCTTTAAGGATTTCAATAAGATCTAATTATTTGTATTCCTATGTGGAGAATTGTTATGTATAATTCTCTGTAGTGAACTCTATTCACTATTATAATATTCACTATTATAGTAATCAGAAGAATTATACACAGGGAGAGGTTGGAATACTAAATGGTCTAAGATGATATGGGGGACGGGATAGAGGGGCGTGAATAGTAGAGGACACCAAGAGAAACTTGAATGAATAAGAAAAATACGATAATCTATTCCACACGAAGAGTGCATGTAAAGGGGAAGAGATGAATACTATTATAAGAAGGAGGGGAAAAGAGCATTAAGAGAAAATATTTAAATCTTACTCTCAGTGCAATTAACTCTGAGAGGGAAGAGTAGCTATATTATCCAATGGGATATAAAACTCTATCTAACCCTACTGAGAAAGTCAAAAGGGATAAACCAAGGGGAGCAGGGGAGTGGGGAGGTCAAAAAAGGGAGGACATAAGAAAGGGGAGGGAATTCATTAGGACTTAAAAATAAAAAGAGGGGAATAATAAGGGAGGAGTTAGAAAGGGAAGTTAATCAAGGGACAGGACAAAGGTTACTGGCTTAAAGCAAACCACTGGTTTAAAAGGAAATAGTTTAAGAAGAAGGGGTAGAACTAGGAGAGGATAACAAAATGTTGGCAAATAAACAACTGATAATTTTAACTCTGAATGTGAATGGGATGAACTCGCCCATAAAATGGAAGCAAATAGCAGAGTGGATTAGAAACCAAAATCCTACCATATGTTGTCTACAAGAAACAAAAATGAGGCAGGTGGACATATACAGGTTTAAGGTAAAGGGCTTGAGTAAAATCTTTTGGGCATCAAATGAGAAACAGAAGGCTGGAGTGGTGATTATGTTTTCTGACAAAGCCAAAGTAAAAATAGATACAATCAAAAAAGAAAGGGAAGGTCATTACATCCTGATTAAAGGCAGTATAGACAATGAGGAAATAACATTGCTCAATATGTATGATGTTGGGTTGCTAATATCAGCTATTCCGGTCAGGGTGAGGACAAAGGAAGGACCAGTTCCTTGTGTGCCTCAGTATCCCTTTACTAAGGAGGCGATAGAGGGTATTCATCCTATTATTGAGTCTCTAATCCAACAAGGGATAATAATACCATGTTTTTCTGAGTACAATACACCAATTTTGCCTATAAAGAAGCCAAAACCTGATGAAAATGGCCAACCTGTTTATCGATTTATTCAAGATCTAAGAGTGGTAAATGATTATGTCATCAAGACACATCCAGTTGTCCCAAGTCCAGCTGCTATAATTTCTTCCATTCCAAGTCAGGCTAGATATTTCACTGCGGTAGATTTATGTTCTGCCTTTTTCTCGATACCAATTCACAAGAATTCTCAGAAGATCTTTGCTTTTACATGGGAAAAGGCAAAATGGACCTGGACTCATCTCCCACAAGGGTATACCAAGTCACCATCTCAATTTTCACAAATTCTAAATCTAGATCTGCAAACTATTAAATTTAAAGAGAGTAAATTGGTGCATTTTGTGGATGATATTCTTCTAGCATCCCCAAATGCAAAGGTGTGTCTTAGAGACAGCAAGATTCTTTTGATTGAATTATATAAATGAGGACATAAAATCTCAAAAGTGAAATTACAATTTGTTTTACCCAGGGTGCAATATCTCGGATTCGTGTTATCAGATGGTTCCAGAAGTATTACACAAAAGAGAATAGCTGACATACAAAAATTGAGTGCACCGAAAACTAAAAAACAACTTAGAGCTATTCTTGGATCTACTGGTTTCTGTAGACAATGGATTCCTGGATATAGTGGAATAACTAAGTGTTTAACAGATCTGACCAGGAATACAGAACCAGAACCTCTGAAACTAAAGCCTGAACATCGATTAGCCTTAGATAAGCTGAAAGAAGCCATTCTATCTGCACCTGCATTAGGAATCCCAGACTATGAGAAACCTTTTCAGCTGTTTGTCAATGAAACAGAGGGTATAGCTTCTGGTATGTTGACACAGTCCCTTGGACAAAGTTATTGTCCAATTGGGTATTACAGCTGTCAGATCCAATAGCTTCGGGGACAGTACCCTGTCTAAGGGGGGAAGCTGCAGCAGCTGTGTTAGTCTAGAAGTCAGCTGATCTAGTTTTGGCATGTCCTTTGACTGTCTATTGTTCACATCAGATAGAAGCACTAATGAGGAAGTTTCATACTCAAGCATATTCTGACCAAGGAATTGCTAAGTATGAAATTATTCTCTTAGGTAGTGAGAACATCAAGTTGAAGAGATGAATGTTATGGGGATAATTTGAGAAAAGGTGTTTGGGATAAAGGAAATGAAAGGAGGATATTGGAGACTTGCTAAGTGGGTAATCTCGGTTACAGATAGGCTGGGATTAAAGGAGATTCAGGGTATAATAGGACTGAAGTCAGGAGTATAACACAGAAGGGAAACAGAGATCTTCAGGGAGAAGTGAAGTTAAACTAAACAGAGAAACACAGCAGGCTTACATACTGGGACTTAGACTCAAACACAAGCAGAGGGAAATAGACTAGACTGAAATTAACAAACAGGCTTTAGTTAATTTCACAGGAAGGGACCTGTTTTGAAGTAACACCTTCCTTCAAGATGGATGCCCCAGGTTCCCTCTAAACCCAGAGTATGTTGTCTCTTTCCCTCTTCTTCCTTCTTGATAACTAACAAACTAATTACACTAATAGGGCTGTTGAAACACAAAAGGGTTTATTTTGTTTGAAGGATGTTTGTTAGGAAGGTGGATCAAAGGAAAGCCCTATCAGTTGTCTCAGGAACCTCAGGTGGGGGAAGGGAAGTAAAGATGGAGTCTGAGTAAGGACCTGCCTTTAAACTCAGTTTTACAAAATGCTATTGCTATCTAAAGGGAATAAATGATGACTGACTAACTATAACTAATGCTGTCAATTAGATAACTCTTCACAGATTTAACACCTCTCTAATTACTCTCCTTATTAACTCCACAGACATATAAGATAAGGGAGGGAAGGCAGGGATGGTATTAGGAAAGGAAGATATAAAGGGTTTATCTAAATAATAATTTCTTAAGTAAATATATCAAAGCTAGGCTAAATTTCAATATAAAAACTAGATAATCAAAGCAGCTCGGCTCATTCACAACCTCCCTCCACGGAAGATCCAGCCAACTCCCTTTTCCTCAAGATTCCAAACCCCTAAGAGCTTTTGGAACTCAGCCAAAGCTAGAAAAAACTATATCACCCCAATTCTGTATACTACATGTAGCATACTTAATCCAGCTACTCTTCTTCCTGATTTACCAAAGAACGGTGAGCCATTGCATGAATGTGTTGAGGTAGTAGATCTTGTGGATATGGCTAGGATGGATTTAAAAGATACTCCACTTGAAAATCCAGACTGGGTGTTATTCACAGATGGATCATCATATTTATGTAATGTAATTAGATGTACTGGTGCTTCAGTTGTCACAGAATTTGAGACACTGTGGTATGGCTCATTACCTAATAATCTTAGTGCTCAAGGTGCTGAATTGGTGGCATTTGAAGCAAGCATGTCTTCTAGCTGAAGGTAAAAATGTGAATATTTACAGAGACTATCGATATGCATTTTCTGTTTGCCATGCAACTGGAATGATCTAGAAACAACAAGGTTTTATTACTGCATCGGGAAAACCAATAGCTCATGCAGGAATAATAACTGAGTTGTTGGAAGCAATCCAGAAGCCAAAACAGCTGGCAGTAATTCATTGTAGGAGTCATACTCGTGGTAGAGATTCAGTCTCTAAAGGAAATCATAGAGCTGATATCACTGCGAAGTATGCAGCTCAGAATGCTCCAATCTATGTGATGAATTTAACATCTATTGATTCTGATGATCTAGAGAAAGCTTATATAGACTTAGATATTGAGAAATGGAAGGATAAATTTGGAGCTAGGAAAGAACATGGGATATGGATTACTGATACAGGAAGACCATTGTTACCAAAAGATTTGTATACCTATATGTGTCAAGCTATCCACACATAGGGTTATTTTGGTACACAAGCTGCTGTGGATTCCATCAGGAGACAATGGGTTGCTCCTGGAATAAGTACTGTTGCAAATAAGGTCTGTATTAGCTGTCCAGTCTGCCAAAAGTTCAATCAAAGTGCATTCAGAAAGAAAGGTTTGGGTGGTAGACCTTTAGCATATTGTCCATTTGAGAGTTTACAGATTGATTATATCTGTATTCCTAAAGCTGGAAGATACAAGTATTGTCTTGTGATAGTAGATAGACTAACTAAATGGCCTGAAGCTTTTCCATCAAATACGAATACAGCTAGTTTTGTGGTGAAAGTGTTACTGAAAGAAATTGTGCCTAGATTTGGTGTACCTTTAACCATAGATTCAGATAAGGGATCTCATTTCACTCAGGATATCCTTAGAAGAGTCTTTGAGAATCTAGGAATAACACCTAAATATCATGTTCCATACCATCCACAAAGTTCAGGTCAGGTGGAGCATATGAATAGGGAACTCAAGACTATGGTTGGGAAACTCTGTGCTGAAACTCATCTCAAATGGCCAGAGATTCTTCCCATACCTTTGTTTTACCTACTTACGAGACCAAGAGAGGATCTACATATATCATCATATGAGATGCTCTTTGGACATGCTCCACTACAAGCAAAAACTTGTAAGGCTGTTTATGCATCACTCTTAGGAGATGATTGTCAAATTGCTTCATATTTAAGTGCTTTAAAGCAGAGGCTAAGAGAATTACAAGATATGGGAGTATTAATTCAATCTGGTCCATTGGATTATTCTCTTCATAATTTTCAACCAGGTGATATGGTCTATGTGAAAAATTTTGCCAAAACATCGGCAAGAGAACAAAATTGGGTAGGTCCTTATACAATTGTATTAGTTTCACCATCTTCTGTAAAAGTTTTAGGTAGCGATTCATGGTATCATTGTTCTTACATTAAATTAGCATATAGAATAGATAATGAAACTGTAGAAATTGTTAATAATGATGAAGAAAAAGAAGAAGAAGAAGAGGTTGTGTAATTTGAGATCTTCAGTCAATTAGAGTCTGCAGTCAGAAAGTTCAGTAAGGAGAGGGCCATTCCAGCAGAAGAGGACATTCCGATGGAAGAGGATATGGATGAAGAGGATTCAGGATTCAGGATTTATAGACTTTGTATTAAGACTGATGGACTTATGAATTGAACTGATAAAACTTTATTTTCAAGGATTTTCTTAAAGAAGAGGATTAATCATGGACAATTTGGATTAAATAGTTTGGAAGTTTTGGGGTAATGTATATAGTATCATTACATACTCATATGCATCTAACATTGCACATAAAATTATCAAGACCTTCGATGGAGAAAAGAAGAAGAGGAAAACTGGAGAGAAGAAGAGGGGATTTCCTAGAGGAATGGAATATCGTGAGAAGAAAGGAGATCTGGAGGAGATCTACAGGAGATCTGGAGTTTGGGTAGGTATCATACATCCATCAGTAACATGTTGCAACACAATATAGCAAAGAAACAACATAACAAATCAGATACATAAGACACAAACATGTTAGGATACATTGTATTCCTTATGGAATGAGACAATGTATAATACTAACAAAATTAGAATTAGCTATAGAATAAGTAAGTACTAACAAAGGATAGTTAGTTACTAACAAAGATTAGCTAGTTATTTAGATAGATGTAGCTAGACTAATACACTAATATTTTAGGGTAAGTTTAGAATAGTTTAGTGAAATAGATATGGTATTAGGTTAGAGAATAAGATAAGGTACTAATGTACATTACAGTGCAGATACAACTGACATAACAAAATTGCATTACATGAAGAACATATAACATACTACAGATCACATATCACAAGTAATGTAAATAGTTGTGTAAATAGTATGTGTATATTGTTAATTGTATTATAGTGTAAATATTATATATATGTACAGGTATACATATGTATATTTGATATGTATATATTATGTGTACATACATGCATATATGTATATCATGCATGTATATATTATGTATATATTGTATGTATCATGTGTGTATATATATGTATAAATGTGAATTCTGTGAATACTTTGATATAATTGAGTTGCAAACATTCAAATGTAATTTGCATAAGGGAGTTTACTATTTTGTTTTAATTTTGATGTAAAGACTTATGCAAAGTTGTGTTAAAATGTTTTTCCAAAATGGTTTGCATTTATTAGTTGGTAGGATATTTCTGAATTAGAATAGTAGTTATGTTTGATGTTTGTTTTGACTTTTGTGTTGATATTTCATATTTGCTGTTGATTTTGTTGGAAATTTTTGCATTGTTACTTGTTGTTTTATGCTTTGAACTATGTAACTGTTCAATGTATTTATCTTTTTACCTTTCCTTGTTGAAATCCCTAGTGTAGGGAAGAGTAGGATAGTATTAGATAGAATAGAGTTAGTGTAGGTTGTTTGTTATTTTGGGTTAGATTTTTAGTTTAGTTTGTAGTGCACAAATACCAAAATTTTGGTAATTTTGGATTTGTGCAAAGGGGGGAACTGTTATGAGTAGGATTAGATTAGCTAGTTATTAGGTATTGATTATATATTGATTAGGAAGTACCTAGCAGGAAGGAGCTGGAGCTGGGAATTCCAGGTTGGAATGAAGGAGGAGGAAGTCTATCTGTGTTCTGTGTGTGGACTCCATTAGTGGTAGGCAAAAACTGTTGCCAGCCTGGGAGACCTCAGAGCAAAGGACACCCTATTTCCTGTTTTCCCCTGGATCCTGTGTGGTGTGGCATCTAAAAAGGACAAGATCTACAAAGCCAAGAGAAGAGGTGAAATGGAGTTCTGGCGGACAGTGCTCCAAGCAAAATGCTTACAGCTTGGTTCCTGAGACAACTGTAGCTCCTGGCATCCAGAGACCATCAGTGGATTGCAGTGAGAAATCCCAAAGCCACAAACCCTAGCTGCACTCAAGCCTGGCAGGTTCCAGGTGTGAGGCAGAACCCTAAAGACTCCAGTATAGCTCCCTGGGCCCTGTTAGTTAGATAGCTTAGATTAGTGTAGTTGAATAAGTCCTTACCTGTCCCTTTGGGTTTTGTTATTAGGTGTTAAGATTTTAGAGTAGTCATTCCTATCCCTCCTTTTAGTTGTTTCTAATTAAAACCCAATTTCACCTTGTTACCTTGTCAGTTAATTCAAGGCCTCTGGCCAGAGTGACAGTTGGCTGTTATTTTTTCAGTTGGGAGTGCTGTAGCTGTACAAGACTTCAGTTTTCCGTTTTAGTCTCTCTTACATCCCAGAGAGTGTTCCCACAAACCACATAGTTGATTTTTAATATCCCTGGTGACCCCATTACTTATATTTTCCTACAGCACCAAGTGGCATAGCATTGGAATTCATAAAAGAGAAATTGGCAGAGCTCAAGAAGGAAATTGATAGTAAAACCATACTAGTGGGAGATCTAAATATTCCACTTTCACATCTAGATAAATCAAACTAAAAAATAAATAAGAAAGAGGTAAGAGAGGTGAATGAAGTCATAGAAAATTAGATTTAGTTGATATGTGGAGAAAAATAAATAGGGACAAAAAGGAATACACCTTCTTTTCAGCTGCACATGGTACATTCACAAAGACTGACCATGTAATAGGGCATAGAAACATTGTAAACAAATGCAAAAGAGCAGAAATAATAAATGTAACCTTCCCAGATCATAATGCAATAATAATAATAATTAGTAAGGGCACCTGGACAAGAAAATCAAAAACTAATTGGAAATTAAATAATATGATTCTCCAAAAGAAGCTAGTCAAATAAGAAATCATAGAAACAATCAATAATTTCATGGAAGAGAATGACAATGAAGAAACATCCTACCAAACTCTGTGGGACGCAGTCAAGGTATTACTCAGAGGGAAATTTATATCCTTGAGTGCATATATTAACAAATTAGGGAGGGGAGAGATAAATGAATTGGGCATGCAACTTAAAAATTAGAAAGCAAGCAAATTAAAAATCCCCAGATGAAAACTAAATTAGAAATACTAAATATCAAGGGAGAAATTAGTAAAATAGAAAGTAAAAGAACTATTGAATTAATAAGTAAGACTAGAAGCTGGTATTTTGAAAAAACAGATAAAATAGACAAAGTATTGGTCAATTTAATAAAAAAAGGAAAGAAGAAAACCAAATTGATAGTATCAAAGATGAAAAGGGAGACCTCACCTCTAATGAAGGGGAAATTAAGGCAATCATTAAAAACTATTTTACCCCATTATATGGCAATAAATATAACAATTTAGGAGATATGGATGAATATTTACAAAAAGATAAACTGCCTAGATTAACAGCAGAGGAAATAGAATACCTAAATAATCCCATATCAGAAAAAGAAATTGAACAAGCCATTAAAGAACTCCCTGAGAAAAAATCGCCAGGGCCTGATGGATTCACAAGTGAATTCTATCAGACATTCAAAGAGCAACTAATCCCAATACTATACAAATTATATGATATGATAAGCAAAGAAGGAGTCCTACCAAATTCCTTTAATGACACAAATATGGTACTGATTCCAAAGCCAGGGAGATCAAAAACAGAGAAAGAAAACTACAGACCAATCTCCCTAATGAACATAGATGCAAAAATCTTAAATAGAATACTAGCAAAGACACTCGAGGAAGTAATCAAGAGGATCATCCACCATGATCAGGTAGCATTTATACCAGGAATGCAAGGATGGTTCAACATAAGGAAAACCATCCACATAATTGACCATATCAACAACCTAACAAACAAAAATCACATCATTATTTCAATAGATGCTGAAAAAGCCTTTGACAAAATACAGCACCCATTCCTATTGAAAATAATGGAAAGTATAAGAATAGAAGGAACTTTCCTAAAAATAATAAATAGGATATACCTAAAACCATCAACAAACAGCATATGCAATGGGGATCAATTAGAAGCCTTCCCAATAAGTTCAGGTGTGAAACAAGGATGCCCATTATCACCTCTATTATTCAACATAGTACTAGAAACACTAGAAGAAGCAATTAGAGAAGAAAAAGAAATTGAAGGTATCAAAGTAGGCAATGAGGAGACTAAGCTATCACTCTTTGCAGATGATATGATAGTCTACTTAAAAAATCTTAGAGAATCAACTAAGAAGCTTGTAGAAATAATCAACAACTTTAGCAACCTTGCAGGATACAAAATAAATGCATATAAATCATCAGCATTTCTATATAATTCCAAAACATCAAAGCAGCAAGAGGTAGAAAGAGAAACATCATTTAAAATCACCCTAGACAATATAAAATACTTAGGAATCTATCTACCAAAACAAACACAGCAATTATACGAAAATAACTACAAAACACTTTCCAAACAAATAAAACTGGATCTAAACAATTGGAAAGCTATTTATTGCTTATGGGTAGGATGAGCTAACATAATAAAAATGACCATTCTACCCAAATTAATTTACCTATTTAGTGCCATACCTATCAAACTACCGAAAACCTTTTTTTACTGAATTAGGAAAAACTATAACAAAGTTCTTTTGGAATAACAAAAGATCAAGAATATCAAGAGAAATGATGAAAAAAAAAAATGTGAAGGAAAGTGGCCTAGCAGTACCAGATATTAAACTATACTATAAAGCAGCAATCATCAAACTATATGGTACTGGCTAAGAGACAGAAGGGAAGATCAGTGGAATAGACTTGGGGTAAGTGACATCAGCAAGACAGTGTATGATAAACCCAAAGAGCCCAACTTTTGGGACATGAATGCACTATTTGACAAAAACTGCTGGGAAATTTGGAAAACAATATGGGAGAGATTAGGTTTAGATCAATATCTCACACCCTATTATATTATATTAATTATTATTATTTTAACTATATTATATTTAGTATAAATAAGTTAAGTGAACACAGCATAGTTTACTTGTCAAATCTCTGGGAAAGGAAAGATTTTAAAACCAAGCAAGGGTTAGAGAAAATTACAAAATGTAAAATAAATGATTTTGATTATATCAAACTAAAAAGCTTTTGTACAAACAAAAACAATGTAGCCAAAATCAGAAGGAAAACAACAAATTGGGAAAAAATCTTTTTAACAAAAAACTCTGATAAAGGTCTAATTACTCAAATATATAAGGAGTTAAATGAATTGCATAAAAAAATCAAGCCATTCCCCAATTGATAAATGGGCAAGGGACATGAATAGGCAATTTTCAGATAAGAAATCCAAAGTATCAATAAGCACATGAGAAAGTGTTCTAAATGTCTAATAATTAGAGAAATGCAAATCAAAAGAACTCTGAGGTATCACCTCACATCTACCAGATTGGCTAAAATGAAAGAAGGGGAGAGTAATGAATGCTGGAGGGGATGTGCAAAATTGGGACATTAATGCATTGCTGGTGGAGTTGTGAACTGATCCAACTATTCTGGATGGCAATTTGGAACTGTGCTCAAAAGGCTATAAAAGAATGCCTTCCATAGCATTGTTGTGTTTGTGCCCCAACGAGATCATAAATAAACCGACTTATACAAAAATATTTATAGCTGTGCTTTTTGTGGTGGCAAAAAACTGGAAAAGGAGGGTATGTCCTTTAATTGGAGAATGGCTGAACAAATTGTGTTATATGTTGGTGATGGAATATTATTGTGCTCAAAGGAGTAATAATCTGGGGAAATTCCATGTAAACTGGAGGAATTTTATGTAAATAAGGAATTGATGTACAGCAAAAGGAGCAGAGCCAGATGAACATTGTACACAGAGACCAATACATTGTGGTAAAATAGAATGTAATGGACTTTTGTACTAGCAGCACAATTCTGAGGGACTTACGGAAAAGAATGCTACCCACATTCAGAGGAAGAACTGCAGGAGTGGAAACATAGAAGAAAAGCAGCTGTTTGAACACATAGGTTGAGGCAGACATGATTGGGAATTTTGATTCGAAACTACCACACCATGTAATGGCCAACAATTTGGAAATAGGTCTTGATCAATGACACATGTTAAAACCAGTGGAAATGCGCATCAGCCAGGGGTGGGGGGATTGCAAGGGGTGAAGGGGAAAGTAGGAGCATGAATCATGTAACTACATTAACTTTTCTAAAAAATGAATATTAATAAATGTTAAAAAAGAAAAAACTTCATAAGAAAACGCAAAAAACGAATAATAAATGCATTCTCTTCAGATAATAATGAAATAAAAAATAATGAACATGGGAAAATTTAAAAATAATTTTAAACTACATATAATTCTAAAAAGGGGGTGAGTTAAAGCACAAATTATAGAAACAATAAATGATTTCATTACAGGGAATGAAAATGAAAAAGAAAACATTTCAAAAATTTGGGGGTATATCGAAAGCAGTACTTAGGGGAAAATTTATGTCTCTAAAGGCTTGAATCAAAGAAATAATAAAAAAGCAGATCAATGAATTAGGTATGCAAGTAAAAAAATACAAAAAGAACAAATTAATTTTTCTAATTAAAGACTAAACTAGAAACCCTAAAAAACAAAATAAAATAAGAGAATAATTGAACTAATTAATTAGAGTAAGAATTGGTCTTATAAAAATAGAGCATAAGTTAATATGATTAAAGAAAGAAAAGAAAATCAAATTAGCAGTATCAAAAATGAAAATGGTAACCTGATCCCAAACAAGAGAAATTAAAGTAATCATTAGGAGCTATTTGCTCAATTGTAAGACAGATCTGACAATCTAGGTGAGATGGATGAATATTTATAAAAAATTATAAATTGACAATATTAATAAAAAAGAAATAGAATACTTAAATAACCTCATTAGAAAAATAAATTTTACAAGCCATTATTAAACTCCTTAAGAAAAAATCCCTAGAGCCAGATGAATTCACAAGGGAATTCTATCAAATATTTAAAGAACAACTAATCCCAATAATATAGAACTATTTGGGGAAATAAGCAAAGAAAGAGTGCTTCGAAATTATTTTTATGACACATGTATGGTTCTGATGCCTGAAGCCAGGAAGATTAAAAACAGAGAAAGAAAATTATAGGCCAATTTCCTTAATTAATATAGATGCAAGCATTGTAAATAAAATATCAGTATGGAGACTACAGTAAAAGATAACAAGCATCATATGATTCATAAGCAGAATCTAGGGTTAATGTAATATTAGGAGAACTATCAGCATAATTAACCACATCAAGGGAAAAAATAACAGAAATTTTAAGTTTATCTGAATAGATGCAGAAAAAAATCCTTTTTACAAAATGCACCTATTGCCATTAAAAAATAGGAAGGATAAGAATAAATAAATGTTTTTCCATAAGTGACAATTGTTATATATATATATATATATAAAACCATAAGCAAGTATCATCTAGAATGAAGAGTTAGAAAACTTCTCATTAAGATCTGGAGTGAAAGAGAGATGCCTACAGTCACCATTATTATTTAATATCATACTAGAAATGTTAGTCTTAGAAATAAGAGAACAAAAGTAATTGAAGGAATTAAAGTAGGCAATGAGGAAATTAAACTTTCTTTGTGGGTGGGATAATGATAAATTTAGAGAATCTTAGAGAATAACTAAATAACGAGTTGAAATAATAACTTTGGCAAAGTTGTAGGATAAAAAATAAACCCTCATGAATCATCAGCATTTCCATATATCACCAACAAAAAACAATAGTAAGAGAGAGAAACAGAAATTTCATTGAAAATTACCGTATACAATATTAAATAACAGGGAATATACTTGTAAAGAGAAACACAGGAATATATAAATACAATTATGAAATACTTTCACAGTTAGATCTAATTAATGAATTGAAAAATAGGAATTGCTCATGAATAGGCTCAACTATTATAATGGAAATCTTTTCTTTACTGATGATCCAGAACTATTTTTCTCTTCTTCCCATACAGCTCTACTGAAATGTACAGCAAAATTTATCCTTGTGGCAATTCTTCTGTAAATAGTTGACCATAGGTCCCTTATTGAAACCAATCTATTTGCAATTTAAACAATCTTTAAGTTCTAATGTATAAATATAGGAAAATGATAGATGCATTAATCCTAGCACTACAATTTATGTGAATAGCCACCCTAATACAAGTTTAACTTTTCTTACAGGTCTGTTATGTAGATCAATAATAGCTTTCATGACTTCATTTCAGACTCAAAAGCAAGCAATGTATTTTAAGCACACTGGGATGATGTAATATTGATAAAAGAAATTTAAAATTTCAACAGTAGAGATGGTGAAGGGCATCTTTTGAACTTTAATAACTTGTTTGGCCAGGTTTTCCAGAAGCAGTTCCAAATCCAGAAGACTGCTAAATGGAGAGCATCAGGCCCAGGTACAAAGCTTAGTGGACCACTAAAATGACAAGCGGTACTACCAAGACACAAGGGAGCACCTCCAAAACTTGTGGGTGTCAAGAGTCATTCAAGGTACCAGATCCATTTTCTTTTTTTAAAATAATTTTTCTTTTTTAGAAAAGTTATCATGGTTATATGTATTTTTCTTATTCATTCAAATTTCTCTTGGTTCCATCTACTATTCACCCCCCTCTTTCCTACTCACCCCCAAATCATCTTAGACAATTTAGTACTCCAACCTCTCCCTGTGAATAATTCTTCCAATTACTATAATAGTGGATACAATAATAGTGAATAGAGTTCACTACAGAGAATTACACATAACATTTCTCCATATAGGAATATGAGTAATTAGATCCTATTAAAGCCCTTAATGGGCAAATTTAAAAATAAGAGTTTTCTTTCTTTCCCCTCTGTTTCTTATTTACCTTTTCATGTTTCTCTTGGTTTTTGTGTTTAGATATTGAACTTTCCTCTTAGTCCTGGTCTTTTCTGTGCAAATACTTGGAAATCTATCTTGTTGAATGTCTATTCTTTCCCCTGGAAATATATGATCAGTTGTAATGGGTAGGTGATCATTGGTTGTAGACCCAGTTCTCTAGTTTTTCTGAATATCATATTCCAAGACTTGTGGTCTTGTAGTGTGGAGCCTGCCAGATCCTGTGTGATCCTGATTGGTGCTCCTTGATATGTGAATTTTCTCTTTCTGGATTCTTGTAAATTTTTTTCTTTTATTTGGAAACTCTTGAATTTGACTACTATATTCATGGGGGTTGTCTTTTTCAGGGTTTAGTGTAGAAGATGATCTATGGATCCTTTCAATGTCTATATTGACCTCTTTTTGTAGAACTTCAGGGCAGTTTTGCTGAATAATTTCTTTTAGTATGGGGTTTAAGTTTCTATTAATTTCTGATTTTTGAGGAAGACCAATGATTCTCAAATTGTCTCTTCTAGACCTTTTTTCTTGATCTGTCAATTTCACAGTGAGGTATTTCATGTTTCTTTCTATTTTATCAGTCTTTTGACTTTGCTTTCTTTGTTCTTGCTGTCTTGAGAGATCATTGGCTCCAATTGACCAGTTCTTGTCTTTAGAGACTGGTTTTCTGCTATAATCTTTTGATTTTCCTTTTCGATTTGGTCTATCCTATTTTCTACCTGTTTGATTTTGGTCTCCAATTTGCTCATAAATTCTTTTGATTTATAGGCATCTTTTTTGAATTGCTCAAATCGAGCCTTTAGAGACTGGTTTTTGGCTATAATCTTTTGTTTTTCCTTTTAAATCTGGTCTGTTTGGTTCTTCAAAACTTCCAGCTGGTCATTTCTGGTCTTTAATTTGCTTATAAATTCATTTGATTTCTGAGTCTCACTTTCCAATTGTGAAATTCTGCCTTTTAATCCATTATTTCCTTTCCAGATCCCTTCCATTTTTCTGATAATCTCAGATTTGAACTCCTCAAGAACTTGTGACCAGTTTTCATTTTTTGGGGAAGGTTTGGATATGGTTACTTGTTTGTTCTCCTCTGCTGGTTGCTCTGTTGTCTGGATTTTTTCTGTGTAAAAGTTGTCCAGTGTTAAAGATTTATTCTTGATCTTTCTCTTTTGGGGTTCTTGTGTCTGGCTTGCCATTGTTAGCCCAGTGCCCTCTCAGCTTTATCCTCACGTCCAGGGTCTGTCTGTACTCTTTAGGTTCATGAGGTCTCAGGTCTAGTTGTCCTCAGGATCAAGCCTCCTGGGGGTCCCCTTGCTTGTTCCTCTGCTTGAAGCTCCTTTAACAGTCTCAGGGAGCTGCTTCCAAAGTCATGCACCCTCTGCACTGCTTCCCCACCCAGGATCTTTGCCTGTGCTCAGGATCTGCTTCTGCACCTGTGTCCGTGCCTGCTCTCAAGGTCTACGTTCAAAGTCTGCTCGTTCTTTAGCCTCTTGGGGTCTTAAGTCTTGCTGCTCTCAGGAGCAGGCCCTGGTGTTCCCAGGTAGCTGCCAAGGACTTAATGGATGCCCCAAACTTGCTCTAACTCTTGTGTGCTGTCTTTTACCCTTTAGGTGGTGTGGGGGTGCAGGGGATTGCTCAGCTCGCATTTCAGTGAGAGCTATTTTACCCCCTTATAGCATGGAAATGCCCCAATCCCAAGTACCTTCAATGCTGCACCCTGTTGTGGGGTACCTTTGTTCATTTGGATTTGTTTTTATGTCCTCTTGAGAAATCCTATATGTGTGGGTTAGGAGAGGTTAAGCAGCTGCTTTTTACTCTGCTGCCATCTTTACCCAGAACCTCACCAGATTCATTTTCAAAATTCTTAGCGACCAATCCAGAAGCTGATGATCCAGCTAAATTATTTGGGCCTCTTCCAAAATACTGAAATTCATTGTCTAAACCAGGCAAATCACTATTTCCAATAGAAAGTATTCTAAGCTGTGCATTTCCAAAGGCACTACCCATGCCAGACGTAGAAATGGTTGTACAGTCATATGACCCACTGAAGGTACTGAGAAAATTAAATGGAGGATCATTGTTTTCTTCTTTTGAGCCTATAGTCAGGAAAATATGCTTATTATCTCTAGTATATAGTAATCCTGGCACTGTGGCATTGTTTTCATCACATTTTAGGTCTGAAAGCTACATGTCAGTTGTATATCATTTTTCCCCACTTCATTGACTCTTATGTAAGGAGGAAACAAATTGACTTTGAGAATTACAAATCTGCTTATGACATCTGTGAACAATTTCCATTTGTGTATTAACTCCAAATACTGCTTCTTGTATTTTTTGTAAAACTGAAATTACATGAGGCAATTATTTTTGAATTGTACTCTATTGTGCTAGATCTTAGGCTGAGGCTTCCCATCTAGAGATTACAAATGGGGGAATGAAACTCAAGTATTGCCGTTTTGATCTCTATTTCCAAAAAAATAAAACATATTCCTTCACACAAAAACAATCAAGCTGAAATAATGATTTATTCTTTATCTGTGTATTACTCATTTTCAAAAGTCTTAATAATATTGACACTGATATATTAGACGAGTACTGGACTTGGAATCTTAGAAGAAATGGGTTCAAATTCCTCCTATGATGCCCTAAGGTTGACCATAGAGTAGTCATTTAAGCTCTCTAAGTATCAGATAACACATCAAAACTTCTAAGATATTTTCAATTTTTAATAGAGAGACATTCTAAATCAGTGAAACCTGAGGACTTTGATTCAAATATCTTATTTTATAAAAGAGTACATTCAAAACAGAAAGGAAGCATGAAGATAAAACATTTTATCCTTTGATAAATGTTGTTTAAGAAAATTATGGAGTATTATCTATAGAAGACAGAGACTGTATACCAAAAAAAAGTCTAAATAGGTATATGATTTAAACATAGAGAATGATGTCATAGGTAAATTAGAGGAACATAGAATTGTTTACCTGTCATATCTATGAAGAAAAGAAGAATATATGATAAAACAATAGAGAACATTATAAGATCAAAAATGAATAATTTTGAATATATTAAAATTTTGAAAATGTTTTGTATAAACAAAATTAATGTGAACAAGATTATAGGGGAAGAAACAAACTAGGAAAAAATTATAACAAATTACTCTGATGAAGGTCTCATTTCTCAAATATATAGAGAACTAAGTCAAATTTATAAGATTACAAGGCATTTCCCAACTGTCAAATTCTCAAAGGATACAAAGGAACAGTTTTCAGATTACGATATCAAAACTATTCAATAAAAATATGAAAATATGTTTCAAACCACTCTTTTATAAAAATTTACAGTACTTTTCCACGGTTACAAGATTAATGTTCTTTCCCTCATCTTCCCTCCCCCTCCCAGAGCTGACAAGAAATTGTGTTATACCTATGTCATGGTTCAAAAGCTATTTCCATATTATTCATATTTGCAAGAGTGTCTTCTAAGACCAAATCCCCTGTCATATATCCATCAAACCATGTGATCAAGCAGTTGTTTGTCTTCTGTGTTTCCACTGCAACAGTTCTTTCTCTGGATTTGGATAGCATTCTTTCTCATAAGTACCTCAGATTGTCCTGGACCATTGCAATGCTACTAGTAAAGAACTCCATTACATTTGATTGTGCCTCAGTGTTTCAGTTTCTGTCTATTATGTTTCTTGGCTCTGCTCATTTCATTCTGCATCAATTCCTGGAGGTCTTTATGGTTCACAAATAAATCCTCTAGTTCCTCATTCCTTAAAGAACAATAGTATTCCATCACCACCAGATACCACAATTCATTCAGCCATTCCCAAATCAAGGGACACTCCCTCATTTTCCAATTTTTTGCCACTATAAAAAGCACAGCAATAAACAATTTTGTACAAGTCTTTTTTTCTTATTATTTCTAGGGGTACAAAACCAATAGTGGCATTGCTGGATCAAAGGGCAAAATTCCAAATTGCCTTCTGGAATGATTGGATCTATTCACAACTTTACCAGCAGTGCATTCATGTCCCAATTTTGCCACATCCCCTCCAATATTTATTATTTTCCTTTTTTGTCATATTTGCCAATCTGCTAGTGTGAGGTGGTACCTAAGAGTTGTTTTGATTTGCAATTTTTTAATCAGGAGATATTTAAAACACTTTTTCATGTGGTTATTGATAGTTTTGATTTCTTCATCTTAAAACTGCTTATTCATATCCATTGACCATTTCTGAATTGGGGAATGGCATGATTTTTTTTTTGTAAATTTGACTTAGTTACTTACATATTTGAGAAATTAAGCCTTTGTAAGAGAATTTTGTTATAAAAATGTTTTCCCAGTTTGTTGATTTTCTTCTAATTTTGGTTGCATTGGTTTTTTTGTAAAATTTTTTTCAATTTAATATAATCAAAATTACTTTTTTTTATATTTTGTAATGTTCTTGATGTCTTGCTTGGTCTTAATTTCCTTCACTTCCTGTATCTTGCAGATATACTATTCTATGTTCACATAATTTATTTATGATTTCCCTCTTTATATTTAGGTCTTTTACCCAATTTGAATTTAACTTGGTATAGTGTGGGAGATATTGATCTAAACCTAATTTCCCCCATACTGTTTTCCAATTTTCCAAGTAGTTTTTGCCAAATAGTGAATTATTGTCCCAAAAGCTGGGGACTTTGGATTTATTGAACAACAGTTTGCTGAAGTCATTTACCCCTAGTCTGTTCTATTGATCCATCCTTTTGTCTCTTAGCCAGTACCATATTGTTTTTTGTTTGTTTGTTTTAAACCCTTAACTTCTGTGTATTGGCTCATAGGTGGAAGAGTAGTAAGGGTGGGCAATGAGGGTCAAGTGACTTGCCCAGGGTTACACAGCTGGGAAGTGTCTGAGGCTGGATTTGAATCTAGGACCTCCCGTCTCTAGGCCTGACTCACAATCCACTGAGCTACCTAGCTGCCTCCCATATTGTTTTTTTTTAAACCCTTACCTTCCATCTTGGTGTCAATACTGTGTATTGGCTCCAAGGCAGAAGAGTGGTAAGGGTAGTGTAAGAGGGAAAATTTAGGTATTTATAGATATATATTTAAAGTGTGGCTGCCAGAAATCAATCAAAAAGGTCTCCATGACCTTTTTGCTTTTCTTAGCACTATTAACGGCTCATGTGTTCCCTTTTCCTGGAATTAGACAGAAGCATTAATCACAGTCCCATAACATTTAACAATATAGGGCAAGATCTTGGAGTCTAAACCTTGTGAGTAAGCAGTAATATTACAGCAAATATATATTAAAATTATAGCATTGCAAAAAATAATGAAAAATTAAGTGATTATATGTACTTAGGTACAAAAAATGAGAAAAAAGACAAAAATATCAATTATTCTATTAAAAGATATTAGGAAAATCAATAAGAAAATTAAAATAAAAATCAGGGAAAGAATCAAGACGAACCAATGATTCCAAAAGTAGCATCCATAAGTTTATGAACTGTTACCTCCAATGCAGGTAACAGGAAACAGTCAATCAGGTTCAATAGAAGATGCCCTCTTTACATGTGAGCAATGAATCCAAGAGTCCTTTTCTCCAATCTTTATAGCTGTTGGAGTGGTTAATAAAATTTCAAACAGGCCATCCCATGAAGGCTGGGTTGCCCCAGTGCGCTGGAAGTTCTTTATGTACACTTTGTCTCTTGGGTTCAGGTCGTGAAGTGAAAAGTCTATTGGTCCTACTTGTATTGCAATTCCAGATTCATGGAGTTCACGCAGTTTGTGCTGCAATTCCTGTATATAGGAGGCAATAGAAGTATCTCCTCCTAATAGTGATGTATATGCAGGAGAAAAAGGTTTAGCCTGTATAGGAGGATGTCCAAAAAGCATCTCATATGGTGAGATGTGTAGATCTCCCCTAGGTCTGCTTCTAAGATAAAATAGAGCTAGAGGGAGAATTTCAGGCCATTTTAGATGTGCCTCAGTACATAATTTGCCAATCATAGTTTTAAGTTTTCTGTTCATCCATTCAAGTTGGCCTGAGCTCTGGGGATGATATGGTACACGGAATTTGGGTGTTATCCCCAGGCATGAATATATTTCAGATAAAACTGAATCAGTAAAGTGACTCCCTCTGTCCGAGTCAATACGTGCAGGCAGACCAAAACAAGGAATGATTTCTTTTAAAAGCACCTTGGTGACAAAGGCCGATGTGGCTCGGGCAGTAGGAAATGCTTCCGGCCACCTGGTCAGTTGATCCACTATGACCAGACATAATTTATATTGTCCAGCCTTTGGCATTGTTATGAAATCAATTTGTAGGTGCTCAAAAGGTGTGTAAGCCAATGGACGCCCACCAAAGTCTTGCCACGAAAAGTGTGTTGGTTATATGCTTGGCAAGTAGGGCAAGCTGCACAAACTTTAGAGGCTTTAGTGGTTATGCCGGGAGCTATCCATACTCTCTTAACAGAGTCCACGATGCCCTGGGTACCAAAATGACCATTTTTATGAATAGATTGGCAAATTTGGTGATAAAAGTGTCTAGGGAGCAGGGGTTTCCCTTCAGAGGACACCCATACTCCATTTATCTGTTTAGCTTTAAATTTCTGCTTCCATTTTGTTACTTCCTTCTCATCATAGGAAAGTGACAAATTTGAGTCATCTGTGGTTGTTAATGTTAAAATTAATTCAGGCCCTTCTATAGCTGCTAGCTTTGCAGCAGTATCTGCCTGATTATTTCCCTTAGAGACAGGGTCAGTGTCACCTGTATGAGCAGAGCAGTGAACTACAGCTAGGGCTTTGGGTAGTTGTAGAGCAGAAAGAACTTCATTAATAATTTTTGTATTAGCTATAGATTTTCCAGCTGAGGTTAAAAATCCTCTCTGGAGCCATAACATACCCACTGCATGACATATTCCAAATGCATATCGAGAAACCGTATAAATTGTAGCCTTTTTATCTTTGGCAATTATACATGCATGTTTTAGAGCTATGAGTTCTGTGGCTTGAGCACTTAGATTTGAGGGCAGTGAAGCTGACCATACAGTGTTAAATTCTGTGACTACAGCAGCTCCAGTGTAGTGTATGCCCTCCCTCATAAATGAAGAACCATCAGTAAATAAAACTAGATCAGGATTCTCTAACGGAGTGTCCAGGAGATTGTCTCAAGGCTTTTCAGCCATGGACACTAGTGTTTCACAATTATGTAAAGGTTCTTCTGAAACTGGTAAATCAGGAAGTAAGTTGGCTGGATTAAGATTTGTACAACGTTTTAAAGTAATATTTTCATTATTTAGCAAGGTTATTTCGTACCTTGTAATTCTTTGATCAGAAAATGCCTGTGTTCTATGTCTTAGCAGTAGTGCTTCCACTTCATGTGGGCACATAACTATTAATGGGCATCCCAATACTAGATCAACAGTTTTTGTCACTAAAAGAGATGTGGTAGCTTCACCTCTAAGGCATGGCGGTGCACCTGCAGCTATAGGGTCTAGCTGAGCTGAATAATAAGCAATTGGACGCTGGTATGGTCCCAAAGTTTGGGTTAAAACACCTGAAGCTACTCCTCTATACTCATGTACATATAAAGTAAATGGCTTGTTATAATCTGGGATGCCTAGAGCAGGAGCAGACAGAATAGCTTGTTTTAAATTCGATAGAGCTAACTTGTGCTCTGGCTCTAATTTGAGTGGTTCAGGGACTGAATCTTTTGTTAATGCTATAAGGGGTTTAGTAATTTCTCCATAGCAAGGAATCCATTGTCTGCAGAAGCCTGTTGCTCCTAGGATTGCTCTTAAGTGTTTTTTTAGTGGTAGGATTGCTCAATTTTTGAATATTTTCAATGCGCTTAGGGGATATATATATCCTGCACCAGCTGTCAAGATGAACCCCAAATATTCTACTCTGGGGAGACACCACTGAACTTTTCCTTTTGCTATCTTATGTCCTCTTTTGTAACTCTAAAAGATGTTTACTATCCTCTTGGCATGTTTCAGCATCAGGTGAAGCCAGGAGTAAGTCACCTACATATTTAATCAATTTACTATTTTTAAATATTATATTTTCTGTATCTTGTCTCAAAATCTGTGCAAAGATAGATGAGCTTTCACAATAGCCCTGTGGGAGGTGCTGCCACGCCCACATGAGAATTATTCCAGGTAAAGGCAAATATACGTCTGGAATTCTCATGAATAGGAATTGAGAAAAAAGCTGAGCACAGGTCCACGACCATAAAGTAAGTGGCTGTGCTGGGAATAGAAGAAATAATTGTGTTTGGGTTTGAAACCACTTGGTGTCTCTTTATAACATGATTGTTTATAGCCCTTAAATCCTGAACAAATCTATATTGGGGTTTTCCATCTGGGCCTAATTTAGGCTTCTTGACAGGTAAAATAGGTGTATTATATTCTGACTTGTACGGAATTATTATTTCTTGCTCTATTAGTGAATTTATCACTGGGGCTATTCCTTCAATGGCTTGTTTTGATAAGGGGTACTGAGGAATGGAGGGAGCTGGCCCTCCTCTTGTTCTAATCTGAACAGGAACAGCTGATTTAAGTAGGCCTACATCAGTAGAAGATGTGGTCCATAGAGACTCTGGGATATCATCTGGGATTTTAAAAGCGGGAGGCTCCTTTACTTCCTGCTCTTCTGAAAGAAGTACAGGGAGTAAGTTTAAAGAGTCCTCCGGCAATTCCAGTGACATAGAACCATCTGGATTGCAAATTATTGTGGCTTTAAGTTTACATAATAGATCCCTTCCCAGTAAATTTGTGGGGGATCCAGGCATTAAAAGAAAGGAGTGTTCGATTGATAAAGGTCCGAGGCTTACCATATGAGGAGTAAGTTTTGGGACTTTTTGAGGTGTTCCTGATACCTCTACTACGTTTAGAGAGCCAATAGAATTGCAGTTTACATCTGGCTTGCTCACCAGTACTGATCTTGAAGCCCCAGTGTCCAGCAAATAATCATAATATGAATTTCCCACTTTTAGGGTTACATGAGGTTCTTTACTATTTGGGGGGAAATGTATGGGGATAATAGGCATTAGAACATCATGGTCGGGAAAGTCAAAGGTTTCTCTTTCTGATTGCAAAGCCATCCCTCCCCCCAAGCACCTTCATAAAGATGCTTGGGCTCCATGGGCCCCCCCGAGGGGCATTAGCACCCTGATTAGTTCGGGGGCAAGCTCCACTTAAGATATACTGTTGTGGGGTCATTTGGTATGAGTTATCATCATCTTGAGGTTTATTTTTAGCATTTCTATCATGCCTAAAATTGCTATTCCTGGAATCATCATTATTATTATTGCTATTCCTGTTTCTGTTGTTATTTCTATAGTTATCTGTTAGCTGGGTATTATTTTTGAAAAACCTTAAGAAATTCCTACAAGTCATCATTATATGGCCCTTTCTTGCACAAAAGGAACAGATAGCATGCTGATAGTTAGATTCTTGGAGATGGGCTATCTTTTCTCCTTTATTTTTTAGTTTTGCTTTTAGCATTTTGTTTCCTGCTTTTAAAATACCTATCAAGTCAGTATCACCCTCCTGTTCTTCTTCTTGGCCTCTAAAAACATAAGATGCTACCTTCCTTAATTCTTCAAGGTTCATTCTATCCCAGTTTGGGCAATTAGTCTTAAAATAGTCTCTGACTACTTTGCAGGAATTTTCTACAAATTGTCTATGTGCATGTTTTAATTCCCGTTCCATGGTTAAATCATGGCTCAAATATATTTCTGCAACCTCAATCAGTCTGTCCATAAAATGGGAGGGAGTTTCATTGGCACGCTGTTTAGTTTTCTCGAATTTTGCCCATGTGTCTTGTGTGTCAGCACAAGCTTTTACAGCTATTAATAATGCTACTCTGCCATCATGCAATTTTTTAACATCTGCTGGAGAGTTGTAATTTCATTTGGGATTTTTGAGAGGCCAGTTAGGTGTGTCTTTACTTTTATTACAATTGGCCCAAGTAATGATCCTCTCTTTCTCACCATGTGTCAGAAGTTCATCTAAAACATTTTCAACGTCCTGCCAAGTAGGATCATAAGTTTGGAATATATTGTCTAATTTTTTTTAAAACTAAAAATGGTTCTTTCTCAAAAGCAGGCATATTCTTTTAAAATCCAGCTAAATCCTCAGGGCTGAAGGTAGTAAAGTGTTTTACAGACACCAAGTCTCCTTCAGTATTAAAAGTAGGTACTTCTCGTAAAGGAAATAAGAGCTGCATTATCTTGAGTGGCAGAGAGGGTAGGTTCTGCAGCATTAGCAGTACCTCGGACCGTCTGTAGGAGGAGCTGTAGGGTGGGTTGGAGGGGTTGAGGAGGAGGGGGCAGGACAGGCTGAGGATGGGGTGGTACAGGTTGTGGGAAGGGGACGGGTTGAGGAGAGGGTGTGTCAGGAACCCTTTCATAGGAGGAGTTTTCAAATGTGGAACTATGGAGGAATAATTCCCTCTTTTGTTGGAATTTCTTTTTTAACTGTTTCCTCTTTTTTAAATGCTTAGCATGTTTTTTTATATAAGCCAGCAATTGCTCTTGGCCCTCCTCCATATTCTCCATTTTCTTCTCTATTTTACTCAATCTCTCTGAGTTAGTGTCATCCAGCTTCTCTGGTAGTTTCTTTTTGGAGAGGTAAAGATAAACTATTCCGCCTACAATCAGTATTATCACACTTACTATCACACCTACATACAGTGCAAGAAACAGCCCTTGAAAAGTATTATCTGGGACTGCTCTTCCAAAAAAAATAGTCATTATTATATACTGGATCTGGTGTTTTAAAGTCTGAAGTCTGGTATTTACTGTATCAGTACACATTCTTACTCTTGTCAGTAGGTGTCACTAGTGGGTAAGGTCTTCCTTTTACTAAGGGGCTATAGCTGTATTGTTTTGGGTTAAGACTTCCTTTTGTTCCTTCCTAGCCAAGGACAAAGGCTATAGCCTGAGGCTAAGTACTAGAGATAAAGCTCTTTGAGGGTAGATAGGGCTTTTTTCCTGAGGCAGTTGGGAGTGTCTTTCAAAGGCTAAGTTTGGTTCTGGGAGGCTCTTTTTAGTTGTAAAAGTCTGAAAAATCTCTTTTCTTTAAAATTATGTGCCTTCTACTCTGGGGGGAAAAACGGCTTTTTGAATTCTAGCTGGCCCCACCAGGCTTTTGCTTTTTTCTAAAGAGTTTAAAACTAGAAATACAGTTTTGAAATAAAATAGAACCAAGTTAAAGCCTATTTGTAGCCTAAAAAAATTACTCTCCCTAAAAATCTACTAATATGCTAAGTCTAGTGCCTCCTGCTTCTATTAGGCTGCTTTTAAACCTTATTCAGGTGTGCTTCTGGCCTGGCTAGGAGAACCAAGCAGTCCTTCCCAGGTGTGGCCAAGGCCTCCTAATAGGCTTATTTTGTTCCTTAAGACAAGGAAACAGCCTTCTAGGTGAATTTTCAGGATCCCTGTTTGATCTCACCAGTCTGGCAGCTTTTATATCCACTGAAGCTCCAAAGCGTGCTGTGAGAAGACTGACTTAAGGGATAGGTATAAGGTAAAGAAGAATTCAAGAAAATTCAGGAAGATTGAGAAAGTACAAGACCAACATGGTCAGCCAAAATGTAAGAGGGAAAATTTAGGTATTTATAGATATATATTTAAAGTGTGGCCTCCAGGAATCAACAATTCAGGTTGATTCCATAATTAAATCAGACCCAAGTCAGCATTGGGTTGAGATAAGTTTATTTACAATCAGGAAGGTAAAAGTATAGGAATAAAGAGAAAGGGAGAGGCTAGTCCAGGCCTGGTCAGGCCTGGATGAGAGAGAAGGTTAAAAGGCTAAGTAAATGAAGCTGCAATCCACAAGGCCCAGCAACCAGATAGACAGAGTTTGGAAGCGGCCTAGATAGGCCAAGAAAGTCAGCATAACTTACCCCATGTGACAATACAGAGTGTAAACTGGCTGTGGTCTCAGGAGCTCCTTCAGCACTGAGTTAGAAGTGGGAAATGCCTCAACAAGAAGTAACTAACATACTTAAAGAGATAGTGTCTTTCCTCACTTCCCGTGGGTCCACCTCTAATTCAAATGGACAAATGGCAGTCTCTACATTGATTTGGACTGCCCAAAGGGCAGTCCCTTATTCTTGATTTGTTACTTGTTGTCATGTGTGGGTAACGCGTCTCCCCTCTTCACTAAGCAAGGTGAGGGTGACATAATTTTTATGCCTAGGATGGGTAGATTTTTGACTATGAATGGGCTAGAGTTAATTCCATTTACACAGTAGGCAATGGGGGTCAAGTGACTTGCCCAGGGTCACACAGCTGGGAAGTGTCTGAGGTCATATTTGAACCTAGGACCTCCCGTCTCTAGGCCTGGCTCTGAATCCACTGAGCTACCCAGCTGCCCCCCCCCCCCCGCCCCGCACCATATTGTTTTGATGACCACTGCTTTATAATATAGTTTAGGATCTGCTTGGCCTACATCCTTCAAATTTTTTTTCCATTATTTCCCTTGATATTCTTGGTCTTTTATTCTTCCAGATGAACTTTCTTACAGATTTTTTTTCTAAGTCTATAAATATGTTTCTTGGGAGTTTGATCAGTACGGCACTGAATACAAAAATTAGATTGGGTAGGATTTTCATTTTTATTGTGTTAGCTCTTCCTATCCATGAACAATTAATATTTTCCCGTTATTAATATCTAGTTTTAATTGTGTGGAAAGTGTTTTGTAGCTGTGTTCATATAATTCTTGTGTTTGTCTTGGTAAAGAGATTTCTAAATATTTTATATTGTGTAGAGTGATTTTAAATGCAGTTTCTCTTTCTAACCCTCACTATTGAGTTTTGTTGGAAATATATAGAAATGCTGATGAATCATATGGGTTCATTTTGTGCCCTGCAACTCTGTTAAAGTTGTTAATTATTTCCACAAGCTTTTTAGTTAATTTTCTAGGATTCTTTAAGTATAGCATTTTATTATCTACAAAGAGTGATAGTTTCATTTCCTTATTGTCTACATTAATCCAGTAAACCTTTATACAGTGTAAAATTTCATATGGCTAATTATGTTAGGTGTTTTCTCTGGGTGTTTCATCTATTGTTCATGATGCTCTCTTAAAACAAATTCCTTAGAGGTTTAGAGGTGGATGGATGGGTGAGACAGAAGAATTTTCTAAGTTCTGTATTACCATGTTTTGATAGCTCCATAAAATAGAGTTAGAATAAGAGTCTTAATCTCATGTTGCCAAAAGGCAACATATCTTATTTGCCTTTTCTTTTAAATTGCATATAGTAGAGATAAACAGTCAGTGAATTCTGATAAATCTAATTAAATGTATATATAATCATAAATGTTTCTTTAGATGATGATATTTACCATATAATCCTATTAAGATTGATTTCAAGATACAGGTAGTAACAAATGCATTTCCTTTGCTATTTTCCTTCATGAAATGAAATAAAATGAGTATATATGGGGAGAGAATGAATTTAATACTCAAGGTGACAGAATCTTGTATTGATTTAGCTCTATAGTTTCATAATTTTAGAGGTAGGAAAGATATTTATCATTATAGTTAAGCCTCCTCATTTTGCAAAGCAATTAGTCAATAAGCTTTTGTTAAGCTCCTACTATGTGCTAGGAGACTCAGTAGACAATGGAGATATAGACTCAAAACTGAGAAACAATCCTTGATATCAAGGAGCTTCTATTATATTGGGGGAAAATATGTACAAGATAGAGACAAAGACAGAGAAAGAAAAAAGAGATCTATAGCTCTAAGTATACATACATATATTATGCAAACATACATATACTATGTATGAATGTTTATGATGAGAGAAAATATATACATACTGTTATGTAGAAATGGATGCATGGAATCCTTGCAAAGATACAGGGACAGCCTCACCCAGAATTCCAGGGGACCCCTCTGGAGAACTTTGGGTGAGGGGGCAGTTGAGAGGAGTTGGCAGTTGCTTTCTGGGGGTTGAAGTGAGCAGACACACTGCTTATTGCTCCAGACTTGGGGTTCACCTGAGTGGCCTTTGTGGCAAAACCTTTGTGGTTTCTACACAAGGGTTAGCCTGTTTAATAAGGTTGATCTTTATCAACTTCAATACAACAAATATTTAGTGATTAGAGAGTAAAAATATTCATTAATAGCATTAGATGATGTGAAGGAAGAGATTCAAGGGTACATAGAGCAGAGTTGATCTTTCATAGGACATGGGCCAATCCATCAGAGCCTGAAGCAAGAAGAAAGTGGATAATACCAATGAGATCTTTTGATGTAGAAAGGAAGTGGGGGGGGATTCTCATGGCAAATGGCCTCATTAAATTATGAAGTTTCACTAATGAAAGAGTAAAAAAAAGGAGCCTTAGGAGAGAATTAAAGAACATGTTTGGAAAAGTTTGGCAAGAAGGATAGAGAATCAATTAGAGATTAGAAAAAATAATAGTGATTGGATAACTTAAATTCGAAGTGAACCTAAATAACAGAGTTGTGTGGCTGTGCTTTCCCCAGCATATTTCAGTGGAATATCAATAGACACAAAGTTTGATGGTCACATTAAACCAGGTTTGGGATTGACAAAATATAAATGACTGTAGAAGAGACAAAGGACTTAATAATAGAGGAAATTATAGTGTTTTACTAGTTAAGATAAGGTCAGGATTGAAATGGGATCAAAGTGAAAACAGTGCATAAGTTATGAGCATGGAAGATCCTGTGTATTGTAGAGACTGGTAATATGGTCAGGGTAAGCCTGGAGAAAAGATTTAAGAGGAAGGCAGAGAGAGAAATGAAATTATAGAAGATTTTTGTTGAATAAATACAATATAAAAATATTTTTATGATTGTTATGATAAGTTCTTAAGGGAAACAAATTCTTGATGTGTATCACTATGGAATAAAACAATAGATCTTTGGTTTGACAGAGTAAGTAAAGTGGAAGTCAGAAAGTTTAAGGGAGTATCAATGTGCATTTTGACATTCCCTCATATAAGAGGATGGATCAGTCAGAAGTAATTAGGTACTAAACATTTTAAGCACTTATTGGGTTCTAAGCACTCTATTGAAAGTACAAAAAGAAGTAAAAAGAATGACAGTGCTTACCTTCAAGGAGTTTACATTCTACTTGGGAGAGATAACAGATGAGCAAGGCAACTAAACAGGGATACAACAGCAAAGTGCTTAGAGTCAAGATAAAAAGATGAAAAAGGAATGATACATGCCCAGTCTGGAATCACACCCAAAATGGAATTTCCAAAAGCAACTTAACCACAAATTAAGGGGAGTGTCATGGAAGAAGGATATCATAGGGGGAGAAGGCATATGTCATGGTATCAAAGTCCTTGGAATCATAAGCACAGACAAGAAGAAAGTGAATTTTATACTTTCAAGTCCTATATGAAGGCAGAGATAGATGTGAAAAGGATGACTGTGATCCATATATTAATCTCCTTGAGAAAGAAAATAGAATGATTTAGGTATGGATGAATATATGTCTTCAGGATCTGGATTGTGTGATATACCTGACTAGAGTAAATCTCAAATGAGAGGATGACAAGTCTTTAAAGATGAAAGCTTTAATGAAGAGCCAGGACCTGTAATGCAGAATTACTGCAAGAATCTTTTGCATTTGCAAAACCAACAGAAGCAATCTTGACCTTTGAGGAAATGGAATGTTGACCCAGCTTGACCCTAGTCTCATGGCCAAAAAACCATTAGAACTTGGACTATAAAGATTGCTGGAGAACCAACTGTGGGCTGATTTTCCTTGAACTCTCCTTTGACATCCTACTATCCCCTGGATATCCCCATTGGGCCCTGGGAGAAGGGAATTTGGGGGAGGAGAATGTGGGAATTTAGTTTCCTTAGGCAGGCAGGAACAATCTTAGACCAAGCCATCACCTCATTTGTTAATCTGCTGAACCTTTCTATATCAGGGTAGTGAAATCTATCCCTGGCTGAGGGGCTGGTTCCCTCAGCCTGACCTCTACCTTCTGTGACTCTCCCCCAACACTGGCTTCAATCTTAGCAACAGCTTTCAGACCCTAACCCTCTACCCTCATCTTACCCTTGCCTTAATAAACCCTTTGGCCTTTATTCAAAGAGCTTCTGTTGATTCATTATATCATCAACTAGAGCCAAGGCTGAAGAGGGAAAGATAGCTTTCCCTCATTTCTGAGGGCTAAACCAGGCATCCATATTGGTCAGGAAGTGAACCAGGTACACTTCCTGAGGGCTTGGAGTTTCTCTCCAGAAGGGAGGGGCTTTTACTCCCCCCACCCTAAAAGAAGCTTAGAGATAGCAGGGAGGCTGACTAAAACATTTCAGCCAGGCTCACACAACTTCTGACTAACCCAAATCATCATGTGCTGAAGAGATAGCCTCCCTGCCTAGAAGACTCAACTGATACCACCTAGTCCTCTGATACAAGCCTCCATTTAGCCCCATTATTCCTTTATAACAGAGCATTCTGCTTCTTCATCTAGTATAAAATTATTGTGAGAACTGAAAAATATATATTGGAAAGAATTGCTAGGAATGCAGAATCTTCTAGAAATGTGTTAAGGGGTAGGAAAGAACTAATTTTTCTGAATACTAAAACACAAAAGAAGTGTGGCAGGAAAGAATATAAGTTAAATTAAAGGGTTTTCTTTACATTGTCTTGTTTCAAATATAGAATAGGGGATAAAATGAAAAAGATGTGCTGCAAAATTCTTGCTCAAAAGTAATTTGGGTAAGGTAAGTAGGCTTTATGAATAGAGAAGGATTTACAAGGCTATTTTTTTCTTGTTTTGGTTTGATTCTATTTTTTCCAAGTTCTAATATATTGTTCTTTTGATGACTTTAATATGGAAAATGATGCAATTTATATCCTCTCATTAGTGCTAAAAAGAGACTTTAGTAATATATTTAAAATACAAGAAAATGCTTATTTATGTTTGAACTTTATTTGAGCTCATATGGAATAGGCAAACAAAGAATATTGCTTCATAATAGGATAAAATTGAGTTTCACTGAAAGTATGGATACCAGTTAAGAATTGATATAATAATGTATCATCACACAAAGTGCATGTAAGCACTCATACACAAACATAAGTACACATATATGTACACTATCTACTTGTCTAGAAGGTTTGCTTTCAGTGAAAATTATGTAAAGTAGCCAAAGAACCCAGAAACACATTTTACTATAAACAATATGAATTGAAGTCACCTTTGAATAGTGAAAAAGAAATAAGTGAAAAAGAAACAGGTAAGAAAATGTAAGCTCATGTTGTATAATTTTTCAAAATGTGATGGAGGTTCATACAATTTGACTACCTCAGAAATTGGCCTACAGCTTTCAAGTGCACTCAATTTAACCTGGTTGAAAAGATCTGTTCATTAAAAAAAATCTGTAAAGCTAATCAGAAGCATTTTTGCACAACTATTAATGATGTTGGTTACAGTTAAGTCACCTGATGATCATTTCTAAAGCTGAGATGAAAAGAGAGCTGAATATGAAAAAAATTATTGGAAACAATGAAAAGGAAATTGTGTATTTTAAAGAATGATCATTTATGATAATTTAGAATAACACAATAGAATGCTTTCTGCAAATATTACCCTCTTAATTTTTTCTATTTCTCATTATTGATCTTGTCAGAATTGTTTGTCCCATATAAAATGTGTTTTGTTAACTCTGTCCTGAATATATTCTCAATAGCTCTTTTTCCAATATTTATATCTGCATTTATGTATCTTGGCTTGAAAATTTCATACTACAGATTAAATGAAATATGAAATTCAAAACACACCTATTATATACCAAACACTAAAGTATGTGGAATGATTTATATTGAATAGTTTCCAAGGTCCCTCCTCCTACTTTTCTAAAAATGAATAGAGACAAGGAACCTACTTCTGTCTCTGTTTAATTTGCTTCTTCTTTTCTGGCAATTAATCCTTAATGATGGTAGTTAAGATCCAGAATGGGAGATACAAAGTAAATAAAAAGAATGTACAGTTTTTGCTCTTTGACAGAATATCATTCAGCTGATTTTTAAGATTCCTCAATCAATTAGAAATCAGTGCAAAAGATAGAAAGTAACAAATGTCATTTTTACAAATGTCTCATTAAAAATAGAATTTAAATTTATGAAGGTAAAAAGAAAAAGTTCAGTTTACTTTTTAGCCCTTAAAACCTGTTTGCTTTATTATTGCAAGTTTATTTCTTTAACTATGAGAAGTGTGTTGTCCTAGGGTCATTAGATCTTGTTCGTATATTTATGAAGATCTGAGTTTGAACCTTGTTTTTAATTCAATATGGTCATGTAAACCTAGGCAATTCACTCAAGTTTTCCCTGCTTTATTCATCTTAAAACTTTAAGTTACAAAGAAGATGATTACCTTCATTTAGAAGCAGAGTGTTTTTTAAGTAGAAGTTCCCTTTCAAATGAAATCAGAAGTCAATTGCTTATGTTTTATTTCTGTCTATAAAAATAGTGCTTGTCAAATGTAAAGAAAATATAGAACTAAAAGCAATATTTTGAAGACAAAATGGTAGAAGAAATATTTAGCACAATACATGACAGAAAAATAAACAATCATTTTGACAGATTGGAACACTAAGCCTATAACCAACCAGATATAACTTAATACTATCAATTAAACCCCCCTATATTTTCATTTAATATTTCAATTGAACAAGTATAGAATATTGGGTTGAACACACTCAATATTAACAGTTCTTATTAAAATGATGCATTTTTCTTAATTGTGCCAGTGGATTAAGGTGGCTTCTCAAAATTCTAATTCAATCCAAGGATCCAAGAATAGAATATAGTGAATGCATGAGGTGCAATGGACTATGGTCCAATGGACTCCTCCAAGAAATGTTACACAGTATAGTCAGGGGCCTAATATATGTAGAGACAGTAAAATTATTACAGTAAAATTATTGACAGTTCACTGAGGTTTACAAAATATTTTTTCCAAAATAGTTCTACAAGTCAGGTAGTGCATATATTATTATTAATGTTTCATTGTTGTTCAGTCATTCAGTTCTCTCTACATCTTTGTGATGCCTTGGATTATAGCTAACCATGCGGTTTTCTGAGCAAGAATACTGAAG
The DNA here is from genome assembly GCF_016433145.1 of Gracilinanus agilis. Taxonomy (NCBI): domain Eukaryota; kingdom Metazoa; phylum Chordata; class Mammalia; order Didelphimorphia; family Didelphidae; genus Gracilinanus; species Gracilinanus agilis. The sequence continues at coordinate 573,749,563 of NC_058130.1, read as the reverse complement.
TGGTTTGCCATTTCCTTCTCAAGTGGAACCTTTTGTCTGGCAATCAAAGATTCAATGATTTGCTGAAGATCACAGGAGGTTTCGGGAACTGGATTTAAAATCAGGTCTTCCTAAAGGCCTAACACTCTATCATGCATCTTGATAATTAATGAATGACTAAGGTCAGACCCTCAAGAGTAAAATCAATTTCTCATAGTCATACAAATATTTAATGCCAAGATTTTTATTATTATCCAAAATTAAACCCTTTCTATTTCTCAGTTTCTCCTTAAATTATAAGTGAAGATCTTGGTTCAGTGCTCCACAATGAGGTTGTCAGGTTTATACTCCAGAAAGTAACATCTGTGGACAAATGATAGCTAGTTACAGTTGCTATTCATGATTATGATCCTGATGGTCAACCATTAAAAATATACTTTTCAAAAGTTGCCCCACCATTGATCACTATCCTTTTAGACACTCAATAATCCAAATATTTTTCTTAAGAATGAAAATAGATAAAATATAGATTCAATAGTTATTTATAAGTATATGATATTTGACTCAGAAGTCTTTGAACATATTACATTCAATGACTATTTATGATTCTTTTTTCCTTTTTTATTTTTATTTTGAATATTTTCCCATAGTTAAATGTTTCATCTTCTTTCTCTATCCCCCAGCCCCCTAACCCGTAGCAAATGCACGATTAATTCCAATGGGTTTTAAATGTATCATTGATTAAGACCTAATTCCATATTATTGATAGTTGGACTAGAGTTATTGTTTAGTGTCTACATCCCCAATAATATCCTTATCAGCCCATGTGTTCAAGCAATTGTTTTTATTCTGTGTTTCTAATCCCACAGTTCTTCATCTGAATGTGGCTAGTTCTCTTTATTATAAGACCCTCAGCCTTGCTCTGGATACTTGCATTGCTGCTAGTAGAGAAGTCCAAGTTCAATTGTACAAGAGTGCATCAGTCTCTGTGTACAATGTTCTCTTGAATTTGCTCCTTTCACTCTGTATCAATTCCTGGAGGTCATTCAAGTTCACATGAAATTTCTCCAGTTCATTATTCCTTTGATCACAATAGTATTCCATCACCAATTTATAGATACCACAATTTGAGCCATTCCCTAATAGAAGGACATTACCCCATTTTCCAATTTTTTGCCACCACAAAGAGCACAGTTATAAATATTTTGTATAAGTCTTTTTCCTTATTCTCTCTTTGAGGTATAAACCAAGCAGTGCTATGGCTCAATCAAAAGGCAGATAGTCTTTTAAAGCCCTTTGGGCATAGTTCCAAATTGCCATCCAGAAATGGATCACAACTCCACCAGCAATGCATTAATGTCCCATTTTTGCCAACATTCCCCTCCAACATTCACCACTTTCCTTTTCTGTTATGTTAGTTAATCTGCTAGGTGTGAGTTGATACCTTAGAGTTGTTTTGATTTGCATTTCTCTAATTATTAGAGATTTAGAACACTTTTTCATGTGTTTGTTGGTAGTTTTGATTTCTTTATCTGAAAATTGCCTATTCATGTTCCTTGCCCATTTATCAATTGGACAATGGCTTGATTTCTTGAACAATTGATTTAACTCATTATATATTTCAGTAATTAGGCCTTTTGCAGAGGTTTTTTTTTAATAAAGATTTTTCCTAATTTATTGCTTCCCTTCTAATTTTGGTAGCATTGGTTTTATTTGTACAAAACATTTTTTCTTTAATGTAATCAAAATTATTTATTTTACATTTTATAATTTTTTCTAACTCTTGCTTGGTTTTAAAATCTTTCCTTTCCCAGAGATCTGACAGTTATACTATTCTGTGCTCTCCTATTTTTCTTATAGTTTCCTTCTTTATATTCAAACCACTCTCCCATTCTGAATTTATCTTAGTAGAGGGTATGAGATTTTGATCTAGACCCAATCTCTCCCATGTTTTTTTCCAATTTTCCCAGCAGTTTTTGTCAAATAGTGGATTTTTGCCCCAAAAGTTGGGTTCTTTGGACTTATCATAGACTGTTTTGCTGACATCACTTATACCAGGGGTTCCCAAACTTTTTTGGCCTACTGCCCCCTTTCCAGAAAAAAATATTACTTAGCCCCCTGGAAATTAATTTTTATATAAATATATTTAAATATTTAAATACATTTTAATATCAATTAATAGGAAAGATTAATGCACCTGTGGCTGTTAACACCCCACTGGATCAATGCAGGAACGTTAACACCCACTTTGGGAATCACAGAAGTATACCAACTCTATTCCACTGATCCTCCCTTCTGTCTCTTAGCCAATACCATATTATTTTGATGACTACTGCTTAATAGTACCTTTTTAAGTTCTGGTACTGCTAGGCCACCTTCTTTCATATATTTTTAATTATTTCCCTTGCTATTCTTGGTCTTTGTTCTTCCAAATGAACTTTGTTATATTTTTTCTAATCCAGTAAAAAAGTTTTTGGTAGTTTGATACATATAGCGATAAATAGGTAAATTAATTTGGGTAGGATGGTAATTTTTATTATGTTAGATTGTTCTACCCATGAGCAATTAATGTTTTTCTAATTGTTTAGACATAGTTTTAATTCTGTGGAAAGAGTTTCTTGGTTGTGTTCATATAATTCCTGTGTTTGTCTTGACAGATATATCCCTAAGTATTTTATATCATCTAGGGTGATTTTAAATGCAATTTCTCACTCTAACGCATGCTGCTGAGATGTGTTAGAAATATATAGATATGCTAATGATTTGTGTGTTTATTTTGTATCCTGTAGTTTTGCTAAAGTTGTTCATTATTTCTACAAGCTTCTTAGTTGATTCTCAAGGATTTTTTAAGTAGACCATCATATCATCTGCAAAGAGGGATAGCTTGGTCTCCTCACTGCCTATTTTAATACCTTCATTTACTTTTTCTTCTCTAATTGCAACTGCTTATGTTTCTTGTACAATGTTAAATAGTAGAGGTGACAATGAGCATCCTCATTTCACACCTGATCTTATTGAGAAGTCTTCAAATTTATCCCCATTGGGGATGATGTATGTCGATGGTTTTAGATATTCCTATGCTTCCTAGTATTTTCAGGAGTAATGGGTGTTGTATTTTGTCAAAGGCTTTTCCAGCATCTATTGAGATAATCATGTGTTTTTGTTGGTTTTCTTGTTGATATGAATTATGTGAATGGTTTTCTTTATGTTGAACCATCCTTGCTTTCCTAGTATAATTCCCACCTGGTCATAATGAATAACCCTCATGATCACTTGCTGGAGTTTTTTTGCTAGTATTCTGTTTAAGATTTTTGCATCTATATTCACTAAGGAGATTGGCCTATAGTTTTCTTTCTCTGTTTTTGACCTACCTAGTTTTGGGATCAGTACCATATTTGTATCATAAAAGGAGTTTGGTAGAACTCCTTCTTTGCTTATTATGTCAAATAGTTTGTATAATATTGGGATTAGTTGTTCTTTGAAGGTTTGATAGAATTCACTTGTGAATTTCTTTTTCTGATATGAGATTATTTAATATTCCATTTCTTCTACTATTAATCTAAGCAATTTATATTGCTATGTGTATTGCCATATAATTGATCAAACTAGTTTTTAATGATTGCCTTTATTTTCTCTTCATTAGTGGTGAGGTCTCCCTTTTCATCTTTGTTATGGATAATTTGGTTTTCTTCTTTCATTTTTTTATTAGATTGACCAGTACTTTGTCAATTTTGTTCTTTTCAAAGTACCAGCTTCTAGTCTTATTTATTAATTCAATAGTTCTTTTACTTTCAATTTTGTTAATTTCTCCTTTGATTTTTATAATATCTAATTTAGTTTTTAACTGGGGATTTTTAATATGTTCCCTTTCAATTTTGTTTTTATTTGCATGTCCAGTTCATTGATCTTTGCCTTCCCTATTTTGTTAATATATGCATTCAAGGATATAAATTTCTCCCTGAGTACTGTTTTATCTGCATCCAACAAATTTTGGTAGGATGCCTCATCATTGTCATTCTCTTCAATGAAATTAATAATTGTTTCAATGATTTTTTTCTTTAACTGATTTTGGAGAATCATAGTATTTAATTTCCAATTAATTTTTATTTGCAGTGTATCCTTACTAATTATTATTTTATTGCATTATGATCTGAAAACTTTGCATTTATTACTTCTGCTCTTTTGCAATTGTTTGCCATGTTTATATGCCCTACTGCATGGTCAATATTTGAGAATGTACCATGTGCTGCTGAAAAGAAGGTGTATTCCATTTTGTCCTGATTTATTGTTCTCCATATATCTATTAACTCTAATATTTCTAGGATTTCATTCACCTCTCTTATCTCTTTCTTATTTATATTTCTTTGATTTATTTAGATCTGATAGAGGAAGATTCAGGTCTCTCAATAGCATTATATTACTATTTCCTCCTTGAGCTCTGCAAGTTTCTCCTTTAAAAATTTTGATGCTATACTATTTGGTGCATACAGGTTTAGCACTGTTATTTCCTCATTGTCTATACTGCCTTTTATCAGAATGGAATTACTTTCCCTATCTCTTTTAATCAGATATATTTTTACTTTGGCTTTGTCAAAAATCATAATTGTACTTCCTGCTTTCTTTTTCTTAGTTGGAGCCCGATAGATTTTGCTCTAGCCTTTTATTTTTACTTTATGTATTTCAACCTACCTTGTTTGTTTCTTGTAGACAGCATATGGGAGTATTTTGGTTTTTAATCCACTCTGCTATTTGCTTCTGTTTTGTGGGAGAGTTCATCTCATTCACATTTAGAGTTATAATTATCAGCTGTGTATACCCCAACATTTTGATATCCTCTCCTATTTCTCTCCCTTCTTCTTATGCTATTTCCTTTTAAACCAGTGGTTTGCTTTAAATCAGTCCCCTTTATCCCCTCTCTTAATTTACTTCCCTTTCACCCCCTCCATTTTTGTTCCTTTCTTATTATTTTTTAGGACCTAATGAATTCCCTCCCCCCTTTCTTCCCGTCCCTTTTTTGACCTCCCCACCCCACGCTCCCCCTTGATACATCCCTTCTGACTTTCTCTGTAAGGTAAGAAATAATTCGATATTCCAATGGATATAGCTAATCTTCCCTCTCAGGATTAATTCTTCTGAGAGTAAGGTTTAATTATTTCCTATTAATGATCTCTTCCTCTCCTTCTTATGATAGTATTTATCCCCATCACCTTCCCATGCTCTCTTTCTGTTGTATAGATTATCCTATTTTTCTTATCCCTTCAAGTTTCTCTGGTTGCTATCTTCTATTTGCCGCACTCTTTTTTTTTGTATCATGTTAGATCATTTAGTACTCCAACCTCTCCCTATGAATAATTCTTTTAATTACTATAATAGTGAATACAATTTTTTCAGAATTACACATAACATTTCTCCATCTGGGAATACAAATAATTTGATCTTATTGAAGTTCTTAATGAAGCATATTTAAAAATAAGTGTTTTCTTTCTTTCCCCTCTCCTTCCTATTTACCTTTACAGGGTTCTCTTTATTTTTGTGGTTGGATATCAGACTTTCCATTTAATTCCAGTCTTTTCTGCACAAATACTTGGAAATCTTCTATCTTGTTGAATGCCCATACTTTCCCCTGGAAGTATGTAGTCAGTTTTGATGGGTAGATGATCCTTGCTTGTAGACCCAATTCTCTTGCCTTTCTGAATATCATATTCCAAGCCTTGTGGTCTTTTAGTGTTGAGGCTGCCAGATCCTGTGTAATCCTGATTGGGGTTCCTTGGTATCTGAATTGTCTCTTTCTGGCTTCTTATAATATTTTCTCCTTAATTTGGAAGATTTTTAATTTGGCTATTACATTAATGGGGGTTGTCTTTTAAGGATTTAGTGTGGAGGGTGTTCTATGTGGTCTTTCAATGTCTATATCACCCTTTTGTTCAAGGACATCAGGGCAGTTTTCTTGGATAATTTCTTGTAGTATCATATATAGATTTCGTTTTGTCTCTGATTTTTCAAGAAGACCAATAATTCTCAATTGTCTCTTCTAGCCTTGGTTTTTGTTTTGATTTGTCAATTTCTCATTGAAATATTTTATATTTCCTTCCTTTTGTCATTCTTTTGATTTTGCTTTATTAGTTCTTGCTGTCTTGCAAGATCATTGACTTCTACTTGCCCAATTCTGGTCATTAGAAACTGTTTTTTTGCTATAATCTTTTGATTATCCTTTTTGATTTGGTCTATCTTGTTTTTCATGGATTCGTGCTTTTTAATTTGGGTCTCCAACTTGCTTATCATTTTGTTTGATTTGGGGGCATCAATTGGGACTTTCTGTCTTTTAATGTGTTAATTTCCTTTTGAGCTATTTCCCACTTTTCTTGCCAAATCTCTTCCATCTTTGTCATGATCTAAGATTTGAACTCTTCAAGAGCTTGTGACCAATTTTCATTTTTTTGGGAAAGGTTGGATGTATTTACTTGTTTGACCTCCTTTGCTGTCTCCTCTGTTGTCTGGATTTTTTCTGTGTAAAAGTTGTTGAGTGTTAATGCTTTCCTCTTGTTTTCTCTCTTGGTTAATTCTTGTGCATTGCTTGCCATTGTTATGCCTGTTTTTCCTTCTCAGAAGTGTGGGTGAGGCAGGCAGGCTCTCTGCGTATAAAGCTGTGAAGCAGTTTTTGCCTGAGTCACAGTGCAGTGCCTCCCCTCTCAGATTTATCCTTAAGCACAGGGTCTGCACTCTTTAGACTCATGTGGTCTCAAGTCTATCTGTTCTCAAGGTCAAGCCTCCTGGTGGTCCCCTTGCATTCTCCTCTGCCCGAGGCTCCTTTACAAGTCTCAAGGAGCTGATTCCACAGTCTGTCACCCCTCATCTCTAGGTCCACAAGCTCAAGGTATGTCAGCAAAGTTGGTGTTCTTTAGCCTCTTGGGGTCTTAAGTCTTGCTCCTCTCAGGAGCAAGCCCATTGTGGTCCCAGTTAGGTGCCAGGAACTTAGTGAATGCCCCAAGCTTTCTCTAACTCTTGTGCTCTAGCTCTGGCACTGTAGGTGTGTGTGTGTGTTGGGGGAAGGCATGGTTGACCAACTCGCATTTTAGTGAGTGCTATTTCACCTCCTTATAGCATAGAAATGCCTAAATCCCACCTACCTTCAATGCTGTGCTCTTTGTGGGGTCCCTTCATTCAAATGGATTTGATTTTTGTGTCCTTTTGAGGTATCATGTATGTTTCATTTAAACACCTTGCTTCTACTCTGTAGCCATTTTAACCCTGAAGTCGCCCTTATTTTATGATTCTAATGAAGTATTGAAATAGTTTTATTTTCCCCTTTCAGGGGGACGGGTGGAGTTGGAACTACCAAGTGTAGGACTTTTCTTTTTGCTTTGTAATAAGTAAGAATATTATTGAAAGAGAAAACAATGAAAACATTTTAAATTTCATGTTGAATGTATCTTGTACCTCACCATAGTCTTCCTAGACAATTTATCCACCCAATTTCTACTTTTACAAAACAGAACAAAACAAAACAAACTGAGTCATATTTTCCTATTTTGATGTTCTTTATTCCGAGGATATAATAGCTAACATCAGATTAAAATGACCAGTATCTTCTACTACATTCTTGGAAAATACCTTTACTTAGAAAAATTACCCATATCGAAAAGTCTTTTTTTTCTTGATATTTTATTATATGCATTTATAGGGCTTTCTCATTCATTCCAAAGTGGTCCAGAAGAACTGAGAGAGCGAGAGAGAGAGCCCCAGAGAGAGAGAGAGAGAGAGAGAGAGAGAGAGAGAGAGAGAGAGAGAGAGAGGATGAACTATAAAATATCAAAAAGCACATATTTAAAAAATTATCCTGACATGTAAAAAACAATTTTTAACATTTGTTTCTAAAAAATTTTAGTTCTGAGTTTTCTTTCTCCCTCTTTACTCTCTCTTCTTTCCCTCTCTAAGATGAAAAACAACTTGATATAGATTTAACATTGTAAAACATTTTTCCATATTAGTCAATTTGTAGAAGAGAAGCTGATTAATTTTTTTTAATTCAGTCATATATACCATATCGCTCAATTTTAGGTTATGCAGGCTATAGTGTATTGGAATTCTCTGATGCAAAAGACCCAAATTATGTAACTCTTTGAGTCTTTCTTGCAAAGCCTTTATAAACTGAAAAAGCCTGCATTCAGCTCCCAGCATTGATAAATGAGCTGTTCTCTTAGGTGCAGAGTGCCAAGGAGGATGACCATATAAGAACTCAAAAGGAAAGAGATGTGTGTCTCTGCTGGGCTAGCTTCTCAGATAAGACAGGAAAATTGGGAGTGCATCTACCCATTTCAGATGACTCTCTATACAATCTTTCCCAATTAGCATTTTTATTTGCCTGTTGAACTGTTCAACATGCCCTGAGCACTCTGGGTGTTAGACTGTGTGGAGAATTCCCTTTATCCCTAAGATTTTGTAAACTTCTTGTAGAATATTATGAACAAAGTGTGATCCATGGTCTGAGTCAATTTTGGCTGGAATTGAAACCATTGGGATTATTTCTCTTAGAAGGGTTTTCACCACTAAAGCAGTATTGTTCTTCTTTGCTTGGTACACTTCTGGCCATTTAGTCACCCTATTGATAATGACAAGGGCATATTTGTACCCTTAGCATTTGGGTATGGTTATATAGTCGATCTGCCAACATTCAAACGAGGTGTGGGCTAGTTGTCTCCCACCAAGTCCTTTAATTATGGTCATTCCCTGATTGAATTACAAGTAGATCTTGCACTTTTGGCATACTCTTATGGCATAGGTTGAAATGCCTTTGTCTATCCAATGTCTTGTTTGGCTTTTAATAAAGGCTTGAGTTCCAAAGTGCCCTTTTTCATATAATGCATTGTAGAATGGGTTTTCCAGATGCTGAGAAACAGATGCCTTTCACCAGTTTGGCCCCTAGATGTTTCTTCTAGTTTTCCACTTCTCTTGGGGAATATGCTTGTTTTCAGATCATCTTCATCCACCACGTAGAATTTTAAAACATGGATAGGACCAAACCTGGCTCCATATTTGACTGTAATGTCAGCCCTGTAATTCCCTAATGTCACACAGTCTTTCCCCTTTTGATGGCTCTTGCAGTGCATCACAGCAATCTCTCTGAGCAACTGGTCAGCCTCCAGGAGTTGGTTTATAATTTCACCATAAGTGATTTCCTTACCACCAGAGGTAATGAAGCCATGATACTTTCAGATTTGGCCTGTGCAATGTACTACATTAAAAGCATATCTTTAATAAGTGTAGATATTGACTCTTTTATCTTTGCCAATCTGGAGTGGTCTGGTGAGGCTCGGGATCTCAGCACCTTGTACACTCATAGACTTTGTTAGGACTGCATACCACAAAGTGGCATCTTGAGTCATAACTGCTGCACCCATGTATCTTTCCCCATGTACCATGAAGGAGGAATCATCAGTAAACAGAGTCAGGTTGACTTCACGCAGGGGGATGTCTTTTAGATCTTCCCTGTTCTTTTGCATGATCTCCAAGATGTCTTTACAATTATAGATGGGTTTCCTTTGTATTGGCAAATCAGGCAAGTTTGTTGCTGGATGGATCTCTTTGAAACAATGAAAAGTTAAGTTCTCATTGCCCAGCAACACAGTCTCACACTGGGATAATCTCTGAAGTGTAAAAGCTTACAGGTTACTATTTCTCAAGATTTTTTCAATCTGGTGTGGTCAATATACCATGAGCCTGCATCTCAATACAAGATCAGATGATTTCCTGATTATTAGGGCTGCAGCAGTGATCCCTCACAAATAAGGTGACATGCCTCTAGCAACAGTATCTAAGTAATAAGAAATGAGTCTAATATGACCTCCCAGAGTCTGCATCAATAAAGCAGAAGCTATCCCTTTGCCTTCATCCACAAACAGATAGAATAGTTTTGCATTGTCTGGGATTCCAAGAGTTGCAGCTGTCAGTATGGCTGTCTTAAATTTTTTAATTGCATGCTTGTGCTCCTGTGTGAGTTTCAAGGCTTCTGAGACAGTCTTCCTAGTCAAGTCTGTTAACGGTTTGGATATCAGGCTAAAACCAGGAATCTACTGCCTACAGCAACCTGTAACTCCTAATATTGCATGGAGATGCTTCTTGATATTTAGGCATGCTCAGCTTCTGTATATCAGCTACCCTCTTTTGGGAAATCTTCCTTGTGCCTTTTTCCAATATAAATCCTAGATATTTAACTCTGAGTAATCCATTGTAATTTAGCTCATGAGACCTTGTGCCTTCTTTTGCATAGTTCTTATAATAAAATCTTATTGTCCTTCTGACATACACAAGCAGTTGGTGACATAATTAGAATGTCATCAATATAGTGTACCATGTTGCTTTCAGTGAAAATGATGGATTCAAGGTCTCTCTTCAGGATTTGGCAAAAAATATTTGTGCTCTCCAAAAATCCCTGCAGAATTCTTGTCCATGAGATTTGTTTTCCTTCCCAGGTGAATGCAAATATTTTCTGGCTATCTGCATGCAGGGGCACTGTGAAATAAGCACTGCAGATATCAATTTCCATGAACCATGCTCTGTTGCTGGGTATCTCTGAGATAATCGCAACTGGACTTGGCTCCACTACATGACCTTTCTTGACAAAGTTGTTGACTGCCCTCAAATACTGAATGAATTGCCACTGTGTATTGCCATTTGCATTTTTTGGCTTCTTGATAGGCATTATGAGTCAATTATATTTGGACATAGCATAGACCAGAATGCCACGTTCTAATAGCATTTGTATGATTAATCTGATACCCTCTGTGGTCTCTTTGCTCAACCTGTATTGAGGGATTTTAGGTGGAGTGCTCTCGTTCACTTCAATCTTTACAGGAGTTGCAGAGTTCAAAATCCCTATTTCAGCTGAGTGTTTTGTCCAAACTTCAACTGGGATGTCTTTGAGGATCTCAAAGATACTTCCCTCATGATGTTCTTCCTCATCACCCTCCAATTGCCCTAGGAACAGCAATGGATGGTGTTTGAGAGATTGCTTGGGCAGATGTAGAAATATTTGGCCTGTCTTGTCAAATTGAATTATTGCCCCAACTTTGCACACAACGTTTTGCCCTAAAAGGTTGGACAGAGATCCTGGTATCAGTAGAAATGTGTGGTTTATGCTCATTGGTCCTATTTTCACCATCTTTGATCTTAGTTTTAGCATTGTCTCTATTTTTCTGGTGGCTCCCTTCACCCTCACAGACCCCATGATTGTACAATCCTCTGATGCTGATTTTAGTACAGATCTGGTGGCACCTGTGTCAATCAGAGATGGATAAATCTGGTCACCTATCTGAACCATGACCAATGACTCTTTGTCTTTGATAGTTTAATTGACACAGATCAGAGGTCCTTCAGTATCAATGCAGTTTAAATTCTATCCATGTTGCTCTTGGGCCTATGTTTGTTCTGGTTCAAGACTTTCAGGTTGTGAAGTATTTTGATCTTGCTCTTCAGATGTTATCTCTACACAACTGAATGTTATTTGTTTTTGCTGTGGTCATTCTGTTTCTGTTTTGCAACCAGGTATGATAAAGTTGCTAATTAGCTCATTGCTGTTACTTTGTATCTCACTTGTCACAAACCATGAGAAAGGTAAAGTACTTTCTCCTTTCCATCTCATCAATTGATATCAAGATTAACATCATCAAATATATACAGAAGAACTATAATCAACACTTGATTCCATCCTGCTAAGCTTATTCATCAATTTATTTAGTTAGATACTTGAAGCAGAAGTTAGGTAGAGTGGAACTCTGTGAAGAGGCCAAACCCAGACAGTGGAGGCCTACCTCTGAACCATCTTGATTAGTTGACAGAGATTACCTCATTCCTCTTACCTCACCCATCAAACCTATATTCCATTTACCTTCGCTGTTTATACCCTCAAGGGTAAGAGATATTATGATCAAATAAACTATACATACCAAAGGAAATGGGAATTAAAGGTAACGTCTTTAAATAATTAAAAAAAGCTATAAACAGATTATAGTTCTTCAGTATAGATTCGATGATGTTAATCTTGATATCAATTGATGAGATTTATATCTGCAATAGAGATCAGGCTATTAAGGTGACTGACACAGCTAGACTCAGCACAGTAGAATTTGCAATGATATTCCTGATATGGATCAGCAAGGGTTCAATGGAATATCCATTCTACCCAGACCTCCCTCTACCCTTGACCCTAACTCAGGAGTGAGTTGAGTTGCCTGGGGCTCACTCCCTTATATAGTGCTATTCTAACTGCCCCCCAACTGCCTTCCAGTTTCTTGAGGGTTCCAAAATCTGAACCCCACCTCCTTACCACTTAGAGAAATGGTTACACAATGTATCTTCAATGCCCCAAAATAAGAAATTTTAAACATCACTACTTAATTTTTCTTCTCATGAACATAACTGGGTGATTTTCTATCTGTTAGCAAAGAAATTAAGATTCTTACTTATCTTTTTATTGGTCATTAAAAAATTTAGGTAATTACTAGAATTATTTTTATGAATCTGATTTGGATTTACTTTTATAGAGCAGTAGTAGAGCTTAGATTCTCTAATTTGAATGCTACATACTGTTCCTGTCTCATGAAGGAGATAAGGCATTTTGATGGAAGCTAAGATAATATAGTCAGGATTTGCTTCACCTCACACTGGGTCTCTCTAGAATTGAGTCATATCTGGCACAAGATTTTCAAGGTGTACAAATCTGTTTTCCCTGTTGCTATGGATTCTGGGGATCTCATCTTGTAAGTCTGACTAATAAAGAAAAATACCTAACCCACCTTTCTCTTTTCTTATAGACCAATCAAGGTCTTAATTTGGTTTGCATGCCTGGATTATTTTTAGTACCCAATAAAAGTTGTTACCTTTTCAACTGTTTAAAAACCATGCTGATTGTCAAGAGTGGTTTCTTGCCAATGTAGAGTAACTGATCTCCTTTTATTAGGAATTCTAGCCTTGCTAATAAACTGATAATGGTCAGAAATGTCAGATCCTCTTTTTATTTACTGCAGATTTTTATTGTGACACCCTTTATAGCCAATTAGCTGCTTCCTTTTATTATACTATTCATATTTCTCCTCTTTGCAGATTCCCAGACCACTTAGTTATGGAAGGTTTTTTTATCTTTAATTTTTCTTCTTGTTCACATTCTGTTCTTCTCTAAATTTTTGAACCTGATTAAAATTTTATTTTGATTCCTTATTTACTATTTTCCATATTTAATTAAAATTTACATGTAGTATTGATGGCATTTTTTTCATTTCTTTCCTTTCTCAATTAGATAAGTTCTATTGCAACAGAGGTGTATAGCCCAGTCAATCAGAAAGGTTGGCCAAGTAACAAAAATAATGAAATATTAAGATAGTAAATTTGAACACTATAGGGGGACACTTCAGATTTTAAATAGATTATTTCATATTTTGTAAAGTACCTGAGATCTTTAATTAATCATATCCTGAGCAAGTCATTCATAGCTTCAATAGGATGTGTAAAGAAATATTTACCATTTCTTACTTTTTAAAGAGCTATACAGAATTATCCTATTCAATTTGTTAGAATTATAGGCTAGTTATACATTGATATGGTGATAAAATTAAGATCCTACTAGTGATACCCCAGAAAGCATTTTAATTTTCTCTAAAGACCTCAGAGTAGTTATTAGACACAACCACTAAGTAGCAATGCTTCTAGTAAAGTCTTAAAATTTGAGAGGATTCTCTATTTTCATTTAGTCTGTTCTTTGTTTCATATGGTACCTTAGAATTCCAACACAACCATATGCCACAATTAATTTAAATATTACTCAAATTATGGGCATCTTTTCAATTTCCAGTTCTTTGCCAACACAAAGAGAGCTAGTATGAATATTTTAGAACATATAGTTTCTTTTCCATTTTTCTTCATCACCTAAGGAAATAAATCTCATAATGGTATTATTGAGTCAAAAGGAATACATAATTTTGTACTTCTTTGAATATAATTCTAGATTGCATTCCAAAATGGTTGGATAAATTCATAGTGCCATCAAATGTGTTTTAGTGTCCTCATTTTTTCATACCCCCTTCAACATTAAACATTTTGCTCTTTTATCATTTTAGTCAATCTGATAGATTCGAGATGATATCTCAGAGTTGCTTATGATTTGGATTTCTCTAATTGTTAGTAATTTAGAACATTTTCATGTAGTTATATGGAGCTTTGATTTCTTCATTTCAAAATATGCTTTTCATATATTTGACCATTTATCAATTGTTGAATGATCTGTGTTATTAAAAATTTGACTCAGTGCTCTATATATTTGCGAATTAATCCTTTTATCAGAGATACTTACTGTAAAAAAATCCCTAAAGTAGTTTCTCTTCTAATTTTTCTTCCATTGGTTTGTTTTGCAAAAACTTAATTCATGATATCAAAATCATCAATTTTGCATCCTATAATTAGCTCTGTCTGATCCTTTATCCATAAATGTGTCAAGTAAACTATTCTATGTTCCTCTAATTTGCTTATGGTAGCACTATTTTCATCTAAATCACATATTCAGTTTGACTTTATCTCTCTATAAGGTTTGAAATGTTCATTTATGCCAAGTATCTGCTATATTTTTTCTAGTGCTCATAGAATTTTTTGGTCAAATAATCTTTTCTTGGCCCCAAAGTTTGGATCCTTGTTTTATCAAACACTAAATATCTATTATCCTTTACTACTATTTATTATGTAGCTAAATATGTTCCATGGAATCACCAGTACCATATTGCCTTTAACATTTTATATTTTTTTCCATATTACATGTCAATACAATTTTTAATCATTGTTTTCTTACATTTTGCTGTGAGAGAAAAAACCCTAACCCTCTTATATGAAGATTAGATTTTAATGTTATCAGTAGTCTTGAGAAGGTTTTTCTGAATATTCTGGTATAAATATTAAGATTTTGAATTAAGGAAATAACTACTCTTGTAAGACCTTGGAGCCAGCTCCACCCTTCAGTGTTGTTATATTAAGCACCCTACATTATATGTCAGGATGCATGACCTTTAGTTCAGAATCTGGTACCACTCAATGCCACCACCTTTTATTGTATGCATCATCAGCCAAGGCATACACATTCCCTGCTTTCCAACAAGTGATTCTTAAGTCATGGTCAAATGATTTCATCTACCAATGAGAAGTATTTCTTGATTATTTCAACCAATCCATCTCTTTCTTTTTTTGTCACTGACCTAGACAATTTTTGTACTGGCATAGAAGTTGCCTGATTCTTTGGGTTATAAAAAGGGGTCTCTCATAATGCTTGGGGTACTCTGGTCATGACCAGGGGTTCAGCTTTGTTGTGGGATTGGTCCTCCCATAATAAATCTATCTTTCTTGATGACTTGGATATTTTGCTTATCATTTGCATATCTGTGGTTAGAAAAAAAATTAAACAACATTGCAATCCATGTACTCTTTCTGTGTCCCACCACTATCCCCTAAGAGGAAGTTAATATGGTATAGCTTATACATATATTATCATTCAATACATATTTCTATATTCATCATATTGTGTAAGAAAACACATATTGCTTTAAATAAAGAAAAATTCATGAAGTTATAAGAAATAAGGATATCTGGGTCATCATCCTGAGTTGAAGATCCAGCTTTAACTGTGGGAAATTAGAGCTGTAGGTCTCACCACACTCAGCCTGTGGCAAAGTCCTTGTTTAGATATAAAATAATCTTCTTTATAGACTTCTGACAGTTGTTTAACATAAGTAATTAAAATAACAAAAGGCACAGAATACATAAGGAAAGTTTAGGAAATATTCACAAAGAGATTTAATAAATTCCAACAATGGTTTAAGACAACAGACTATATTTGCTCTTGTCCTGGTGATTTAGCATTTGTTTGGAAGCAGAAGTATTTACCAAGAGAAAAAGGCTCTGTTAAATGTATCCCTTTGTTAAATGTATCAATGTCTACATTATATATTTAATGGTATGTCACAAACACCATTCATCATTGTAATTTGAAAGTAACAATAACAGAAAATATGGGGATGAATCTGATCAGGTTACAAGTTTTCATTCATCTCTAACTGATAATGCAATTAACAGACACATAATCAGACTTAATCTATTCTTAAAGTTAAACCAGACATACCATAATCTGAGACATAAACTCTGAGCAATCTATAGTGAATATAAATCCTTCAGAAAAGCAAATATAATCTTGTCCTTCTAATACAATCCTAATGTCTAGAACTGGTTCAATGATTGTTTCTGTTATCTTTATCAGGAGTCACAACCAGGTCAAACTATGCACATAACATTCCAAAGTTGATAAGAGAAGCTTTTAATTTTATTGGTAGCAATAACATTCTAATAACCCACACTGTTTTTCTACCATTATACTTAATATTATATTATTATAATTGGTATTAATTTAATTAATTTAATAATTGGGTCTAACTACTTAAAGGATTATGCATGATTATTTGTTTTTATGATCATTGATATAAAAGTAATATAGGCAATTTCTCTTTTCAAAGTAAAGAATGTTATTTCAATCTACATTTAGGTTTCATCTATTCCTTTTATGGCAGGAGATATATTTGTTCTGCATCCTTACCTTGTTGATAATAGTTGAGTCAATTGCAGTTGATTATCATATAGTAACATATTTTTTTAAAAACATCATTACAGCTTTGTAATAAAATGTAAGATCTGCTCCTCCCTGGCCAACTTCTTTCAAATTTTCTCATTGATTTCCCTGATAATCTTGATCTTTTGTTCTTCCATATGGACTAAGTTATTATTTTTTCTAGGTTTATAAAGTATTTTCAGGCAATTCAATTGATATGGCACTGAATAAGTAGATTCATTTAGACAGAAATGCTTATTAATGTTGTTATTTTCTCCACAACTAAAAGACATTGTATTTTATTAGATAGTTAATGCAGAATTTTGACCAGCAGACCTGAGAAATGGTGCAAGGATAAAAGGAAAATTCATTGAGGACTTTACAAGGCCAGAAGTACAAGTTATAACATGTATTCCTGATATATGTATCTCATTACCTGTGAACTTTTTCTGTGTGTTCTCTCTTTTCACAAATACACCTTTGAGATACTTGTTATCTTAATGTCTATTGAAGTTACATTTTTGTGGCCTTATGAGATAGGAGTTTAAGTGTACATTCACATAGAATACTTTGAAACTGAGAAGTTAACTTTTGGAGATCAGCTGTTGTTAAATTCTTTTCAATTTTCCTTGCTTCTGCTGGAGAAGAGTAACTTAGAACCTATATTTGGAATGCTTTGTGTGTTATAGTAATCCATGGAAGAAATTCCACATTCTCTATGTATTACTGGAATATTTTCACTTTGAAGAATTCCATGTTTTACCTTTATGTAAGAAAGTAACTTTGACTTGACCCAAGGATCCCCATTACATATTTGCTAACTGTGAAGTGTTAAATTTTGTAGGGCAGCAGTTTGATCAAAAACCAGTGTGCATTTTATTAAATACAAAACAATTAGTTTATTATTAGGAAAATATGGATAGGAAATAGGAAGGATAAAACAAAAGTAATCTCATGAAAATTTATTTATTTTAGATTTTTCTTTCAGTCCTGAACTTCCCTTGGGCTATAGGCTTGTTTTAAATTGTCCTCTTTCACAAGGGTGAAATTCAGAACATGGATAGGGCCAAATCTAGCTCCACACTCTCTTGTTATGTCCACCCCATGGTTCCCTAATGATGTGCTATCTTCCCCAAGAGTGTGGCCCCGACAGTGCATGACTGCTACTTCTTTGGGTAGTTTTACTGCTTCCTGATTTCCTGAATGAACATATGCAGCAGTTTTAAGTGGGTCTTCCAAACTTAATGATTCCCATCCTGGACAATGCAAATTAAAGTACATCTTAATTTGTAGGGAACTGCCCTTAATAAACTGTCTCCTTATGTGCTGCAAGTTGGGTTCATTTAAGTCTTGGAAGCCTAAAATAGTTTCTCCAGCTTCAACAAGCCTATCTAAATATGTTGAGGGGTGCTCATTTATCTCTTGTCTTAACTTTTTAAATTTACCCTAGGAATCAGGATGCTTAGCAAAGGATTTCATAGCTTCTACAAGATCTTCCCTAGCTCTTCTGAGGTATACTAGGTTTTGGTGACTGTTTAATTCTAGATCTTCATAATATTGTGACCAAGATATTAAGTTTGTTTTCTTATGGGTCTCCTCAATAAATTGTGCTTTCTCTGCTGGTGTAAATAATTCAGAAAGAAGAATTTCAATGTCATAAAATGTGGGATCAAAAAGTCTTAATGCTCTCTTAAATTCTTTTGTGGCCTTGAAGGGATTTTTAAAAAAAGGCAAGAATTCATTGTTTTAAGGTGTCTAGATCTGCAGCAGTGAATGGGTTATGTGTTTTTAAATGGAGAAATCCAGAATCTGGCTGCAAAATCATGTGATCAACAATTGGTAATATTGGCACTGCTGATGTTGTTGCCCCTTCCTCTATTTTCTTTGATGTGTCTGTATGTGACTCAGTTGTTTGTATTGTTATTTCTATTTTGTTCCCTGCTGCAATCCCTTTTCTCCCTTTCAATTCAGCATTCTCTTCAAGTAATTTTGCTATTTCCTTTCTTAATGACATTAGTAATACAGTGCTATCATCCTTGTGTCCTAGCAATTTGTGTACTAAATTCTTTATGGACATCAATAGAAGTGGAGGAATGAGATGATTGTAGCAGTTGTAGTTGGTATGAAAGCAAAGACCCAACCTATTTCTAGCTTCAACCATTGGCAGGATTCAAATCAGCTTCAACCATATATTTCTATTGTAATGGTGGGGCACCAGGGATGTTAACTATTATTATTAAAATGTAAAATAATGGTTTGTGGGTTCACACTGGGTTGAAGGAGAGACAGGACCAACCAGGATAGGGAGACCAGGGTTTACTGCTAAGCTGTTAACTGTCACAGGAATGACAGTTAGGCCCAACAGTCACTCAGACCTCATAGGCTAGGGTCTATGGAACCAACAGGCAAAGGGTAAAAGTTTACAACAGTTTGATTTAGGGAAACAATAAAAAGGATGGGAATAAAGGATTCTATACTTATAACCTAAGGGCAAACCACAGGGGCAAGGGAAGGACTTGACTACCCTATTCTATTAACCTAAGCCAGGCAGGACCCAAAGGAAGCAGTACTGAAGTCACAGGGAAAGCTCCTCCAAACCTGGTTCCAGTCAGGTTTGGTCAGTTCAGCTAAGGCCCTGAGAATGGCTTTCAATTGGGGTCTCACAGTAAATCCAAGGATGGTCACAGGATGCCAAGAGCCAATTCCACTAAGACAGGTGAACCACGGTACCCAGGTATGGAGAGGGAGTTTGCAATGATGTCCACCAGATCACAAACCACTTCCCCACTTGGTGCTGCTCTGCAGGTCTGTTGTCCACTGCTGAAAGCTTCCCCCTCTCTCAGGATCCCAGGGAGTCAGGATGCTGTTTTTCCCTAACTTTGAAATCTCCCAGGGTTAGCAACAGTTATGTTCCCAACCACTATGGAGTCTCTCTCAGAGTCCAAACCCCACTTCCTGCTCCTTCATTCTATCTTGGAATCCTCCAGCCCTTCCTGCTACGTCCAACACTAATACTAAATTAATCTTCCTCACAACACTATGATTCCCATTATATAGCCTGGGATCACTACAATCCAAAAATTATAAATCATAGTTGAAAATTTGTATAGTAATGTAAAGATTCCCATCATGGTAAAAATTGTTTTTCCCACTGATGGATCCATTGTAGCTGACTCTATGATTGAAGTCTCACTGGGTGAGAAGCTATGGAATCTTTGACCAGGGAATCAGGGTTTCAATGTCCAAAGAAAGATCCTCAGGAAACCCTCAGGACTGGATCCAAGCTGAGATGTCCACCTCCTTCCTCTCCCAGTCCTCAGCCTGAAGACCCTCTTCTTTTCTTCCTATTCCAGAGCCTTTCCCAGAATCCCCATGTCACCAACTTAATTGTGTAATAACACCAACATGTTAACTGTCACCACTACTTCTTTGGTTCCCTTTGTCTCATCCCCCTTGCACAAATCCCATCCGTTTATAACTATATTCCAGATCCCAATCCTATCTAAGTTTTTCTAAAAATCCCTAAATATATCTACCTCAGAGGGTGGTATCTTCCTCTAGATGGAATCCTTCACCTACTCTCCTATTCTCACTATCTAATCATTTAACCACTATCTATCTATCTTATCTACCTCAATTATTAGTAATCAATAAAGCTATTAAGGCTTTAATTCCATTTCTCAGTCTCCTCATAGTCCCAGAGTGAGTGAGCATAGAGGACTATGTGTACCTCTCTGAGATTCCTCTCTTTGAGGAGGATTTACATTTTGGTTAGTACATAGATGTGCTCCATTAGAGACATATTGTAGCAAGTCATTTGCCTCAGTTACTGTTTCTATCATTCACATAATTTCCAAAATTGCTATTTTGGAAAATGTTTCTGTTATTATTATTTCTAGAATAGGTATTGTTTCTATAATAATTATTCTTAAATTTCCCACAATTATTTCAAAAATTGTTGAGTATTTGATTCCAGCATCTATAATTTATCATCAGGTGTCCACTTTTTCCATATAAGTAGCACATTGGACTATGGTTTATATATTCTCTTTGGGTTGTATATTCTCGCAAAGGAGCTATAGCTAACCCAAAACTTGTATCACTTTTTTCAAGCCTTTCAAGTTTTTCCTTTAGTGCTTTTATCTCCTTTCTTAATGAATCTACTAAATCACTATCATTGGCATCTTTCATTTCATGCCCATCATAAACATAAGCTGCCATTTTCTTTAATTCATAAAGGTCCATATTCATCCAGTTAGAACAACTAGTTTTGAAATATTCCTTGACTACTTTGCAACAGTTTGTTACAAACTGCCTTCTCAATTGTCTAATGTCTCTTTCTCTTGTAAAGTTAATGTCTATTTATTTTCCTCCTAGTTCTATAAGTTTGTCCTTGAACTGTGAAGGATTTTCTCCTATCTCCTGCTTGAGCTTTTCAAACTTTGTCCAGATATCAGATCTATCTGAACAAGCTCTCACTGTATTAAGAACAGCCTCCCTAGCTCAGCACAATCTTGCATAGTCTGTTTCATCATTAAAGTCCAAAAGAGGGTCATTTTCAAGTCAGTGAACTGCACCCTCCTGATTGGTAAGCTTGATAATTTTATCCTTTTCCCTTTTAGTTAATAACTCACCTAGAAGATATTCAAAATCAGTCCAGGTTGGATCAAATTGCCTGCCTATTGTTTCCTATCTTTTTTATAACAACTATGGGCTCCTCCTCAAAAGAAGGAATGTTGGTCTTAAATCCCTCCTCATCCTGAGGGATAAATGGTTTCTGGTGCCTAATAGTTACTAACTTGTTTATCTTAAGGTTAAAGGTAGATACTTCTCTTAAAGGGAATAGGCTAGGGTTTGTGTTTTCTTTCTTTTGACTTTTAATTTTAAGTGCTTTGGTAGGAGAATTAGAAACAGTAGGAGAGGCAGGTTTAGTAGACTGAGCAATAATTTCTTTTTGTTCAGAGATAGTTTCATTTTTTTGCATAATAGTTTTAGCCATTTGGGAGATACTATCTTCAAGTTGAGTAACTTTAGAAAAAGTTTCATGTTCTTAGGTGATAGTTTTAGTCAATTTAGAGATATTATCTTCAACTTTCGAGATAGTTTCAGTTTGGTAGGCATAGTGTTAGTCAATTTAGAGATGCAATCCTCAAGCTATGCAACTTTAGTCTCCATTAATCTCACTTTCAGTTGTTTCCTTTTCTTAGTAAGGATTAAACTAAATACTTGATACAGGGAGTATTTTAGAAACAATACTGACTGAATAAATACTCCCATCAGAGGTCTTAACCAGAGACCTTCCAAAACCATGAGATATAAAATCTCATTGAACATTCCAGGTATTGGGAATTCTCTGAAGTAATGAGGCACTACCTCCTTAACAATCCATACCATGATATTGAATAGCATGGCTACACTTCTATTATTTTCCTAATATTAGAAAGAACAGAAGATCAATAGATTAATCAACCTCCTACCTGGTTTTCTAGGTTGTGAAGTATTAAATTTGGGGGGAGGGCAGGAATTTGATCAAAAACCAGTGCACAGTTTATTAAATGCAAAATTATTTGTTTATTATTAGGAAAGTAAGAATAGGAAATAGGAAGGAGGAAAGTGAAAATAATCTTATAAAATATATAACTATACTCCAGATCCCAATCCTAACTAAATTTAAAACCTAAATCTATCTGCAGCAGAAGGCGGTATCTTCTGCTAGGTGGAAGCCCTTCTTTACTCTCTTATTCTAACTATCTAAATAACAATTATTGTGGGAACCCAATAAGAGAATAGATAAAAATCTGAGACTTCTCTTTTGACCCCTTTTGTGATCCTTGTGATTTCTTGTTGAAAAGTATTGTGGCCTTATTGAAAAGCTTTAAGTTCCTATCAAACCTGAATTTAAAGGGTTAACACAAATTAACACAGCAAGGAATGCTGCTGCCTGTTATAGCCAAGGCCAAGATACTCCCCAACTTGGCTTTCTGATAAGAACCTAGTCAAAATTCAGCCTTGGCCTTGGTCTATTCTGAAGCCAATGTTTTGTGTTTTGATGTGACATAATTTGTAACTTCTGTCCATCTGCAAAGTTTCGGGGGATTCTTTTGTGTGAAATGAGTCTTGAAATATATATAATAAACTCCATGCTCCTGGAGCCAGAGCTGGAAGCATGAGGTAAAAGACAACTCCCTTCCCGTCCTTATCTCCTTATCAACTAAACTGTCCTTATCAGATTATCAGAGATGATAAAGATATCTTGACAAACTATCTACCTTATCTACCTCAGTTATTAATAATCCATAAGGCTATTAAGGCCTAAATTCCATTTCTCAGTCTCCTCACAGTACCAGTGAGAATAAGTCAGACACACTCCTCTCCTCAGGGGACCCAGAGAGAATACCCTTTCCAGTGGTCTTCAAATTACAAACCACACTTAGTCTCACCATTCTAACTGTTACCAACTGATCAACTTTACAGACAGTGGTCATCTACTGAAAAAAACATATTACTCCTTTTCCTCTTAAATATAAAAAGTAGAAATTAATAAAAGTACCTTAGCATAACATTATATATGGTATACCTACCATAGATATACCTACATTAATTAGGATTACTTTTGTGAAATTAATTTCCTCTGGGCATAGAGGATTGTTTTTTAATTTTTAATTTTTTATTCTATTTTAGTGGTTATGAAATCTTCAGTTCAACTAGCTAAGAAAGTTTGGGACATTACAAAAGACTAAATTTCTAGATTGTTTAAGAACTGTGTCTTAAGAATTTTTCTGAGAATCTTTATTATAAGATAATGGGGAAGAATTTAAAAGAACAATTCTTGAATCTCTTTAAATCACCAGAGAGATGTCTGGATTTGAGATTGTAAACAAATATGTTAAAAGCATTTAATTTGTTATTTTTTCTGAAGCCAGCAAATATTTAAGTAAGAGAAAAGTTTACTTGACATATAAAAAACAATTTACTTTTTTTTATTCCTTTAGAGGTGTGAAGATCCATATGTTTAAATGATATGTAAAGAATAATTTATACTGCTTTATTCCTTTAGGAACTGTAAAGTTCTTTTTCATTTTTCACACAATCAAGTAATTGGATGACTACAGATCAGCTGCATGTCTGTTGGCCTTTAAAAAACAACATTGATGGGACAGTTAGGTGGTTCAGTGGATAAAGGGCCAGACTTAGAGACTGGAGATCCTGGGATCCAATCAGGATTCAGACACTTCTTAGCTGTGAGGTCCTGTCCAAGTCCTTTAATCCCAGGTACTGAGCTCTTATCACTCTTTCCTCTTGGAACCAATACTCTGCATTGATTGGAAGTTGAAATGAAGGACTTAAAGAAAACATCATTAATATATTTGAAATTAACCAATAGGATTGATCTCTGTCAGTTGAGGGAGTCACCTCTATCAGGCAAGTGAAGAGTCGGTCAGGAGTTTGGACAGAATCACTCCTTGTCTTTTTCCTTAAATCTCTTCCATAGTGCAACAGCAATGTGGAAAGATTTATTTCCCTTCTCACATCAGTAATGACATCACATAGAATATTCCCTAATAGAAAAAGTGCCATACCCATTACAAAGCACTCCAAAGAGCCTAGAAAAGTGATCTGCCAAGGAAACAGCTATACCCAATATAGAGAAGTATGAAAGCATCATGATAAAAAAGAAAATTATTGGAATCCTGCAGCACCAGAAATGTGAGCTAATTTCACTACTTGGGATTCATACAACTATACCTGTTAACTAGTGTCTTCCTTATATGTAACCATTTCAACTGATGATGTTTCACATATGTTTTTGATAGGGCTGGGTCATAAATCCCAGGCTTAAGGAGGGAATTTTTCAAGTTTTTCTTCTTATTTTGTTGTTTAAGGAAATCTCTTTTCCTTGAACTAATATTTCACTTGGCTACAAAAGTTGAATTCTCAAGAGATATAGTTTCTGGAGCCACAGAGTACCTTGAACCTAAGGTAGTTGTGCCCTGGGAGGAACCAACCTGCTAATGGAGACTGTAGATGTAGCACTAGAGGAAACATTACATTTTAATGAGGTAACAGATGGTGTATCTCTTTATGCAAGAAACCTCATGCCTAAATCAGTTCATAAAATTTAACTGAGTGTGAGGATATTTCTCTATACATAAACCAAACAGGCTTAGCTAGGTAATCTCTAGAATTCTGTCTATCTCTAAAACCATAGGGTTAAAATATATTATTTGTTCCTAAAAGTCACATTTGTATATAATTTTAAAACACCAAAAATTTAGATTTAACCCATTTCTGTTATTTTAAGAAAATATGTTGCTTTCTTCCATAAAATGTAATTCTATATCTCACATTTAAAAGAAATTATATTTCCCTTCAAGTTATAATTTTAATAAATACAAAAATAGTGCAATCAGATATAATATTTATTGCCACTTCTAATTTTCAATGTTAACTTTGTTCTTTTAAGGAATTTAATATTTCTATTTTATTTTGGAAAACAGTATTTAATTGTATTTTTCCTTTTTAACATATTTTGCTTTAATATATTTAATATATTTTGTTATTTTTCTTGTGGAGGATTTTATTATTGAATACAGAAGAGATTGCCCCAGAAAACCACTTTCATCAGTCAAATAATTTATATAGAATCAATTATGGAAAATATAAAATTCCAATTGGATTAAAATTTTGCTTTGTTTTTTAAGTTTCTCCATTACACTATATGACATATACTTGGAATTTTAGTTTAGATTGATAAGTGGTAGTGACAGAAGGTTCTGTGGAGGCCACAGAGCCCTACAAGTGAAGTGGGAAATACTGAAAGGATCAGGTCAAGATGGTGAAGTAAGAAACACTTAGCCTGCCAACCACCCTCCAAATGACCACAAAAGAACTAACATTTTTCAAAACAAGAAACACATCATAAGAGATTATTGATAACATGGGATATAATTCAAGATCAGAAGCTAGATTGTAAAGAATTTAGAAGAGAATGATAGAAAAGAATTGGAGGCATCTATTTTAGAGAGACCTCGAAGAATTTAGCCATGAAAAGACTACATAAAATGACTAAATGATTAGTGGCAAGGACAGAGGGAGGATAGAATGAAATAAATTGTGTTGTTGTTGCGTGTTTGGTTTTAGGATGAGAGAGATATTGATGTGGGCTGACAATAAGCAATAAGGGGCATTAATACGAACAGGACCCTTATACTCTGAAATCTTGCATTTCTCACTAGTTAGCATTGGTTACTCATTAATTGCAAAACCTATAGTTTCAGCATTAGTCAAGCATGAATTTTACATCATTCAATTATTCACCCTATGTCCTGAATCTGTAGCATTCTATGCTAGGCATCAGTTTTATACCTACTCTGTTTTATTACTTATATTCTTCTCAAAAATAATTAATTACCAAATTAATTACCAATAGTGGTCCTCCAATGTACCACATCCCCACCCCCAACACCATGTTCCCACTTTAGATGGGCAGCAAGACCTCTCCTGCATTGTCAAATGAAGACAAGGTAGAAATGGAGGAACATGGGAACTGCAAATTGGAGACTCTGGCATTTCAGAAGAATCCCCCAATCTTGCTCATACTTATTCCCCATGGACCTTCACCTGATTTTTTAAAGGGAGATGCTAAGTTACCAAACCCTAATACACACACACACACACACACACACACACACACACACACACACACACACACATATATATATATTAACCTTCATCCACAGGGTCTGGAAGCTGCCACTCTGCAATGGAAGCTCCCCTCCTAGGAGGAAGCTGCCACTCTACAAAAGGGCTACTTCTTCATACTATCAGGTCCAAAGAGGCTACTCTAATAGCCCCTGGGCTTTTCCATCAGCCCTAAAGCTACCAGATTAGACCTCAGACTATTCCATCTGATATCAAGCCATTATAATACCAAAAACCACTCTACTTCCAATATTTTTTTTATTACTTCTGGATTGAACAGAGTTTGAGTCTCCCATTCTTGGGGCAAGACCCTGCTACAAACTTGGGTGTGTTTCTCCCACATTAATATGAACATTTATGGAGGGATCAAGGAGGCAGCCTATTTATTGATCTGGAGGCTCAATACCAGAGTTATAAGCATTTATTAGTGAAGAGAGAAAGTTTGATAGAGGTAGAGAGAGGTCTCAGGCTTTTTAACTTAAGATCAGATTCAGATTTCAGCCCAGCATGGTCCCCTCCATGCTTCACTGCTTTTTGCCTAGTGCCAGTCCAGGGATTCAGTCTGTTCAAGAGTTTAAGTAAAGAACCACTTCTCCTTCCTATGATCACATTTCAAACCCCACAACCACCTCTCTCCTTAGCAATGCTGCATGCACATTGATGCTCATGCTGATGCTGGGGAACCCCAGAGTGTTAGATATGATGTTACTCTGTAACAGTCACCAATGGGGTGTAGCAGGATGGAGATTTTTTACTTAACAGAAGCCAGTAGAAACAGAAATTGAAGGTTAGTGAGATAATAGGGATAACAGAGAGGACAATAGGAACACTTTTGCATGTAGGAAGGATTGTTTTGGCAAAGATAATGGTGGAGCAGGAGAGAAGTTGGATTTATTAAGTGCTTACTATTTACCAGAAACTGTGATAAGTACTTTATAAATATCTATCAAAGATTACCAGTTACAATAACTAGGTGAGGAAAGTGCTATTATTTTCCTCAAAATTGAGGAAACTGAGGCAGAAAAGAGGTAGTGACTTTCCCAGAGTCACAGGAGTAGTAAATGTCTAAGGTTATATTTGAACTCAGGTCTTCCTAACTTCAGACCCAGTGTTGTAACATTAAGAAGTATTTCCACTTCATGTAAAAGAAGGATGAAGATGGAGATAGTTATAGAAAATATTATTGTGAGATGAGTAGGGGAGAAGTTACTTAAGGTCAAATACATAAGTATAAAGTTGAAATTGCAATATGAGGAAAAAAATTTCCTGTCATTATAATCTACAATACAAACAATATTTCCCCAGGGAGCACAATGTTCAGCCTCTATTGATGTCCTCTCTTTCTGCCTCATCCTTGAGTAGAAATAATTATATATTCTCAAAAGCTTTGCCAGTGGAGAGCAAAATCTGTTAGGGTATATCATACTAAAAAGCATTTCAGTCTTGGCCCAGTCTTATGTCTTCCACAGAATAATAAGATCAAATTTAGTACTAAGAGGATCTTATAAGTCCTTTATTTTTAAGATAATGAAATTGATGGTTACAAAGATTACAGTAGTCAAAAGTATCAAAGCAGGGATGTGAACTAATATTTTCTGATTCCAAATATAATTTTCTTTTAAAAAATAATACTTTCTCCTTAATCCAGATGAACTAATTAATGGATTTCTGATATAAAATTAAAAAATGATAGTTACAGGGTAAGTTCTTTTGCCTATAAGTAAAGTCAGGTAGTAAACATTTATTAATAACTTTCTGCTAGGCACCATGCCCAAAACTGAGAATTCAAATATAAGGATAAATATATACAGTCCCCATCCAGAAGGAATTTACATTTTAATATTTAAAACAACAAAAAAAACTGAAGAGGGATGGAGTGTGTTATAGTAAACAAAATAATTTGCAGTTAAGTTTGGAATGCAGCCTGGAGAAAAAATGAAAGCATCTTTGTACTGAGTCTTCTAATTGAAATTTTGGTCCTAGTAGGAACAGCCCAATCTGAAGAAGAGAAGACAGGCATGGACTGACAATACTCCAATGTGATGTGTAGTCTTTAGGTAAAGTGAACTTCCAAATTAAAGAACTTTCTATTCAATTTTTGATAATCCTATGAAGATGTTTTAGGAGCACAGGCTGGAGAGTAATTCACCAAGATCTTGTACTGATATTATAATCTGCATCCATGAAGCAGCACATACCAGGATAAAATTAGCAATTCATGGATTATTAAAGGGTTACATTCAAAGCACAGTGCTAGCGCACCAGAGAAATGTAAGTCATGTTTTCTGTTTGTTTTGGCATAATCTTTTATGTTCATATGATAATAAGAATGTTTTGACTTAAATGTATAGCTCAAAATGTGTTATCAGCAGAAAAAAAAGACAATACTTTGGGGAAAATGCACTTGAAAAGATCAGCTATATTATAATCAAGGCACTTTGTAAAGGGCATCATACAAGTGAGTCAATAAATCACATGAAATGGTTAAATTGCTACTAAAGTGATTTATAAATATTTTCATTGTCATTACTCCATCCTGCTGTGCTAATGTTTAAAATGTTGGTAATAAATTCAGGAAAGAAACTATTCATTATTTTTACTCACAAAGGCCTTCATCTGTGTCAATTAGAATTGCTCATTTTACCAATTTAAGTTTACTGTCCAATATATAAGGACAATACTCATAAAAATAGATATTAG
This sequence comes from Gracilinanus agilis, assembly GCF_016433145.1. NCBI lineage: Eukaryota > Metazoa > Chordata > Mammalia > Didelphimorphia > Didelphidae > Gracilinanus > Gracilinanus agilis. The sequence goes on along the minus strand of NC_058130.1, from coordinate 573,720,552 downwards.
CTGAATATTTCCCAACATACTGTATTTTCTCCTCTTCCCTTAAACACTTAGGCAATGATCCTTTTATTACAATTTAGGAGAAAATACTTCTTGAAAATTTTGTAATATCCTTCTACACCAATGTCTAAATATCTAGTCCATATATATATATGGAATTAAATCCTACTTTATGCAATATATACTTGAACCCATCTCAATAATTCCTACGATAAAAATTCTGAGTTTATAGCCTTTGTTTAAGTACCAAAACTGGGTATATGATGAGAATGATCACTGTCACTATCTTTCTTGTTTTTCAATATGTATATTTGTTCACTGCATGGTGATAAGCTGTAATATATTGATGTACTTTTTAGCATATGGCTTTATTTTACATCCTCAGGCAATTATATTCAATGGACATTTCTTAAGTAACTACTTCGTTCAAGATTAAAAGGAATTTTGCAATAATTCAGAAAAAGAAAACCTTCATGTAAAAGAGTTCTTCTCAGTCCAGCAAATGATGGTGCCCATATCATGTAATTTTTCATTTCACAAGACAATATGTTAAAATTTGTAGAGAAAGTGCCAAAATGCATTAATAAATGGAGAATCCTCATCTAAGAGTACTAGTGTAACAACGAAATCAAAGATCCAGTTCCTAACTCTAATCTTTTGTACAAGGCAGTGGTAGAAACTGTAAGAATAAAGAGCCAGTAACTGATGTTTGATGGAATAGTAGAGAGAGAGTCTATGTGGTGAGTGTCTCTCCCAGCACTCCCCAGGGAGATTTTAAGGGGGTGTCACCCCAAAACTGGGTGACCTCTATGGTTGTGCCAACCCACACGAGTTGGGGGCAAGGGTTCCCTATAAAAGTAGGTATGTGGTACCCCAATCCAATTCTGAATAAGGACGGCATTCACACAAACCTCTCCCTAATCAGTTAATTTCATAAAGGGTGGTCTAGCTTCAAGATGGAGGCAGCCAGACCAAGCTGTGGTTCCCCTCTCCCTTGTTGTCTCTCAGGCACTTTGGAATGCTATCTGACTGATGAATGGCTTTTATTACTTGCAATTCAGAGATTGGGGAAAGGAGTGAAGGGCAGAGGGATTTTGGGGAGCCCTCTTAGCTGTTGCTATGGGGTCCATCACTTGGATGAGATCTCTAGTGGTTCCCTCACTCAAGCTTCTCCCTTCACTCCTTCTCCTTCTATTTCCATTCCTAGTTCTCTGTTTCTATCCTTTTCTATAATTATAAGTTTTGCCTGAAAGGGGGTCTCTAAGCAAGGTTGGGCAATGGGAAAAGGAGACTAATAGCTCCCAAAATGGAGACCAAAAACTTAGCTGACTCAATGGATGAAGTCTTGATGGGTGATATGTGATGGAATGATTCAGGAATCAGGGTTTCAATTTCCAAATAAAGATCTTCAGGAGCCCTCAGACTGGATCTGAGATGGGATGTTCTCCTCCTCTCTCCTCCCAGTCCTCTGTCCAAAAACTTTTCTTCCTCCTCCTCCCTCCAGAGACTTCCCCAGAATTCTTCCTCTGGTCTCAACTGTCAGCAAATGTCAGCAACTCTCTTCTCTGGCTGTTTTTGTCCCAACCCCTTGCACAAATCTCATCCTTACAACACTAAGCAAAGGACAGAAAGACAAAAATGGAGACTGAACTCTTCAGTGGGGTATTGATATTCTGTTGCGACAAGGGTAACCTATGTTTATTCACAAGTAATTCTTTTCCATGTGTTTTCTCCATCTGATAGCATTAATGTTTTGCATCTACCTATCTATAACTTCTTGCCTAATGTGAAGAAAATTTAATCATTTCTACATCAGTCTCAAAAAGTATTCACTTGATGTATAAATCCCTAGTAGATTTCATCCTATATCTCTCCTCTACTTTATGGTTAAACTCCTAGAAAAGATCATCTTCCTTAGTGCTTACATTTTCTTTTCTTTCACTATCTTCTTTACTCTTCAATCTGGCTTCTGACTTTATCATTCAATTGATATTGCTCTCTTCAAAATTACTAATGATCACTTGGCATATCTAATGCCCTTTCTTTCAATCCTCACCTTTTTAAACTTCTTTGAAGTCTTTTATACTCTTAATCAGACTCTTCTCTTTGGGTTTTCAGTATATTACTCTCTCTTTATTTTTATCCTATCTGCTTAATATATATATATATATATTTATCTCCTTAAATACCGTATTCCTCTTCCTATTGCCAAATTCTATAATCCTATGATAGCATACTGTCTGAATCTACTCATATAAGTGGATATGGTTGACATTCCTCAAGGTAACCCATTTTTATTATCACGAACATGAGGTTAGGCTTCTAGTTAAATTGCCAACTGATTATAACCCTTCCTACATACCTCTATTTCTCTTTCCCCAGCAATAATTTCTACAAGGTTGGCTTTAAAATAAGATGTGCCTGGCAATTTGTTAAGAGTAGTATTGAAAGACCTATGAATCTATTGAAAGACCTCCGGGAACTGATGCATAGGAAAATGAGAAGAACCATGGGGAACATTGTACACATAAACTGATACTTTGTGGTATAATCTAATGTAATAACTTTTCTATTAGCAGCAATTCCATGACCCAGGACAATCCAGATAATTTTATGAAAAATAATGCTATTCACATCCAGAGAAAGAACTGTGGGAACAGAAACACAGAAGAAAAACATATGATTGATAACATGATTCTAGGGGGATATGATTTGGGTTTTGATGTTAAAAGATCACTCTATTGCAAATAGGAATAACATGGAAATAGGTTTTGGACAATGATATATGTAAAACCCAGTGGAATTGTTTGTCAGCTTTAGGAGGAGGGAGTGTAGAGGGGTGAGAAAATCATGAATCATGTAACTATGGAAAAGTATTCTAAACTAATTAATTAATTAAAAATTTAATTTAATTAAAAAAAGATATTGGTTCTAGTCATTATATCTTTCTACTATAAATCTAGGAAATTATATGTCCATAATATAGCCCCATTGTCCAGATATAATGCAATATTGTTATATTGGTGAAAGGAGAAATTTTCTTTGATAATTTCTTGTAAGATGATGTCTACGGCCGTTTTAAAATCACTTCCAGTTAGTCTAATAACTCTTAGATAATCACTCCTGGGTTTATTTTCCTAGCAGTTTTTTCCCATTGAGATATTTCTCATTTTCTTCTTTTTTTCATTCTCTTGACTTTTTAAAAATTATTTCTTGATATCTCATTATGTCATTAGCTTCCATTTACCCAATTCTAATTTTTAAGGCATTATTTCCTAAAGAAAAGTTATTTTCCTCAGTGAAGTTTGAACCTGTTTTTACACATGGCCAATTGAACCTTTTAAGATGTTTTCCTCTTCAGTGGATTTTTATACCTCTTTTTCCAATTAGCCTATTCTTTTTTTAAGCTATTACTTTCTTCAGTACTGTTTTGTCTCCTTTTTAAAGATTTTCCTATATCAATCTCATTTTTCTTTTCACAATTTTTATTCTACTTTCTTATTTGATATTAAAATACTTTATTTTGGATTTTCTGTTTTAATTCTTCCTGGACTTGAGATGAATTTATATTTTTCTTAGAGTATTTAGATATAGTAGTATTGACTATTTTCTTCTTATAAGTTTGTTTTTGTTCTTTCCTGTCACCAAAATAACTTTCTATGGTACATTTCCTTTTTTGTTGTTTGGTAATTTTCTAGCCTTTTTCTTTTCTTTGAAATAAAAAAGAAACTATTAAAGTTGGGAGCACTAATTTAAACTTTGGGCTCTTTGGGCAGCTATCTTCATAACAATCTCTGGGCATCTATCTGCTTTCAATTTTTCCAAGGTAGTTTGATTGAAGAAGAGATGTATTTAATACTATCTCAATCAGTTTTCTGGTCTATGGGTAAAACAAGCAGTCATTTCTACATTGTACCTGAGACCAGCATCCCCTGTTCTCCTGTGGTCAAAATTGCTGGTACAAGCTAGTATTTTCCCTCATTCTATGACCCCATCCCAGGACTGCTTATTGGATTTATGTGTAGGCAATGTCACAAGAGTCTTTCACCCAGAGAAAGCAAGGAACTTCTGTAATTTCCTGACTCACCCTTATCATCTGTTACAAATAATACTATTATAGATGGATATTAAAAGTAAATAGTTTATTTAAAGCCATATTTGTAATTAAGAAGGTCACACGCCTTCTAAGATCTAATTCAAATCACCTACCATTACCTTCTGCCCACCTGGCTGCTTCATACAAAAGAGAGCATCTCCCAATCACATCAGGAGTCTTATAACCCTTTCTATGTAATCACACTTCCTCCATAAGAGGAATCATGGGAAATGTAGTTTCCAAGTCCCCTAAACATCCACAGGAAGTTTATATCATATATCTAAATATTAAAGCTCTATGAACCCCAAATTTCCACTAACATACATCTTACCATCTGTGGCTGATATCTCTGGAAGACTTTGCTGTTTATTCAGCCCCACGAAGGTCTTGTTCTGTTGTTGTCTGTTGCCATGGTGGAGCCTGCCCTGGTATGCTGCCTTTCATTCCACTTCTATGTTGGTGCAATAGATATTTTGTGCTGGCATTTTAAGTTGTTTAGGTATGAAAATTTATTTTACTCTGTATTTTTTGTGGGTTATGCTGCTCCAGAATTCATTTCAGGAATTATATCAGAGTATTTTAGAGTATTTTGGTAGTTATCAGGTGGATATGTGTACCTTCTCTACCTCAATTCCACCCATCCTTTCTTTATGAAGAGGAACAGTGACATCAAAGGTTGATGTCCTGGCTTGTAGTGGATTTAAGTGAGACAGAGTTGTTTAAAGTCATAATCCTTAAAAGACCTCCATGAACTGATGCAGAGTGAAATAAGAATCAGGAGAATATCGTATTCAGTAACACAAACATTTTGGGACAATCAAATGTAATAGACTTTACTACTAATAGTAAGGCAATGATCCAGGACAATCGCAATATACTTGAAAGAAAGTGATCTACATCTAGAAAAAGAACTGTGGGAGTAGAAATGCAGAAGAAAAGTATGTGATTCTTCTCTTGTTTATATGGGTATAGAATTTGGGGTTTTGGTTTTAAAAGATTACTCAGTTACAGAAATGAATGATATAGAAATAGGTATTGAGTAATACTACATATATAACCCATTAGAATTGCTTGTCAGCTCTGGGAGGTTGGGAGGGAAGAGGAGAGGAAGAAAACATGAATCATGGAATCATAGAAAAATACAAAAAATTAATGAATAATACTTTTTAAAAAATCATATTTCTTAGTCTATCTTCTGAAGTCATTAAAGTCCAAAGGCAAGAAAAAAGTCAGCATAAATATCAATGACTTGGAATTTAGGGGAGGACCCTGCAGATTTCAATATCTGAGAAAACTCTAAGTATTCCACAATACCTGTTTCATCTGCTGTCATGATCATTGGAATGAATTGTTCTAATCTGCCCATTCTACAGTGGTACATGTCTTCACTTGCTTTAGATAAACATCTCCTAAATTCACTGAAAGGTTTCCTATCAGTTATGTTCAACCTGTTTTAGCCTGTCTGCCAAGAAGGTTTTACTGAGTGTGCTTGATGTATATGCTATAGTTTCCTAGAGCCAGACTTCAGAATAGCAAAGGTGAATTAGAAGACATGAAAATAGGCTGTAAAGCCCTCATATTACAGATGCTCATCCTCCCTGCATGTAGGTGGAACAGTGGCATGAGTTTGGGCATGGCATTAGGAATACCTAAATTCAAATGCAGTCTCACATATTTATTAGCTCTCTGATACTGACCAAGTCACTTACCATGTTTGCTTCAGTATTCTTAACTGAAAAATGAGCTGGAGAAAGAAATAGCAAACCATTTCAGTATCTTTGCAAAGAGAAGACCAAATGGGGTCAGGAAAAGTTAGACATGACTATACAATGACAAAAATATGGAGGCACTCATAGGCAGAAATTTCCATTAGAAAGGCCATTGTCTCTCAGCACTTCCTTCTTTTCACATCATTTGGGAAATGAGGTGTGAAATAAGGTCAATGAGATGTAGCACTTGTAAGTACATGTTGACTAACAGGTAATGCAAAGGACAAGGGGATGAGATCAAGTACATGCCACTTCTTCCAAGAGACTGGATGACACCTAGATTACAAGAAATACTGGAAATAATGGTTTCATTCTTACTTTCTCAGCATAAACCTCAATAGATTCTCCAAGAGGCTTTTATTTATTCTTACTTTCCATCTATCTAAATCAAAAAAGGGATTTTGTGGCTCATGAAACATATCCTAATATCCTTGCACTTTTATAAAATTGTGGCCTTTGGCCTTTATAAAACTACATAGTCAGCCCTCTTTTCTTAGCTGGCTTTAGAAGTACTAAGACCAACCTATTCAATTGTACAATTTAGCCAGTTATAACAGAAATAGCAGCACCACTTTGAATTTATTTATCTCCATGAATCTCCACTACCTAAAAGAATGATGCTAGGCTTTTAAAGTATTTACATTCAGCCAAAATAGAGGGGAAATGAATAGGTTTAGCACTAGCATTATAGGATGTCAAGCCCTATTTGGATAAACATTATTGAAATTATTACCATCAATTCCAGTAAACCTCTTACTCCTGGGATACCTAAAGATTTTGCTACTGAATTCAGTGATCAAGCTGTTTTGCATTTCATTTAGGTAGTAAAAGCAGTTGAGCTGCACATTCAGTAATTCTTATTTCACCCTTCATAAACTCACTTTCTGCCTTCAAGGGCACGATTGTAATGGCAGTTGGCTTTCTTTAGAGCGTGATCTAAATTTTCTTACAATTTGGAACTAAGCAATTTGTTCATAAATGTATTTTCTAGTCCATTTATTACATCTGCAGTAATAAATGTCCAAGTTCATATAATTACAGGTAATAAAATGTGTTTGTATAAGTGTGTTAGGTATTTTGATTAATAGAAATATTTCTTTCCATAGTATATTGCAATAGTGATAGTTTGTAGTCTACTGTTCATGTGCCCTAAATTGTATTCATTTCCCCTATATAACACAGTATATAATAAAACAAAACAAAATGTACCTTTCAAGAGCAGATAAATGTGTTTTGATTTATGGAGTTTCACATGGACATTTTGATTAGATTTTATGCCTCGTAGTCAGATATATTTTATAATAGGAACAAGCATCCATAATAATTTACCATCTGGAAAACCAGGTTCAGTCTTCTTGACTTGGCCGCTTGAATATTTCAGTTAATACACTGAAGATAACTACCAATTTTATCTATGCTTACCTTTAAAACAGTCTGCCCTAGAATTCGCATCAAATAGTATGTTAACTTGCTTTAAATTACATGTTGTTTTTTTTTTTAATCCTTTGGGCAAGACTTAAAGGAACATGGAATAATATCTTATCTGATATTTAGTATCTCTTACCTTGGAGAAGTAATTTTAAATCGCTGGTCCTCTGTTTCCTGATTAATAAAATGAAAAGTTTAGAATAGAGTATCACCACAGGACATTAATATTTTGTAGATTTCATTGATTCCAAATTATTTAAATATTTCAACTGAAAATTTATTATTTTCCTATCCCTCTGGTCAAATATTTAGTATATTCAATGAGAAGAGAATGCAAAATATTAATAACACTAATAGCCATGATTTTCTTTTGAATAAATTAAGAAATTGCTATAACATTTTATTAATGCTTACTGGGAATCAGAAACTGAACTAATCATTAGGGATACAAATAGAAGCAATCAAGACCATCCCTTCCTTTAAGAAGCTTACATTCTAATGAAAGATAATAAGCTATAAGGGAGAGATGCAAAAAGAAGAAGAGTATACATAGAATGTATGATTTTGAAGTGAATGGAAATTGAAACAGAGGTCTGATTCCAAATAAAATGGATATTATGGGGAATATTATGAGGATGAAGATGTAGGTCAGATTATAGGTGATATATTTCAGAAATGATCGCAAAGTTTGAGAAATCTTCAAAAGTGGTGTATCGGTTCTTAGTTTTTGTTGATTTAAAAAAATTGTAACTAAGGTGATTATTCTCTTTATTTCATCAACATCAACAATCACATATCAATTAATACTAATTTGAATAATTATCACCATTACATTATCTTAAGGAATAAAATGATTCATATTGTGTTATTTAGAATTTCTGGGGTTCCATTTAGAGGTATTAAACCTCAAGATATGTAGAAATATGACAACTTCCTGTGGACATGTGGGGGACTTTGATACTACATTCCCCATGGTCCAACAAGTTTCCTGTTTTGGATGATGTCTTCAAGGTAAAGCCCGACTTTAAATATTGGGTAGTTGGGCTTGAATTTCTCTCTTGGCTACCTGAGTGCTCTCTTTCATATGAAGAAGCAAAGGGGATAGAAGGTATGTACTAGCGGGATTTTTAAAATAGCCAGGCTCGTGGTCTATTCTATCAACATGGGCCTAAATAAAATATTAATTTTCCTCATAATGACAGCCTTAATCATTTTTAATCATTACAGATTGCAATCCCCCTATACCTTCTATTCTGTAGTTCTTGGCTATCTATCTTATAGATCTCTCATACACAAGCTATACAAGGAATTGAAATTATTATTTTGTTTTTTTTTAAAAACCTACAACTACACATGCAAAAAAGTATATATATATGTGTATACACATATATATATATATATGATAGGGCTAGGTAATTTATAATTATTATCTCATTTGATTCTCACAACAAACCTTTGAGATAGATGCTATTATTATTCCCATTTTATAGATGGGAAACTGAAGCAGAAGTTAAGTTACTTGCTGATTCTTCACAAAGCTATTAATTAGTAGCTTCTTCATGTATAAAATGTGAATGATAAGGGTTTTTACCTTCCATAGTTGTCCTGAGGATAAAATCAAATATTTATAAAACATTTTTGAAAAAAAAGGCACTATATACATATTATTAAAATCACTATTATTAATAATGCCATCACAATAACAATTATAATATGTGAAATTGACAACTGGTCATTTCAAACTGAGCATCAGGCAATATGCCTACTATATAAAACAAGTAAAATAGAGTTATCAGTACTAGAATATCAGCCACTGTAATGGGGTTAATTTGAGGAAAGGTGTGTGGGATAAGGGAATTAGAAAGAAAGTTGTCAGAGACTTGCTAAATGAGTAATCTAGGTTACAGGTAGGCTGGGATTAAGGAGATTCAGAATATAATAGGGCTGAAGTCAGGGGTATAACACAGAAGGGAAGCAGAGATCTTCAGGGAGAGGAGAAATTAAACTAAACAGTCAAAACAGCAGGCTTTACAGAATGGGACTTAGACTCAAACACAGGCAGAGGGAAATAGACTATACTTGAAATTAACAACAGGCTTAGTTAATTTCACAGGAAGGGACTTGTTTTGAAGTTACACCTTCCTCCAAGATGGATACCCCGGCTTCCCTTCAAGCCCAGAGTATGTTGGTTCTTTCCCTCTTCTTCCCTCTTTTAATAACTAACAGACAAATTATATTAAAAGGTCTGTTGAAAACACAAAAGGGTTTATTATCTTTAAAGGATGATTGTCAGGAAAGTGGATCAAAGGAAAGCCCTAACAGTTGTCTCAGGAACCTCAGGTGGGGGAAGGGAAGCAAAGATGGAGTCTGAGTAAGGACCAGCCTTTAACTCAGCTTACAAATGTTATTGATAACTAAAGGGAATAAAAGATGACTGACTAGTTTCTTTATATCTAATACTGTCAAATAACAATTAACCCTTCACAGATTTGAACTCCTCTCTAATTACTCTCCTTATTAACTCCACAGACATATAAGGTAAGGGAGGGAAGGTAGGAAATAATATTAGGGAAGGAAGATATAAAGGGTTTATCCAAAATAATAATTTCTTAAGTAAATATATCAAAGCTAGGCTAAATTTCAATACTACAATTAGGTAAGGAAGCAGCTTGGCTGATCAGACAACCTTCCTCCACGGGAGACCCTCATCAACTGTCTTTTCCTCAAGATTCCAAACTCCCAACTGATTAGAACTCCGCCAAAGCTAGAAAAAACTATATGACCCCCACTCTCTATACTACATAGGATTCTTCATGGAATCATAATAAAAATACTCAAGTGGATCCGTGATCTCATTGATATGTAATTCCCTACAAAATTTTAAATCATACGGGAAACAAAAAATGTTTTTCCTTCCTGTGTGACTCGTATATGTTCTAGCAAAAATTCACCACAGGATAACCACTCAAAATGCTAGAGACATTTTTCACCATGTCCCAACATGATAGAGAATTATGAGAACAGTATGAGTTATTGTCAACCTGTCATTTCTCCCCTCATCATAGGACCTGATCATTTCTTATTTCCATTATATTATACTTTAAAAACATTTTTCTCTAAATCTTCATATATTTCTTGTATTGTATATTAATGACTGTATTAAAATTGTATTTTGTCTTTGCTTCTGTTATGACTCATATTCCATTCAGTGTAAGCAACTTTACAAGTCATTAGTATAAAATAGCAATTGCAGGAATAGGACTGCAAACGAAAATCTATAAGGTAAGTAAAATTGTTCCAAAGATCAAAGGAGCATAATTAACAAATTGCATTATATATAAGCAAAAAAATAAAATCTTGGTAACATGTGCTGAATCAGGAGGTGCAATGTAGACTTTTTTATGAGTGTCTTTTGGTAACTTAATACATAAATTTAATACATAATACATAAACTCATAAATTTAATACATAAAACCATAAAAGTTCCAGGATTCCAACAGAACAGTAAAAGATGCTATTAATTTTGAGATGATGTGGATATGTTTTTTATTATTTCAAAAAACATTATTTATTATTTTTCTGTTCTTTTCTTTTAATTTTGAGTATCAAATCTTCTACCTATCTCTTACATTATACCCAGCCCATTAAAAGACAAACATATAAATTATGCATGTGAAGCCATGTAAAAATATTTCTGTATTAGCCATATAGAAAAAAGGAAGAAAAATAAATAAGAATATTATTTTATCTACACTCAGAGTTCATCATTTCTGTCTCTGAACACATATAGCATTTTTCATTATTAACTCTTTGGAATTTTCTTACATCAGTGTATTGATCAAAGTGATTAAGTCTTCCATAGTTGATCATTTTTACATTATTGTTGTTACTATGTTGTGTTCATTTCATTTTGTACCAGTACCATGGGTCTTCCTGTGTTTTCTTCTAAAATTATCCCTCATCATTTCTTAAAGCATAATAGTATTGTATCACAATTATATGCTACAAATTTTTCAGTCATTCTCCAATAGATGAATAATCCCTCAATTTTGAATTCTTCGGTACTACTGAAATAGCTACTCTAAATATTTTTTCCACATGTAAGCCCTTTGTTTTATCTTTGACCTCTTTGGGGTACAGACTTGCTAGTTTAAAGTTTATGTAGAATTTTATGAATCCTCCAACATAGTTTAAACTTGTCCTACTGAATGGTATGACCAACCCACAATTTCACAAAGAGTTCATTAGGAGTTCAATTAGGTTCCTATACCTGATTATGGGCATTATTCCCACTTTGTGCCAATTCAAATGGACAAATATTGCCTATCTATCCCAAGGTCCCTTTTACTCTATTGATTTTTAAATGCCTCCTCATGATATAATTTATCCTCAAATCTCTTTTTTTTCTGTTTTCCCAGTGTATTCTTCTTATCACTTGATTTTTTAATATCATCCCATCATATTCAATCTGCTCCCTGCTCTTTGTGTATATATGCTCCTATTCATTGCCCTAATTGTGATAAATTTCTTGAGTATCTTCAGTACTTCAAGTGTACAAAGTAATGAATGTGCTGAAAGCAACATAAATATCATAAGTATTTTGGCTATCATCTTCTTATAAGTAATATGTTCACTAAAACCCCATTGTTTTCATTAATTACCTTAAAATATCTTAAATACCTTAAGTGTCTCTTGTATAGTAAATATCTTAAGTATCATAGTTATCATTTTCAACTGCATGGAATGTAATCAGTTTAGTTCCATTGTTTCTCTTGATCACCCTAAGTATTTTAAGGAACTTTGGTGTCTCTTATGTCATAGAAAATTTATTTTTTATTTTTATATATTTTATTTTAAATCTTACATTTAATAATAATTTTCAACATATATTTCCCAGAGTTTTAAGCTCGACTGCTTTCCTTAATTCCTCTTTTCCCCTTCCCATAGATGGTAAACAATTTAATCTTGGTTATACATGTATTATCATATAATATATAATTCTATATTGGTCATTGTTAAGAGAGAATACTAATACAAAACCAAAATCCAAAAATAAAAATAGAAATATAGTAAAGTAAAATATATTATGCTTTGATCTGCATTCTGACTACAACACTTCTTTCTTTGGAAGCAGATAGCATTCAACATCATAATTCCTTCAGAACTGTCCTGGATTGCTGTATTGCTGAAAATAGTTTAGTTTTTCAAAGATGATCATCATACATTATTGTTGTTATTGTGTAGAATTTTCCCCTGGGTCTATTAATTTCACTCTGCATTAATTCATGTGGCTATTTCCAGCTTTTTCACAAATCACCCTGATTATCATTTCTTATTGTAATAGGTAACTTATGAAAAAAGATGGAGAACAGCTTGAGTGACAGATCGGTGGTTATAAAGCTTGGAATTTTCCCAGATGGCATGAGACAAGGGCAAAAGACAGTTGGGTCCACTTCTATAAAAACGTAGGGGCTCAGCCACTTGGGTCTCATTCTTCAGAAGGGATTTCTGGAGGGTAGAGGGTGGTGAAACATGGATATGCCTATAGACCTGCATAGCCAGCATCTACACCTTATTGTCTCAAAAAGTTCATTCATCTATTACTAAACAAGGGTGAGAGATAACAACAACACAGCTGTCAAGAAGATTATAAATGTTCCTTTCTTTCCTTTGATCTCGATGGAGGCCGAGTATGACCAGGGTCTGTGAGGGGGAGAAGAATCTCCAGCCAATTACCAACTTCTTGTTTATTGTTTAGCTTACTTGAGCTCTCATTAGTTTTAGCTAGCCATTCCCAACACCTCTTTCCTTATCCTGCATCCAACCCCTTTGAATCTAAAGCATTAAAACCCTTTGAAACTTGATTTAAGTGAAGACTTGCCAAAGACCAGGTAAAGTTTGCACAACCCGGCAAACAGGCCCCCCTGAAAGAGAATATTGTCAAAGACCTTCTGCAGTAAAAACCGTATCCGTGACAGTACCTGGACTCAGGCTTGGCAGGTCAAACAGCAGTAAAAACTCCCGCCAACTATAGCCGTCCCCCTTTTTCTCTATATAAACCTTGCCTGCACAGTCAATAAACGGAACCTTGCCAACATCTGTGCGACTCGTGTCTCTTGCGTGCGTGGTTCCCCCTCCCTCCCCCTGTGGAGCCTTAGGTGGTCGCCCCTCGTGCACCCCAGTTGCGTCCGGCTGGACCCGGACAAAGACTGGCATTCATTCCAAGAGCAAGTGAATAACTACAGCCAAAGGGGAAAGGGAAACTTATCAAAATTTCAATTAGTTAGCATTATCCAATCAAATACCAACAACTAACCTTATTACCAACATTTATCATCTAACCCAGTGGTTCCCAAAATTTTTGGCCTGCCGCCCCCATTCCAGAAAAAAATATTACTTAGCCCCCTGGAAATTAATTTTTTTAAATTTTAATAGCAAGTCATAGGAAAGATAAACGTACCTGTGGCCATCTCCATCCTCCTGGACTGCTGCAGCACCCACCAGGGGATGGTAGCACCCGTTTAGGGAATCACTGATCTAACCTAACCCTAAACCAAGGAACCAGAGGACCTGTTAAACAATATATACAGCTTCTCCCTTAATAACTTTGGCTTGGGCACTGTTTGTGGAGTCAGGTGCTTAGCTGAGTTGATTGTCCATAAGCCCTGATGGTTATCAGCACACCTTGATGGCCACCCAGGCATCACTATCCTCACTCACCCTAGATCAATTTACCACCTAAGGATCTTGGGCCAGCTTGTCAGGCCCAGATCATAGAACCACCTTCCTTTCTTAGACCTGTTGATTCACATTAATCCACAATAGTATTCCATCATCATATACCACAGTTTGTTCAAACATTCCCTAATTAATGAACATTTCCTTAATCTCCAATTCTTTGCCACAACAAAAAGTGTTATCTACATAGATTTTTGCTCAAGTACTCTTTTTCCCATTAAAAATTCTCTTTGAGGGGACTTCCAGGTTAAGATGGCTACAGAGTAGAAGCATGGCTCTATAACTCTCCTCACTATCAATCACCAGCATACCTCCAAAGGAGAAAAAAAACAAATCCAGATGCAAGAAGGGACCCCACAATAGGGCACATTATAGAAGGTACATGGGATTTGAGCACTTCCATTCTATAAGGGGGGAAATAGCTCACATCAAAAAAAAAAAGTTAAAATGGGTTGCAAGCTCTTGAAGAGTTCAAATCTGAGATTGTGAGAAAGATGGAAGATATGTGGCAAGAAAATAACAATTAAAAAGGCAGAATTTCACAACTAGAAAGTGAGGCTCAGAAATCAAATGAAATGATGAGCAAATTGAAGGCCAAAAATGACCAGATGGAAGCCTTGAAGAGCCAGATAGACCAGATTGAAAAGGGAAACCAAAAGATTATAGCTGAAAACCAGTATTTAAAGGCTAGAATTGGGCAAGTAGAAGCCAATGATCTTACAAGACAGCAAGAATTAATAAAGCAAAGTCAAAAGAATGGAAAAATACAAGGAAACATGAAATATCTCAATGAGAAGGTAATAGATCAAGAAAACAGGTCTAGAAGAGACAACTTGATAATTATTGGTCTTCCAGAAAAGTCAGAGACAAATAGAAATCTAGATATGATACTACAAAAATTTATCCAACAAAACTGCCCTGATGTCCCCTAACAGGAGGATAAAATTGACATTGAAAGGATCCATAAATCACTCTCTACATTAAATCAGAAGACAACCTCCAGGAATGTAATAGCCAAATTCAAAAACTTCCAAGTTAAGGAGAAAATATTAGAAGAAGTCAGAAAGAGGTAATTCAGATATCAAGCAACACCAATCGGGATTACACAGGATCTGGCAGCCTCCACATTATAAGACTTCAAGGTTTAGAACATGATATTCAGAAAGGCAAGAGAATTGGGTCTACAGGCAAGGGTCACCTACCCATCAAAACTGACTATATGCTTCCAGGGGAAAGTATAGGTATTCAACAAGACAGATGATTTCCAAGTATTTGCACACAAAAGACCAGGACTAAATGGAAAGTTTGATATCCAACCTCCCAAACCTAGAGAAACATGAAAAGGTAAATAAGAAAAAGAGGGGAAAGAAAGCTCTTATTTTTAAATTGCCTACTTCAAGGGCTTCAAAAAGATCAAATTATTTGTATTTCTATATGGAGAAATATTTTGTGTAATTCTAAAAATTTGTACTCACTATTTTATTAATTAGAAGAATTAGTAATAAGGAGAGGTTGGAGTACTAAATGGTCTAAGATGATATGGGGGGGAAAGTGTGTGGGGGGAATAGAAGATGGCACCAAGAGTAATTCAAAGGAATAAGAAAAAAAAGATAATCTATACCACACAAAGAGGACATGGGAAGGGGAGGGGATGAATACTATTATAAGAAGGAGAAGAAGAGAGCTTTAATAGGTAATACTTAAACCTTACTCTCAGCGGAATTAATCCTGTAAGGGAAGAGTAACTAGATCCATTGGGATATCAAATTCCATCTAACCATATGGATAAAGTCAGAAGGGAAAAATCAAGAGGGACAATGGGGTGGGGAGGTTTTAAAGGGAGGGAAAGAAAGAGAGGGGAGGGAATTCATTAGGCCTTAAAAATAATAAGAGGGGAAGGGAGGGGGTAGAAAAGGTAGTAAACCAAGGGAGGGGACAAGGGGGATTGATTTAAAACAAACCACTTGTTTAAAAGGAAATACCGTAAGAAGATGGTGTAAAACTAGGAGAGGACACCAAAATGTCAGGGAATACACAGCTGAAAATTATAACCATGAATGTGAATAGGATGAACTCACTAATAAAACAGAAGCAAATAGCAGAGTGGATTAGAAAACAAAATCCTACCATTTGCTGTCTACAAGAAACACACGAGGCAGGTAGACCTACACAGGGTTAAGGTCAATGACTAGAGTAAAATATTTTGGGCTTCAACTGAAAAAAAGAAGGCAGGATTGGCAATCATGATTTATGATAAAGCCAAAGTAAAAATAGATTTGATTAAAAGAGATAGGGAAGGTAACTACATCCTGATTAAAGGCAGTATAGATAATGAGAAAGTAACAGTACTCAGAACGTAAGCACTAAACCGTAAGGCATCCAAATTTATAAAGGAGAAACTGGCAGAACTCAAGGAAGAAATTGATAGTAAAATCATACTAGTGGGAGATATAATATTCCTTTATCAAATTTAGATAAATCAAATAAAAAAATAAATAATAAAGAGATAAGAGAGGTGAATGAAATCCTCTAAAAATTAGAGGAAATAGATATGTGGTGAAAAATAAATATGGACAAAAAGAATATACCTTCTTTCCAGCTGCACATGGTACATTCACAGAGATTGACCATGTACTAGGGCATAGAAAAATGGCAAACAAATGCAAAAGAGCAGAAATAATAATTGTAATCTTTTCAGATCATAATGCAATAAAAATAATGATCAGTAAGGGCACATGGACAGGCAAATAAAAAATTAATTGGAAATTAAATAATATGATACTCCAAAATCAGATAGTTAAAGAAGAAGTCATAGAAACAATTATTTCATGAAAGAGAATGAAAATGATGAGATATCCTACCAAAATCTGTGGGATGCAGCTAAAGCATTACGCAGGGGGAAATTTATACCATTAAATGCATATAATAACAAATTAGAGAGGGCAAAGATCAGTAAACTGGGCATGCAAATTAAAAAAAAAAACTAGAAAGAGAACATATTAAAAATCCCAAACTAAAAACTAAGTTAGAGATTATAAAAATCAAAGGAGAAATCAATAAAATTGAAAGTAAAAGACTATTGAATTAATAAATAAGACTAGACACTGGTACTTCAAAAAATAAATAAAATTGACAAAGTACTCGTAAATCTAATTAAAAAAGGAAAGAAGAAAACCAAATTATCAGTATCAAAGATGTAAAGGGAGACCTCACCTCTAATGAAGAGGAAAGCAAGGCAATCATTAAAAATTATTTTGCCCAATTATATGGCAATAAATATAGCAATCTAGGTGATATGGATGAATATTTACAAAAATATAAATTGCCTAGATTAAGAGCAGAAGAAATAGAATAATTGAATAATCCCATATCACAAAAAGAAATTGAACAAGCCATCAAAGAACTCCCTAAAATATCCCCAGGACCAGATGGATTCCCAAGTGAATTCTATCAAACCTTCAAAGAACAAAGAACTAATTCCAATACTATGCAAATTATTTGATGCAATAAGCAAAAAAAGAGTTCTACCAAACTCCTTTTATGACACAAATATGACATTGATCCCAAAGCCAGGTAGATCAAAACCAGAGAAAGAAAACCTCAGATCTCCCTAATGAACATAGATGCAAAAATCTTAAACAGAATACTAGCAAAAAGACTCCAGCAAGTGATCACAAGAGTTATTCACTATGATCTGGTGGGATTTATACCAGGAATACAAGGATGGCTCAACATTAGGAAAACCATTCACATAATTGACCACATCAACAAGAAAACCAACAAAAACCACAGGATTATCTCAATAGATGCTGGAAAAGCCTTTGACAAAATACAACACCCATTCCTACTGAAACCACTAGAAAGTTTAGGAATAGAAGGGCCTTTCCTAAAAATACTAAAAAGCATATATCTTAAACCATCAACAAGTACCATATGGAATAGGGACAATTTAGATGCCTTCTCAATAAGATCAGGAGTGAAAACAAGGATGCTCATTATCACCTCCATTATATAACATTGTACTAGAAACTCTAGCAATTGCATAGAGAAAAAAAAAAGAAATTGAAGGTATTAAAATAGGCAATGAGGGGACCAAGCTATCACTCTTTGCAGATGATATGATGGTCTACTGAAAAAATCCTAGAGAATCAACTAAAAAACTAGTGGAAATAATCAACAACTTGAGTAAAGTTGCAAAATACAAAATAAATCAACATAAATTATCAGCATTTCTTTATATTTCCAACATATCACAGCAGAAAGGGTTAGAAAGAGAAATTCCATTCAAAATCACACAAAACAATATAAAATGCTTAGGAATCTCTCTGCCTAGACAAACACAGGAATTATACCATCAAAAGTACAAAACCCTTTCCACACAATTAAAACTAGTTCTAAACAAATGGAAAAGCATTGATTGTTCATGGGAAGGATGAACTAACATAATAATAATGACCATCCTACCCAAATTAATTTACCTATTTAGTGCTATATCTATCAAACTACAAAACAAACTTTTTTACTGAATAAAAAAAACTATAAAAAGTTCATTTGGAAGAACAAAAGATCAAGAATATCAAGGGAAGTAATGAAAAAAAATACAAAGGAAGGTGGCCTAGCATTACCAGATCTTAAACTGTACTATTAAGCAGTAGTCACCAAAACAATATGGTACTGGCAAAGAGACAGAAGGGAGGATCAGTAGAATAGACTAGCGGTAAGTGACCTCAGCAAGACAGTTTTTGATAAACACAAAGAGCCCAGCTTTTGGAACAAAAAACCCACTATTTGACAAAAACAAAAAAAAATTGGAAAATGAGAGAATGTCCTGGTATTAGGGAATGGCTGAACAAATTGTGGTATCTGTTGGTGATGGAATACTATTGTGCTCAAAGGAATAAAGAACTGGAGGAATTTCATGTGAACTGGAATGACTTCCAGGAATTGATGCAGAGAGAAAGGAGCAGATCCAGAAGAACATTTTACCCAGAGACTGATACACTCTGGTACAATCGAACATAAGGGACTTCTCTACTAGCAGCAATGTAAAGATCGAGAGCAAGGCTGAGAGACTTATGAGAAAGAAAACTAGCCACATTCAGAGGAAGATATGTGGGAGGATAACTACAAAAGAAAATAAATACTTGAACTCATGGGCTGTTGGGGATATTATTGGAGATGCAGACACTAAACAATAACTCTAGTCCAACTATAAATAATATGGAATTAGTCCTTGATCAATGATACATGTAAAACCCAGTGGAATTGTGTATCGGCTAAGGGGGGTTATGGTGGTTTGGGGGAGAGGGAAAGAACATGAAATATGTAACGAGGGGATAATATTCAAAGTAAAAATTTTAAAGAAAAAAATTTCTTTGGAATAGAGAGTTAATAATGGTATTGCTTCATCATAGTTCACAGATCCATCAACAATACATTAGTATCCCAATTCTCCCACGTACCCTTTAATAGTCATCATTTTTTTTTGTTATGCTAGCCAATCTGATAAATGCGAAGGGGTACCTCAAAGTTGTTTTAATTTAAATGTCTCAAATAAAGAAAGGTTTAGAACATTTTATTTAATATAATTATTGATATATTTGATTTCTTCATCTGAAAATATTTGTTTTTCATATTTTTTGGCCATTTTTCAATTGGGGTATATCTTGTATTCTTACTTACTCAGTTCTCTCTGTATTAGAGAAATTGGGTCTCTATCCAAAAATTTTACTCTACATCCCTCCCCCACTCATTTGTTGTTTCCTTTCTAATCTTGTTAAACTTTAAAAAAATATGTTAATTCAATTCAATCCTTTTTTTACATCTCATAATGGTCTCTGTCTTTTCTTTGGTTACATAGTCTTCCCTTCTCCATAAATCTGATAGGAAATAGACCTAATTTGCTCATGGTATCTCCATTTGTGTATAAATCATATGTCCATTTTGTATTTATCTTGTATATATAAGGTGTAAGATATTGACATATACCTAATTTATGTCATATTGTTTTCCAGTTTTCCCACCAGTTTTTGACAAATATTAAGATCTTATCCCTGAATTCAGGATCTTTTTGTTTATCAAACACTAGTTTGCTAAGGTCATTCAGTGCTAGATATTGTGTATCTAACATATTCTACTGACCTACCATTCTATTTCTTAGCCAACACAATATTGTTTTGAAGAGTATAGTTTATAGCCCAATTTGCAATCTGGTATGGCCAGTTCACCTAACTTAATTTTTTCCCTCCATTAATTCCCTTGATATTCTTGGTCTTTTGTTTTTCCACATGCATTCCATTATTATTTTTTTGTAGTTATATAAACTATTTTTTGTTTGATGTGGCACTAAATAAGTAAATTAATTTTTATTGGATTGTCATTTTTATTATAATAGCTCAGTCTACCTATGGACAACTAACATTTTTCCAATTATTTGCATGAAAAATGTTCTGTAATTATATTGATGTAATTTCCATGTTTGTCCTGGCAAGTAGACTGAGGTATTTTATATTGTCAATATTTGTCTTGCTTTCGGACTTTGTTGGTAACATATAGAAACAACAATTATTTATATGGATTTATTTAGTATGCTGCAACCTTAGCATAGCTTTTAATTATATAAACTTCTTTTTAGTTGATTCTCTAGGATTCTCTAAGTATACCACTATTTCATCTGCAAAGAGTAAAAATTTAGTTTCCTCATTGTCTATTTTTATCCCTTCAATTTCTTTTATTCTCATTGCTAAAGCTCACATTTCTAGTGCAGTATTCTAGTTCAATAATGATGATAAGTGGCATCCTTGTTTCCCCTCTGATTTTATTGGGAAGGTTTTTCACTTATCTCTATTTCATATGATACTTGCTAATGATTTTAGTTAGATCCCATTCATCATTTAAAGGAGAGTTCTATTTTATTTCTATTTTATCTACTCTTTTAAGAGGAATGTGTGTTATATCTTGTCAAGACTTTTTCTTCATCTATTAAGATAATTGTGTGGTTTCCTTTAGTTTTTAGGGATTTTTTTATTGATATGGTATATCATGCTAATAGTTTTCCTAATATTGAATCATCCCTGCATTCCTGATATAAATCCTATCCTGGTCAAAATGAATGATCATCATGATATACTGCCAGTTTCCTTGCAAATTTTTTTTTTGCATTTGTACTCATTAAGGAAATTGGTCTGTAATATTCTTTCTCTATTTTTGTTTTTCCTTCCTTAGGAATCAGGACTATATATGTGTCATAAAAGAATTTCTGTAGAACTTCTTATTTGCCTATTTTTGCAAATTGTTTAAATAGTATTTGGGATTAGTTGTTCTTTAAATGATTGATAGACTTCACTTATGAATCCATCTTTCCCTGGGAATTTTTTCTTAGAGAGTTCTTAGAGAGTAATTTTTTCTTAGAGAGTTTGATAGCTTGTTCAATTTCTTTTTTCTGAGAAGGGATTATGTAGGTAATCTATTTTCATTTTTGTTCATCTAGACAATTTATATTTTTGTAAATATTCATTCATTTCATTTAGCTGGTCAAATTTATTGTCATAAGAGTAGGCAAAATATTTCTTAATCATTACTTTAATTTCCTGTTCGTTAGTTATAAAATCACCCTTTACAGTTTTGATTCTGCTAATTTTATTTTATTTTCTTCTTTCTTTTTAAAATTAAACTAACCAATTCTGTATTTATCCCCATAAAACCAAATCCTAGCATTATTTATTAGTTCAATAGTTCACTTATTTTCAACTTTATTAATTTCTTCTATGAATTTTAGGATTTCTAATTTGATATTTCTCTATTTTACTTACATAAATGTACTAAAGAAATCTTAGGTTGTCTAGCTATCACTTTCCTATGCCAGGAAGTGATTAGTTTAAGCCCATTGACTCCTTAGAGTTTTTCTATTTACATTTCATCCTTCCCTTGAGTGTCAACTTTTCTCATTGAATATTCTTTTTAGTTTTGTTTGTTTTGATAGTAATGCCTGAAATATTCTATTTTATTAAATATCTATAATTCCCTTGAGTATTATGCTCAGTTCCTCAGGAGATAATTTTTGGTTGTAGGCCTAGATTCTTTGCGCTATAGAATATCATATCCCATGCCTCTGATCATTTAATGTAGAAGCTGCTAATTCCTGTATAATCTTGATTCCAAAATATTTAAAATGTGTGTATATTGTTTTTTGTTGCTTTTTTCCCCACTAGCTGCTTATAGTATTTTATCTTCACTTGGGAGTTCAGGAAGTTAGCTAAAATAATCCTGGGATTGTTAAATTTGAGACTTCTTTCAGGAGGTTATTAGTAGAGTCTTGTAATTTCTATTTTCTCATCTTGTTAAAAAATATCAGGAGAGTTTTCCCTGATAATTTCTTACAATATGCTTCTCATTTTTTAGAATCATGATGTTTTTGCCAATTCAATTATTCATAGATTATCTCTCCTGCCTTTATTTTAAAAAATATTTAAAAAATATTTTTCCATGTATACAGGATTCATTTTCTTTGACTCCTCTCTTCCCTCCACCTTTCCAGATCTGACAAGTAATTCCACTGGATTATACAAATGTTATCATTATAAAAAGTTAAATTAATATATAACAATAACTTTAAAATATTATGGTTTTTATAAGATTTATGAGTAATCACTAGAAAGTAAAGCCATATGCCATGCTAGCTTAGGCTGCTCAAAAAGGCCACTATTCCCTGCTGCTACCATGCTTCCATAGGAAGAAAAGAGGAAGAGGAAAGTCAGCCCCTCAATTTTATCCCCATGTCTATGTCGGTGTGAAATGACAGGAAGTCAGTGGGCTCATGGGAAATATAGTTCAAAGACCAAAAAATTTACAATAACACTTTCTCCCCCCAGAGCCAAAGAAGACTGGTCTCTCCAAAGGGTCTTGTAAATACAACCAACTTTTAAATTACAGTAATTTGGGGATAAAAAAAAAGAAGACAAAACCAACGATCCAATGATTGCTAGGAGCACTGACAAAAAGCCAGTTAGGGGGCAGTCCCCTTTCGTATAAGAGTATACATTAAAAACAAATGGGTTCAACCACCCACAGTTCAATCAACTGCATCCCAAAGTTAATTTAGATCTTGTTGATGCAGTGTAGGTTTTTGCAGCCATCTTTATGATGCCTTCTCTAAACAGTTCAATTCCTGAATTTGGGGAGATAGCAAGTTTCTTATCCTGAAATTATTCTCAAAAGAATTTAAACTTTGCATTATAGGATAATAATGCATACCCCCCCAAGGAGAATAATAACACATTCCCCACTGAGGAGGATAGTGACAAATATTCAGATCAGCTAAGGATATGTGGTTGAGCTAAGGGGGTGTATGAATCAGATGCAAAAGAAATAAAAAACATCAAAAAGTTCAAATAAAGAGAAAAGATAACTTGTGGATGAAATATGAAATGTCAAAGACTTATGCCTAAAAATGTAAGCGAAGGAAAAATTAAACTTATAACAAGTCCTTGAATCAAGTCCCAATTAAAGTGATTCATGTAATTATGCAATTATTCATTTATAAGCCAGGACAATAGAAAGTCTGTCACATTATGATAGAGAAAAAATGACTACATTTTTGTGAGAAAGGGAGGTGTCATTCTCTGGTCTGATCTGACCTACTCTTTACATCTACACTCTACACTCTCAGGGATAGGGGAAGCCAGGATGATAGCCAAATTTTAGTACATGACTAGGATGTGGTTCAGGGAAGGCTGGCCTCTAACATATATCAGAACAGCCCAATATCGAACTCCAAACAAGTTCAAGTCCTTTTGTATTGTTGTAGAAGTTCATAAATCCTACCTGGATTGGTTTGGTCATTTTTTGACCTTGTACTCCTAGGCACTGTGCAGATTCTCATCAGTCCCTTAGGGATTGGTTGGTCTCCTTGACCTTGTGCTTCTTGGCACTGTATAGAGGCTCTTTGGTTCCTTTCTCCTGGAATCAGATGCAATCATTTATCACAGTCCCATAAATTTATCAATAAATAGCAGTTTTCCATAGTCTAAAGTTTTTTGGGTATGCATGAATATTATAACAAATATATTTATATTAAACTTATATTACTGCAAAATCAAAAAAGATTAATATTGATAATGTGTTTCAAGTACAAAAATGAGAGAAAAAAGAAACTCAAATATTGTATTGCTCATACAAGGAAAAAGAATAATAAAAAAGAATGTTTTAAAATTCAAAAATATATAGCTTACATCCAGTGACACACTGTGTCAGCTAAGGATAGGTAGAACACAAAGTTTTCTCACCCTAAATGAGATCCATTTGCTTTTAATACTTTGCCATGAACCACTGTGTGAGTGCAAATGACTTTTTGTACAAAATAGCAGATTTATAAAAACAGTAATACAATAGATAATACACATTCAAAGAAGTACCAAAAATTCCCCACAATTATAATATTTGTCACAAATTCTACAGGTATAGCAAATCTTTCAACCTTGGCTGAAATATTTTTAAAAAATCTATTACCACAATCATCCAAAATGTGGGGCAGAAGAGTCTAGAAAAAACAAAGCTGATGAAAAACTTTTTGGGTCTAAAATGTCACCAAGAAGTCTAAATACTTCTGGTGGAAAAGTAGAATAATCTGAAGACTATATATATATATACATTTCAAAGCTACTAGGCTTCACAGAAAAAAATCCTTCACACCTCCTGGATGAGATTATAACCCATTAAAGGGTAACTAAGCATCTTGGATGGGGCAGCTGAGTGGCTCAGTGGATTGAGAGCCAGGCCTAGAGACTGGAGGTCCTAGGTTCAAGTCCGGCCTTGGACACTTCCAGCTGTGTGACCTTGGGCAAGTCACTTGACCCCTACTGCCCACCCTTACCACTCCTGGGCCAAGGAAGGTCCCTAGCCCGGATGAAAAAAGGAGGAGGGTTGGGCGTGGGGCTAGCAACCCCACCCCGTAAAATCTACATCTGCTAAAGAAACTGAAACCTAAAGTAGGGGCAGCTGGGCTAGCTCAGTGGATTGAGAGCCAGGCCTAGAGACGAAAGGTCCTAAGTTCAAGTCCGGGCTCAGACACTTCCCAGCTGGGTGACCCTGAGCAACTGTGTGTCCCATTGCTTACTGGTTGTGGCCCTATGCTCTTAGAATGGAGTCCCAGGGGAAAAAAAAGCCTCTTGGGCAACTCACTCCTTCTGGTATGGGACTGTAACAGTTACAGACCTGTCTCCAAAATGTCCCACCCATTTCACGTGAAGTAGAGGACTAAATAGTGAAAATCACTTCAGATTTCTCATCCATTACATTTTTAGAAATGCAGAAATGGGGAAATAAAGTAAAATAGTACCACAGAACATCTCTTCAACTACCATTGCCCCTTATTTCTAAAAATCATTTCTGAAGGATCCTTAAAATCACTTTAAATTCTTAAATCATTAAATTCTCCAAAAGTAGTTAATATAGGTTATTTCTGTGACAATTAACAAGGCAAAATAAAAGAAAAGGCTATTTAAGCAATATGTGACCTTGATAGTTGAGATGACAAATCCAGGATACATAAGGCTTATGGGCTTTTTTACAATGATATGTTGTTCAGTAAAATCATAGGGAAATTGTATAGATAAAGAATCACATAACAAAAATATATTAATTAGATTAATTATTCATTTAACACTTTGTAGCATTCTCTATATCTCTATTTCCTGCATGGTCTTAAATTCTTTCTTTTCCAATAGATCGGACAGGTATATTATTCTATGTTCACCTAATTTTTTTTTTATGATTTCCCTCTTCATAAGTAAGTCACTCATCCACTCTGAGTTAAGTGTGTTATAGAGTGTAAGATGTTGGATGTTGATCTAAATCAAATTTCTCCCATACTTTTTTTCAATTCTCAGCAATTATTGGCAGATAGTGGGTTCTTGTCCCAAAAGTTGGGATTTTTGGGGTTATCAAACACTAGCTTACTGAGGCCATTTACCCCAAGTCTATTTCATTGATCCACTTTTCTATGTCTAAGCCAGTATCAAATAGTTTTGATCATCACTGCTTTATAATATAATTTGAGATCTGGTAATGGTAGGCCTCCCTCTTTAATTTTTTTCATTAGTTTCCTTGATACTCTTGATCTTTTATTCTTCCAGATGAACTTCATAATATTTTTTCCAATTCTGTAAAAAAGTGTTTTGGTAGTTTGATAGGTATAGAACTGGATAAGTAAATTAATTGAAAAGGATTGTCATTTTTATTATATTAGCTCTTCCTATCTGTGAGCAATTGATGTTTTTTTTCAATTGTTTAGATCTAGTTTTATTTGTGTGAAGTGCTTTGTACTTATGTTCATATTATAACAAATAAAATTAGTTTCCAATAAGTTTAAGGGAGAAAACTGGTTTGACACATATGAGTTAAAAAATGAGATAAGATTGTGGTCACCATTTATAAAATTAACTTCTTAAATCAGAATAGCTATTAGTAGCTTTTAATAATTTAGTTTAATAGAGATAGAGTAAAAGAAGATAAATATAGGAAAGAAGTAGAAAATATTGTCTAGCTAGATAACCTATAATTGCTCTCTAAAAAAGTTGAGCTCACCACACAAGTGTTTTCCCAAGTTCCAATCTCCACATGGAGTTGTAGTAGTCTCTTAAGCCAGGCATCCTGGTGGTGTCTTCAGGGAGGGTTCTACCAATGCAAGCCTCATCCTTCAGCTCCAGTCACTAACCTAGCAAACCTCTCCAGTGCAGAAACTTCCAGTCCAGCATGTGTTCATGAGAAAAATCTCTCCCAAAAAGCCCAGGAATCAATCCTCCTCCAGGAGAGTCTCCTCACCAAAGAGCCAAGGAATCAATCCATCTTTTTTCAGGCTCCTATTTTTAGAACCCTTTTTCCACCTCACTTCCTGTCTCTCTCCCACTTCACAGGAACTAATAACAGTTTCCCAATTTGCCTAGCACTGGAGGAGGGGGAGTGATTCTGGCCTTTGAAGGTGTGAACTTTTTCTAGTGACTTGTGAACTCTCTTACTTAGTGACTTACCAAGGGTTAAGTAGTGGTGCTTTAAGTTTTTGTTCCATTAACTCAAAATAGACAAAGGGAGAATTAATTCTCTCTTCACAATATAATTCCTGAATTTGTCTAGGCAAGTAGATTCCCAGATATTTTATTTTGTCTATAGCAGTGATGGGAAAACTTTTTAAAGAGGGGGCCAAAGGAAAGGAAATGCTCATCTGTCAGTCTGTTTCTAAGGCAATTCTTTTGAAATTTCATTGTATTGGATCCTACTCATTGTATTCCTCATATTAGGGATAATGTCCTGAGGCTGGATAGAACATTTCAGGGGGCTGCATCTGGCCCAAGGGCTTTATTTTGCCCATCACTAGTCTAGAGTGATTTTGAATGGAGTATCTCTTTCTAACTCTTGCTCCTAGGTTTTGTTGGAAACAAATAGGAATACTGATGATTTATGTGGGCTTATTTTGTACCCTGTAACGTTGCTAAAGCTATTAATTAATTCTACTACATTTTAGTTGATTTTCATGGATTCTTTAGGTATAATATCATGTCATCTGCAAAGAGTGATAGTTTAGTTTCCTCACTGCCTACTTTAATCCCTTCAATTTCTTTTTCTTCTCTGATTACTACTTCTAGCATTTCTAGTACAATAATAAATAGTAGTGGTGATAATGTACATCCCCACTTCTGTTGATCTTCTTGGGAAGGCATCCCCTACCCACTTATACAAGGGTCACATTGTTAGGTTAGCAATATGTACTGAGTTAATCATAATTGCAATTCTAAGATAGTTAAAATTGTTAACATAAATGATGATATTAGTAGGCCTTTGTGATAAGAAGATAACTGCTTTATCATAATTAATCATTACTAGCATAGGCCTCAGTTTGGGACCTTAGCCTCAAAATTGCTATATCAAGCACCATCAGCAATTATGGTCTTGAACTTATGATTTAGTATATGTCACCAGGCTTGACCTTGGGTTCAAATCCTGATACCCCAGCACTACCCACTCTTATCATTTATATCATTAATTATGACTACTCCATTCCCTCCTTATCCATCAAGTGATTTTCACATAATCATTAAGTGACTTCTACAAATTAGAAATATTTCCTGATTACTTCAACCAATTAGCATCTCTCTATTTTATCACTGTCCTGAATTATGTTTAAAATAGTATATAAGTTGTGCTTGTCTTTTGGGTTTAAAGGAAGGCATCACAGAAGGCTTTGGGTATTTTGGTGTTGACCAGACGACCAGTTTTATTGTGAGACCAACCCTCTCCCAATAAATATATTTCTTTTTGGCTTGAAGACTTTGTTTCTCTTATTTGTGTTCCTGTGGTTCAAAATTATGCAAAAACTTTAAGATGGAAGAGCAACAATCAGGGTTAAGTGGCTTGTCCAAGGACAAATAGCTAGGAATAGACCATATCCAGATTTAAAACCAGGTCCTCTCAACTCCAGGTCTAGAACTGTATCCATTGTGCTACCTAGCTTCCCCAAGAATAGACTCTTAAAATATTTTATATCTGCAACTCTTTTGTCCAGTTTCAACTCCACAGATGTCCCTCATTACTTCTAATCTCAGCACTATATTGCTAACTCAAACCTCTTTTTAACCCTTCCCTTAGCCTCTTCCCAACTCTAATGGGATTGCTACAAAGTACCAAACTTCTCCCAATGCCTTCCTTCATAAAGATAAAATATAGGCATCACTGCCTACTTTGCATCTATCAGGTTTTAACTTCATGGAACAAGATGCTTCCACAACAAGTTCCTACTACAGTCCATACATCCTATGTTCCTGCTCCCTTTCGAAGTCTGTATGTGCAAACAAAATATTTTATAAACCCAACAGGAAAATGAACATGCTTTTTAAAAAAAACTCAATAGAGGAATATAATTCAGGAAATACAAAACATTTAGATGGAATATGATATATTTTGTTCTTACTTTAGTCTATTTCATCTATAACTTGGAAAATACATCTTTTTGAGGCAATTTTCCCTCTCTGTAAAGTGCATCCACTTCCACCTACATAAATGGAATTCATATAAATTATTTTAGCAATGCTATGAAACTCTAAAAGTAATCTGTAAACAACATTAGTGTTTTCATAAAGAAAAAGGTATATGGAGAATATTTTAATGGCTCATTTGGCTTTCCTTTAACATTTGCTCAAAGTCTTGATCAAACTTGATGTTCTCTTTTACACAAGTAAATCAAATTGGATAATACCAATTTTTATTTCACAAATCAAAAGTTACATAGAATTTCTAGTCAATATTTTCCCAAACTAGTGAAAATAAAATCAATAAATATTAATAAACATCTCTCAAGCATTTTTAATTCATCTTATAATAATTTCATTCTATTGTCATCTGGTCTAATTATGATTTCTTACCATGAAGCAAAAGATGAAAACTAATATTCATACACTGCCAAATATTATGAAGATAACAGTTACCTCATGGTAACCTTTTGGATATTATAAAATCTTTTGCCTTATGGCTCATTTTTTTAGGAAAATCATATCATTATTGTACAGGTATCTCAAAACACAGCACAGATGATCAAATTTCTCCACCACAATGAAATTTAACTGTCAAGTCATTTGAAAAATACTAATCACTCAAATTTTCTGTCAAATTTAAGACATACTTAAGGTTATGAGCCAATAAGTGTTCATCATTTCTCTTCTTTTTTCTCCATTCTCCAACATATACCATCTCACACACATACAAAAAGAAAGACATGAAAAAAAGCCTAGAAAATGTTACCCTGTGGCTACATCTAACAATGGTATAAAGCTATGCCTTGTGTCATTCTCCTTTAACTTCTAACCACTTGTATCTATAACCCTAAATAGGCATGAACTTCTTTCTATCCTAAATCAGGAAACTTCTCCTGGGTAAAAATGACAAAAAATATTGTACAGTTCACAAATCTTAAACCTCCAAACTTCATTCCCTTGTTACTATTCTGCTACCATTTTCTTTTTTTCTAACATGATAAATGAAGCCAAAGCACCAAGAGAAATTTTCTTTATCTTCTTGAGAGACAAAAAAAGAGCTTACCTTAGGTATGGAAGTATATTGCCCCCCCCCACTCATAAAGCAAAATACAAGACATATTTTGTCTTATTGTTATTAGAGTTGAATTATTCAGTGATGCCCATTAGCAAAATGATGGCATGACAATTTTATATTTAGACTTCCTTTTAGACTCTATTAGCAGCTTACTTCTAACACACTTCTGAGTACACCTGACAATACAGGTGGTACTGACTCAGAGGCTACTACAATGAGTGACCAGAGGAAACTGTGAATCATCTCTTTTTTCCTTTTGAAATTAACACCTAGCAGAGTCCTCCCTGCTAAAATGCTTAAACTTTTATTTTTTTTTCAAGTAAATAATGGTAAAAATGTCAGAGATAGAGATTAGAGATGGACACACAGATACAATTGGAAAAAATACAGATACGTGGTTATGACTACACCAACATTTATTGCATTTCTTCCTTAATTAGTATTATACTTGTCTCCTTCCTTTCTGTCTCTTTCTATCTATCTCTTTCTCCATCTGTTTCTGCATCTGCATCTGTGTCTGTCTGCTTTCCCATTCTGTCTCTGTCTCTTCCTCTGTCTCTCTGTGCCTATCTGTCTCTGTCTCACTGTCTCTCTGTTTCTGTTTCCTTTCAAACAGTAAATCTGTATTAATTATAACCAGGAAGCAAAACTGGGACCTGTCATGCTATTTTTCTCATATCACAACATACACGTTTTGCCTGAAATGTCATTTATTCTGGCTGGTCTCCAATTTTTAAAGAGGTTGCTTTTTTTTCTTTGTTCACCTACACCATAATTCATAAACTGTCAAGCAAATCCTTCTCTACTTTGTTAAAAGCTGTTGCTTTTTCTGATTGTTTTATTGCAAAAATACCAAATTGAATCCTGCTGATTCAAAATCATTTCAGTCTGTCAGAAAGTCAGTTCTCTTCTTAAGTTTCTCTAGAATATTTCCCATAACTTTCTTAGTTTCTATGAAGAAAAAAAAGAAAATGTTTCCTAATAATAAAATAAATGCCAAGAAGTGCTGTTGAATTTATTCATAAATATTCACATAAAAATATATTCATGTGTTTCAGAAAGAGTTATGTAAAACTAAATTTTAGAGTTAAGATTTTATGGAGTATAGTATTTTTTATAATACCAAAAATTGAAAAGTAGAATTTTCTGAACTAAACTATTAGAAAAATTGTTATGCTTATCAGGCACGTAGGTTGTACAGTGGTTAGAGAACAGGGACCAGAAAAATGAAGACATGAGTTCAAATATACCATCAGAAATAAGTACTTGAAACAGTGCCTGGTATATTAGTAAGTCCTTGCCAATATTTTTTTTCTTTTCTTCCTTCCATACATGACCATGGTTAAAAAAATGGAAAAATTTTGTGAATATTGTAAATATATTTAATTCCCACATGTTGAAATGTAACATTTTGTCTCTGACTAAAGTCACTTAAAAATTAAGGCTGTTAGATCAGAATTAAGACTTCCTTAACCTAGAATTAAATTAAAGGATTCAATGTTCAATGTGAACTTTTTCTTCATCATTAAAAATAAAATTGGCATTATATATTTCTAAAGGCCTACATTTTAAATTTCTAATTCAAATATCTCTCACAGTGATTGATAATTTCTTATTGACTGCCAAGACTACAAGATACATGATTTACAAAATAAATAAATCAAACAAGAATGTCAACCTAACATTTGATTAAACCAACAACATTTTGAATGAATTCAACTTCTTTAAAAACCATATTCATGCTCAGGCAGGCTGGTGCTTTGTGTTTAAATGCTTCTCTTCAAAATTTTTATACTTTATAGATTTATAAATTTCTCTTTGATCATTCAACAAAATCACTTAGACTTTAGAAAAAAAGCTTTAGTACCAATATTGTAAGAGAGGAAATCTAGAACCTATATTAAAGCAAATTAAAAATTAAATTCTTAGTTATTTATAATAATTATTTTAATGTTTTATTTGTGTTTTCCTTTTTTTATAAATGTTAAGTACTGAAATGCTGAAGTGAATCTTTAATTTCATCAATTTAGATGTCCAATATGACCATGAAGATATTGATCCACTATGAAAGCTTATTCTGAGGACTTTTCTTTCTGTCTTCTTTTGTCCTGATTTTGGATTGCAAAGCCAAAAATCTCATATGGATATCTTTGTACATGTATACATTTTGTATGCTCATATATACATTATTAAATATTATTTGTTAAATTAACACGAATGAGCATATACACATGCATGTATTTTGTCTGTATATGTGTATTTTGCATTGTATAAACAGATATTCATCCATTTATATGCATATATATGTGTATGCATCTTGATATGTATATGTGGGATTCATAGGATGATAAGGGAGAAGTAGTATCTCTAGTGTGAATGTTTGCCTAGTCTTCTTCTGGACTGCTCATCTACCTTTTATTTATATATCTCACCCAGCTCTCCTTTATGTCTCTAAGAAGCACATCAGTTACATCCCAATAAAACCATCTTAGTCAGTAGCCTAAAGCAGGTTGAAGTTAGCCAACTGGCCTCAATCCTATTGGTAAATTTGGGGTGCTGTATACTCAAAAAAATATAAAACTCCCTCTGACAGAATGGGTGGATGAGAATAATTTTTCCAGTGGTCATGAAGGAAGCAGATAGCAAGCCCTGTGAAACACTTAAAAGCTTGGTCAGTCTTGAAAGATCCCAAGACAACCCAGTCTTTCCCAGGTCATTGACAGTCTTAACTTTTGTCCTGCCATTGGACTTTCATGAACTTGGGCAATGCTGCCTATTTAAATCCACTTTATGTACAAGTCAAGACATCAAACTCTTAATATCATTGCTACTTTTTGAAAAATGAAGGATGAACAACATATATATGTGAGATATTCATATATTCAGTGATTCAGGCCTATAATTTAAAATTATGAGACTGGTGTGCTATAAATTCTTCAGGAAATTGCAGAGTTCCTTTGACAATACCAAATTTCTTACAAAAAAAGATGCATATTTTAATTGTAATATTGTGTGTTATTCGATTACTTTGAAAAATGAAATGTGATATCCTTTAAAGAATTTAAAATGAAGATTTCATTAGAGAGACACAGGTGAGATTTGAACAGACTGAAATGTAAAACTTAAGAAACTCTAAAGAACTAGAGTTGGATGGAAGGAAACATATATATAATTTTGTTAGAAAATATATATATATTTTTTTTCTAACAAAATTAATTGGTCAAATCAAAATTGTTATAAATAGCTGATTGAAAGCCCATCATGATATCTTTTGATGCAGGAAGAAGTGAACATGGGGGAGAATTATGATCCCCTCTTATTCAAAGGAAATCCTGGACAAATGCAAGGAATAAGAAAGTCAGCCTGAGAGAAAATAATTTAAGGAAATGGGTGCACTCAAGTGACCTTCTTGAAACTGGAAATCTAGGAATAAGGAGTGGAGTTGGGAAAAAATGAATAAAGTTTAGTATATTTAAATAATTATAATACAGATATAGTTGACATTATTGACCTAATTTCATCAATACAGAAACCAAAACTAACAAAGGGTTAAGCAATATTGTTGCGAGGATTAGGTAAACTCATGAGAATAATATGTGCCAAAAAGCTATAAAAAGTACTAAATCCAGTCTTCCTCTGTGGCAGAGGAGATCAGTTCTTCCAACACCTATGTATATATAGTGCTGTGTTATATACCCAGATCTTGGTTACTAATGTGGGCGTGCAGGGCTCCCTGGACACCACAAGTCTCTAGAGGAATCCCAGGTCAAAGAGTATGTGAAGAATTCCTCATTCTTGCATCCTTATAATGATGCCTAAATAAAGCCAGCCATAATACAACTGAAGGAACAAAAATGTATGATCAAAGGAGTCTCTGACTTATATGTTTCCTTTGCATTTCCCCTAGCTTTCTGATAAGCACAGATATGTACCTTCCATTTGCATCTTGCAATTCACCCTCCTTTATGATCAGGGATACCTGCTTCCATTCCACACACCAAGGCACTTCACATAGAAATGTCACCTACATATTCTTGTATGCCCCTCCTTCCATTTCTGGTAGTCTCTGATCCTTTGAGACATAAAAATCCTGAACCCTTTCTCTTAGGGGAGGTACTTTTTACCTATACCTGCCCCCTGTCCATGCAACTCAATATATTTCTCTGTTTTAAAAGATATTCATCAGAGCCTGATCATTCTTCAAGAGAATACCATCCTGAACCAGATAATATCAAGTTCTCCCACAACATTACTACTTCTCTCCAAAGTTATAAGGATCATTCTAAAAGGTTAAAACCTTATGCTGCTAAGTGCTCTTTTGATATACTTTCTCATATCAATATTATAACAACCTCCAAACTGGAAGCCTGCTTTACTTCATCACCTTGGTCCCTGAGAAGAATGGATTCAAACTTTGAGTGATTGCTAGAAAACATTACTCCTATCAAGTTCGCATCTAGATATGGAATAACTGAGAGAAGGATTGCTTGCTCCCTTACTTGTACTATTGGATGTTTAAATTGGACAGTGGAATAACTGCTGTTTTAGATCAGATAGCTTCTGGAATATTTGCTTACCAGATGTTGATGCTGTGGTTATCAGCATGCTCTACTTCTTACTTCAGTTGCTGCACTTCTTATGGCTCTTATAATTTTTTGAAGCTCATTAGGAACCTAATCTGCTCAATTTTACTACTTTGTGAAGGTTTGTTCCTTCATTACAGATGGTTCTTAAGTCTCCTTTTTGCGTCTTTAAATTGACATATGGTTGTTCATTTTGTCTTTTCTCTGGAACATTGTTTTCTAATCTTTTTGACAAGATTTGTTTAAGTATTTATTTGGGCACAAGTCTCCAGAAAGTTTCTATATTCAGAGTTGAATAGACTAATAGTACATTCGTGGATACTGTACTTTGACTCTCAAATCTGTTGTTGTCATACTTAGATAATTTTTATCAATTACATTGGAATTTTTAAAGAAAAAGAAAAAAAGACAAGAAAAAAAGAAAAGACAGCTGGCTGGCTTCTCTATTCAGAATCACTGCGATGTTTCTCTCACTGTGCAATAACTTATTCCATTCACTAGATCAATTCAAATATTCTATAAATATACTTTCAATGAATAACTCAAATGGGAAGAAGAAAGCTAATAGAAAGTGACGTGTAGCTATAAATCATCATGTAATTCCAGCCTGTTATAGTAGGAGTCATCATCATCAGTTAGAATAAGAGGAGGAGGAATAAGAATAATCTAAATTCAGCACTCTTGATTATAACATTTTATTTTATTCAACAAATATTTAAGTAGCAAGAAATATATGTAAAGCACTGGGATAGGATATTTGGAGAAAAAAAGAGGAGTACCAACCCTCAAAGGACCTTATAGCCTGAGAGTTAGAGTGGGGAATGTTGCTGTATTTGCAAATGAGGAGGTAAGTACAATAGAAAACTGAAGGTGACTGGATGAAAAAAGAGATCAAACTAAAGTTTTTTGAGAAAATTTAAGAAGAGAATATACTAAGCTTTTAGAGACCAGAAATGCTTTACAAAGAAGGTAAATAATTTAACCAGAGTGTGTATTAAACACATATGTGCCAGGTCCTGTGCATTTAATATAAATATAAAAGTGAGACTATCTCCACCTTTCTATAATAGAGAGAAATTATAGATACATGCATACATACACACACACCACACACTCACAAAGATATTATATCAACCCTTTATCTACCACTTTGCAGTTTTTACTCCTGTGCTTTTGTGGACTTTATGATCTGGGGAATCATCATTACACAAGATGAGATCAATTCTAAAACTCGTTCTTCCTCAACCCATCCTTCCCTCTGATTAGAAAAGGTAGAAGGTAGACATTAGGGACCTCCTACCTGATTCTCCAGCAAATAAGGAGAGCTCACTAAGAATTCATCTCCTCATCAAGATTAAATCAACATTGAAACTCATACCCTAGCACCATGATGATGTTAAAGGGATTTTCTTAATCCCTCCTTCTGTCTCTTTAAGAGGCAAGAAGCAGGATTTTTAAGTAGAGCAGAACTGACAGGTGTCTATGAGCCAGAGCTGAAGATTTCCTTATCAGGGAGACAAGGGGAAATATAAGGAAGGAACAGTTGACAGTTAGGGCTTTTTGCCCCTGGATCTCTAGAGAAAATGAGGTTTGTTTCAACTACTGAGAGTTGGCAGTTAGGCCCTTCTGAAGTTCTATCTCTGTCTTTGCTACTGGCATTTGGCAGTTAGGGTCTTTTGCCTCTGGACCTGGAGGGAGCAAAAGGTCTGTCTCTTAGTCAAGGACTACTGGCAGTTTGACTTGTGACAGATGGGATAGAGAAATGGATTTAAGGAGTTTGTGGGTGATGACTGTCTGGTTAATTAGGAAGATAGGTATCAATCTTAGATAGTGTCAGTTAGATAAGCCTGGTCTTTACCAGGTAAGAAGAACCTGTCCTTTGAAGACAGAGTAGGTTTTTTAGAAATTTTAGTTAGGATTAAGATTTTAGGCAAAGTCATAGGGTACAATAATAACCTCCCTTTCTTCCTTTTCTATTTCTATCTCTACTCTTCAAGTTAAGCTGTTTTATTCAATTACACTCCTTACTTTTGTCAAACCCTACCGTTTAACCCTTAAAATGGCTAATTTATGGCATATATGCCAAAGATGGCACACAGAGACTTTGTTGTGGGCATGCCCACACCCCTCCTGGCAATTTTAAGCTTTCCCATCTCTACTGTTTCTCCCCACCCCTCCATGACTACTCACTCCCCTGATAGGAGTGTTCAGGCCACTTCTCTCCCTTTCTCCCTCCATTGTCTGGGACTAGGGGCTGAAGGGAGGAAGAAAAGGGAGGTCTCCTATCCAGGCATCTGACCTGGCCCCACTCCCTAAAAGATCTCCTCTTCCTTCCTTCCTTCCTTCCTGCCTCTTCACCCCCAAGGCTAATTGCACTCTTTATACTCCCTGATCCCACACCCCACAGAGGGTCAGAGCCCAATAGGCAGCTACAGGGAAGCTGAATGCAGGAGTGGGTCCTGGTGACTGCAGGAAGCAGCTTCCCCAGGTCACAAGTGTGCTGGGATATCCCCACCCAAAACACAGAGGGAAGTGAGGCTCAGTCTCTACCCAGGGAGGTTGGATATAGGGACAGATCCCTGTGGCTACCTGAGGTGGCTTCCCCCTGCAGGGGAGGGGTGAACTAGATGGGAGCTGGCTCACTCATAGAATTCAGGGGAGGGATCACTCAATCTCTGAGGTGCTCCACCCCCCAAGTCTTCTTCAGCAGTAGCCACTTAACTCTGCCCCCTCCCATGCAGCTGGGTGCAGAAGTGGATCCTTGTGGCTGCAGGAAGAAACTTGGGAGGAACTGGAAGCCTGGATTCACCCCCTCAACATAAGAGGGTAGGGTACTACATACAGTCATGGGGGAATGATGGGGTCCAGCACAGGGTCCCTAAAAGTTTCTAAAAGGTTTACTATCATTGCCCTAGCACCTCAACCACATGGAGGAAGTTAGTGAAATTATCCTTCATCCCATTTATACACATTTCAATAAGATGCAGAGATTTCAGGGACAAATAATATAGAAAGAAAGAGATAAGCATCAGAAAGGGATACAGAAGCAGAAAGCATGGGGATATCAGATAAGGTAGTAGAAGACATCAGGCTGCATGGGAAAGAATTTGGGGTTGAGGAGAGGCACAGAGAATAAGTGAAGGAGTAACCATTTCATTGAAGAAATAATAAGGAAATTCTGCAGATTAATGAAGTGGGAAATGAAATTAGTAAATCTGTAAATTAGGAGATTATTTGGCAACCATTTTGTGTAGAAATAAGAGGACACAAAAAGCTGGAGTCCAGCACACCAATTAAGAGATCTAATAATATCTTAAACCAAGTGGTCATGAAGTTCTGAATGAAGGTGGTGGTAATGTGAGTAAAGATATGTGAGATATTTTCAAGAGATTCTTTGAAGATAATTCAATAGAATTTGATCATTGATGTTAACAAGTAAAAATAATGAATAAAGATTGTAACATGACTAAGGTTTCAAGCCTATGGCATTAAAATGACTGTGGTTTTATCAGCAGAAATACATCATTTGGGAATAAAAGAAGGCTTGAAATAATACAAGTAAAAATATTTCATTCAACTGTTCAATTTGAACATATTGAGTTGAAGGTAGTTATTGGTCATCAAGTTGAAAGTGTCCAAGAGGAAGTTAGAATTATAGAAATAGAGCCTGAGGGAATTATTGGGGCTGCAGTATGAAGAGAAAGAGAGAGAAAGAGACAGAGACAAAAAAAGAGATAATTTTAAATTCTAACCTTGCAGATACCTTTAATTTTTAAAAGTACTATTCTTACCCTGTTTACATGCAAATACAAAAAAGAATTCTTTTACAAAATCATTTAACTTTTAAAGTAAATATTATATTTTCCCAATTACATATAATTGCCACCTTTTACATATATTTTTTCGGAAATTATACTATGCAAATTGTCTCCATCCTTCCCTTTCCTCCTCTCTGCTTAACATGATAAGCAATTTGTACAAAAAGTTTCATAATATCTTTTTGGTATGTGTGTGTTTGGGGCAAAGAATTAGGAATTGAGAGGATGCCCATCTTGGGGAATGGCTGAACAATTTGTGATATATGATTGTGATACTATTGCTGGTTATATATGTATGATCTTGCAAAACATTTCCAATATTGGTCATATTGTAAGCAAATATCCATATTAAACAAAAATCCAAAAATAAAAACACAGAAATAAAGTGGAAAATAGCTTTCTTCAATATGCATTCAGACTCCATCAGTTCTTTCTTCTAGAGTTGAATGTCATTCTTTGTGGTAAGTCTTTCAGAACTGTCTTGGATCTTTGTATTGTTCAGGATAGCAAAGTCTTACAATATAATATTGCTGTTACTATGTACAATATTCTGGCTCTTCTTACTTCACTGTGTATCAGTTTCTGTAGGGTTTTACAAAATATTTTTCTGAGATCATCCTGCTTATCATTTCTTATAGAGATTAGTATTTCATCAGAATCATATACCACAATTTTTCCATCATTCCCCAGTTGGTGGACATCTTCTTATTTCCCAAGTCTTTCCCACCACACACACAAAAAAAGATGCTATACACTTTTTCGTACAAAGACATTTTTCACCCCTCTATATCTCTTCAGTGTAGAAATCTACTAGTGATATGACGTAATAAAAGGGTATGCATGACTTTATAGCCATGATAATTCTTCCAGAATTTCATCCAGAATGGTTAGATTAATTCACAATTCCATTAATGATGTTTTACTGTCCCCATTTTTTCCCATCCCCTAAAATGCTCTGTCATTGCCAATCCGATAGGTGTGAGATGTACTTCAGAGATGTTTTAATTTTCATTTCTCTAATAAATAGTGATTTCAAACCATTTTCATATGATAATATATGATTTTTATTTCTTCATTGGAAAACTGCCTATTCATATCCTTTTATTATTTGTCAATTGGGAAATAACTTGTACTCTTAGAAATTTGAATCATTTCTTTATATTTGAGAAATGAAGCCTTTTAACAGAAATTTGTTATATTTTTCTTAGTTTGTTGTTTACCTTTTAATCTTGGTTGCATTGATTTTGTTTGTAAAAATAATTAAGTTTACATAATCCAAATTCTTATTTTTATACCTCATGCTGTATATTCTCATCCATTCTATTTTCCCTTTCCCCCTACTTTTTGTAGTCTTACGTTATTTCTCCTCAGATGTGTTTACTTCTATATATTGTCTCCTCTAAATCATCCAACCTTCTATTCTCACTTTTTAAAATTTCCTTCTTATTTCCTGTAGGGTAAGCGAGTTTTCTATGCCCCACTGAATATGGATGCATTTTTCTTCTGTTGTTAAAATTCTAAATATTACAAAAATAAAACAAGAATTTCCATATGTAAAGGAAAAGAAGATTACAAATGAGTGAAATCACAAATCTCATATCTTTAGCTTACTTTCTTCATATTGATATAAAATTTTCCCCCATAAATATCCCAATACCTCCCCACACTCCCCATATCACAGAAGATATTGTCCAAGAGACAACAGATACATATAAATGAATTATTTCATGTTCCACCTTTCAGTTCACATTTTGGAAGAAACATTAACAATTTATCCACATAGCATTAATTTTATAATTGCATGTAGTATTCTCTTGGTTCTGCTCATTTCATACTTCATTATCTCATAGTTCTTTCCAAGATTTTTTAAAAATCAACTTAGTCATCTTCTTATAGCACAATAATTTCCCATCATAATCATATACGATAATTTATTTATCCATTCACCAATTTATGGTATTCCTGCTAATTCTAATTTGCTACCACAAAAAAAGAATTGCTATAGAAGTTTTGGAACATATAGATTATTTTCTTTTTTCCCAGATATCCTTGGAAAATAGATCACTGGCTTACATAGATTTATAACTCTCTAGGTGTAATTCCAAATTGCTCTCCAAAGTGGTTGGATCAATTCAGAATTTGATCAACAACATATTGGTGTCCACATTTTCCCACATCACCTCCACATTTGTCTTTTTTGCCCTTTAGAAATTTTGACAATCTGATTGGTATGAAATCATATCTCAGCATTGTTTGGGTTTACATTTCTCTAATGAGTAGTAATGTAGAACATTTTTTCATTTACCTATCTACAGCTTTGATTTCTTCATCCAAAATTGTTTTTCTTTCACTAAAGTCATGGCTTCTATTCTTATAAATTTGAAAAAAAAAACAACCTCTCTATAATTTCTTTTCACTCCACTGCTTTCCTTCTTATCTTGGCAACAATTTTTGGTATACAAACTTTTTAATTTAATGTTGGGGACAGATGTGCAGCTCAGTGGATTGAGATCCAGGGCTAGAGATGGGAGGTCCCAGGACTAAATCTGGCCTCAAAAACTTCCTAATTGTGTGACCCTGGGCAAGTCACTTAACCCCATTGTCTAGCCCTTACTGCTTTTCTGCCTTTAGAACCTATACATAGTATTGATTCTAAGATGGAAGGTGTAAGGGGGAAAAAGGGTGTTTTTTTTTTTTTGGGGGGGGTGTCAATATATTAAGAGATGGTCACCAGAGGACTGAACAATTATCAATCCTCAATTAAGAATAATCTCCAGTCACAATTGACTTTTATGGAAGTTTATTTACAATTAAGAAAAGAGAGAGAAAATAAGGAAATAAGAATCTAAGCCAGTAGGTAATTCATTATGATCCTCTAATTAATCTAAGTAGATCTAATTAACCCTCACCCAAGAGTTAGAGGGCCAGAGGCCTGGAAGTGAATGGAGCAAACTTCATTCACAGAGTCTACTAGAAGAAATTTCTTAAGAGAAGTTCAGGAAGATTCAGTCTGTCTTTAAACTCACCATGTAGAATTCAAAGAAGATATTTAAAGCAGTCTCGTCAGGGTCTCAGCATTCCAACACTCCTCCATGAACCAGAAA
Organism: Gracilinanus agilis; assembly: GCF_016433145.1. Taxonomy (NCBI): domain Eukaryota; kingdom Metazoa; phylum Chordata; class Mammalia; order Didelphimorphia; family Didelphidae; genus Gracilinanus; species Gracilinanus agilis. Next base: position 573,678,924 of record NC_058130.1, on the reverse strand, counting down.
ATGCCAATCACCAGATGTTCTCTTCCACTGAAGACCTCTCACTCACTCAACTCCCTCTTTTTAAAGGGGTCACTTATGCATCATTTCCTTTGCCTCTCTCCTAATTTGTATGTCCAATCACAATAGATGATTCTGATAGTACTGCCTAGGGGGAAGTCACTTGATTCTGATTCATCACCCACTCTAGCACATCTGGATTATGGACCTCCCAGAATTAGAGGTGTTCTCACCTTTGGTGATTAAATCTAAAGATGGGTAGTGTAGAATTAATCCAATTATCACAAAGGTAAGAGTTAAAATTTTTTTAATGCATTCAAAATTGCCCATTTTACATTTCACAATGATACTCATCTTCTGTTGACTTATAAATTCCATTCCTATCTCTAAAGATGTTAAGTAGTATATTACTATTTCTACTTATGATATCTCCTATTATCTCTAGATGATGTATCCAATTTTTATATTTTATTATTTCTAATTACATGTAAAAGCAACTTTTAACTATTAGGTTGTTTTTTTTTTCATTTTGAATCCCAAATTCTTTCCCTCCCCACCCCAATCCTCTCTTCCTCCCCTATTAAGAAGGCAAGGAATTTGATATAAGTATATATGTACAGTCATGCAAAATTCGTTCCTATATTAATCATCCAACAAACATACCAAAAAAAAAACCTTAGCTAAATGCTCATTCATTCAATAGCAGTTATTAAGTACATATATTTAAAAGGTGACAGCTTCACATAAAGAATTGTTCTGTTGTTTTTCAGTAGTATATGATTTTTTGTGACCCCATTTGTTGTTTACTGGGTAGACAATGGAGTTGTTTACCATTTTCTTCTCCAGCTTATTTTACAAATGAGGAAATTGAATCAAAGTTAAGTGACTTGTCCCAGATCATATAGCTAGTAACTGTCTGAGATCAGATTTGATTTTAACTCAGTAAGAGTGATCTTCTTGATTCCAGGCCCAGTGCTTTACCCAGTGTACCATTTGCCTGCTAGAAAATAGTGACCTCTCCAGGTTTCAACTCCTACCTCTGACACATACTAACTGTGTGAATTTTGGCAAACCATTTAATCTCTTAGATCAGTAATGGGCAAACTATAGCCCACAGGTCAGATGTGGCTCTCTGAAATGCTCTATCTGGCCAACAGGACATTATTCCTAATATGACAAATACAATGAGTAGGATACAATACAACTAAATTTCAAAAGAGTTGCCTTAGAAACAGACTTACTGATGAGCATTTCCTTTCCTTTGGCCCCCTTTTAAAAAAGTTTGCCCATCACTGTCTTAGGCCATTCTCTAAACCAAAAATATGCTACAGAAGAACCTCCAATCTGCATTGATCGTTCCCAATACTAATGAAAGCACAGGTATGAACAAAAAGTAGTGTATAAAACATTGTGCTAGGCACTTTAGGAGTTGCAAAGATAATTAAGAATATTTCATTTTAACCTTTTGGTTTCTAGCATATCCCAAAAATCTCTTTGTAGATTCATCTGATTCATATATTGCTTTGGTACTGACACTTCCACTCAATTAATTAATTAATTAACTGATTTATTTAGGCTGTTTTTCCATGATTACATGATTCATGTTACTTCCCTCCTCCCTCCTAGAGATGAGCAATTCCACTGTGTTATACATGTATTACTGTTTAAAACCTATTTCCATGTCATTCATATTTGCAATAGAGTGAATTTAAGTTAATATTCCCAGTCATATACCCATCAAAGAACATGATCGATGATATGTTTTTCTTCTGCATTTCTACTCCCATTTCTTTCTCTTGATGTGGATAGCATTCTTTCTCATAAGACCCTCAGAATTATCCTAGGTCGTTGTATTGCTGTTAGTAGAGAAATCTATTACATTCAATTGTGCCACACTGTATCAGTCTCTGTGTACAACGTTCTCCTCATTCTGCTCCTTTCACTCTGCATCAGTTTCTAGAGGTCTTTTCAGTTCATTATTCCTTTTATCATGGTTGTATTCCATTACCATTAGATACCATGTTTTGTTCAGCCATTCCCCAATCAATAGACATCCCCTCATTTTCCAATTTTTTTTGCCACCACAAAGAGGGTGTCTATAAATATTTTTTACAAGTCATTTTCCTTATTATCTCCTTGGAGTACAAAACCAGCAGTAATATGGCTCGGTCAAAGAGTCAGTCAGCATACATTTAAAGCCCTTTGCACGTAGTTCCAAATTGTCCTCCAGAATGGTTAAACCAATTCACAACTCCACCAGTAGTATTAGTGTCCGAATTTTGCCATATCCCCTCCAAAATTTATCACTTTCCTTTTGCTGCCATATTGGCCAGTCTGTAGATGTCAGGTGATACCTCAGATTTATTTTAATTTGCTTTTCTCTAATCAGGAGGGATTTAGAACACTTTTTCATATGCTTATTGATTGTTTTGACTTCATTATGTGAAAACTACCTATTCGTGTCCCTTGACCATTTATTGATTGGGGAATGGCTTGATTTTTTAAAATTTGACTTAGTTCCTAATTTATTGAGAAATTAGACATTTGTCATAGTTTTGTTATGAAAATGTTCTCTCAGTTTGTTGCTTTCCTTCTCATTTTGATTGAATTGGTTTTGTCTGTACAAAAACATTTTAATTCAATGTAAATAAAGTAATTCATTTTACATTTTGTAATGTTCTCTATCACTTGCTTGGTCTTAAATTCCTTCATTTCCCACAGATCAGACAGATATACTATTCTATATTGACCTAATTTATTTGTGATTTCACTCTTTATATTTAAGTCTTTTATCCAATTTGAATTTAATTTGGTATAGGGTGTGAGATCAAGAGGTCTCCTGAAAGCAGCTAAACAAGAAACCCCAGGAGGCTGAAGAGTGTGCATGGAGAAGGGAGTGGTACTGGGGAAGGATACAGCAAAAACTGCTCACAGACTCAAAAAGTAGCCTCAGGCAAAAACCACTCCATAGCTCCATACATAGAGACATTGCCCTCTTCACCCAGACTTCTGAGGGAAACAAGAAACAATAGAGTAATGACTAGCAATGCTCAAGGAAAAAAAATAACCAACAAAAGAAACAAGAAAAAATCATTAACTCTAGATAATTTTTACATAGAAAAAAATCTAGACCACAGAACAGACAGCAGAGGAGGACAAACAAGGAAACACATCCAAACCCTCCCCCAAAAAGTGAAAATTGTCCATGTCATTCTTGAAGTGTTTCAATATGAGACATTAGAAAGGTGGAAGAGATTTGTCAAGAAAAGTGGGAAATAGTTCAAAAAGATAATATCAGTTTAAAAGGCAGAATTTCACAATTGGAAACTGAGGCTCAGAAATCAAAAGAAATGATAAGAAATTCAAGACCAGAAATTATCAGCGAGAAGCCATGAAGAGCCAGATAGAAGAGACTGAAAAGCAAAACCAAAAGATTACACCCAAAAACCAGTCTTTAAAGGCTAAAATTGGGCAAGTATATGAATAAACCAAAAAATGAATAAGAAAGAGGTAAGAGAGGTGAACGAAATCCTATAAAAATTAGAATTAATAGATATGTGAAGAAAAAAGATAGGGACAAAAAATAATACACCTTCTTTTCCATAGCACATGGTACATTCTCAAAGATTGACCGTGCACTAGAACAAAGAAATATGGCAAACAAATGCAAAAGAGCAAAAATAATAAATGCAACCTTTTCAGATCATAATGCAATAAAAATAATAATTAGTGAGGACAAATGTAAAGGCAAATCAAACATTAATTGGAAATTTAAAAATATGACTCCAAAATCAGTTAAATAAAGAACAAATCATACATACAATAATTTCATTTAAGACAATGACAATCATGAGACATCCTACCAAAATCTGTGGGATGCATCCAAAGCAGTACTTAGGGGGAAATTTATATCCTGGAGTGCATATATTAATATATTACGAAGGGCAGAAGTCAATGAATTGGGCATGCAAATTAAAAAACTATAAAGTGAACAAATTAAAAATCCCCACATAAAAACTAAGTTAGAGATCATAAAAATTAAAGGAGAAATTAATAAAATCATAAGTAAAAGAACTATTGAATTAATAAATGAGACAAGAAGCTGGTACATTAAAAAAAACAAATAAAATTGACAAAGTACTAGTCAATCTAATAAAAAAAAAGGAAAGAAAAAACCAAATTATCAGTATAAAATATGAAAAGGGAGACCTCATCTCTAATTAAGAGGAAATTAAGGTAATTAAAATTAAAAACTATTTTGCCCAATTATATGGCAATAAATATAATCTAGGCAATACGGATGAATATTTACAAAAATATAAATTGCCCAGATTAACAGAAATAGAATACTTAAATAATCCCATATAAGAAAAAGAAATTTAACCATCAAACAAACCCCCTAAAAAAATGCCCAGAACCAAATGGTTCACGAGAGAATTCTGTCAAACATTCAAAGAACAGCTAATTCCAATACTATACAAATTACTTGACAAAATAAGCAAAGAAGGAGTCCTACCAAATTCCTTTTATGACACAAATATGGTACCAATCCCAAAGCCAGGTAGACCAAAAATAGAGAAAAAAACCTAATGACCACTTGGGATTTATAGTAGGAATGCAAGGATGGTTCAACATTAGGAAAACAATGCACATAATTGACTATATCAACAAGCAAACCAACAAAAATCACATGATTATCTCAATAGATGCTAAAAACCTGTGATAAAATATAACATCCATTCCTATTGAAAACACTAGAAAGTATAGGAATAGAAGGACCTTTCCTAAAAATAATGAACAGTATATATCTTAAACCATCAACAAGTACCATATGCAATGGGGACAAATTAGAAGCCTTTCCAATTAGACCAGGAATGAAACAAGAATTCCCATTTTCACTTCTATTATTTAACATTGTACTAGAAACACTAGCAATTGCAATGAGAGAAGAAAAAGAAATTGAAGATATTAAAATAGGCAATGAGGAGACCAAGCTATCACTCTTTGCAGAAGATATGATGGTCTACCTAAAAATTCCTAGAGAATCAACTAAAAAACTAGTGGAAATAATCAACAAGTAAAGTTGCAGAATACAAAATAAATAGACATAAATCATCAGCATTTCTATGTATTTCCAACATATCACAGCAGAAAGAGGTAGAAAGAGAAACACCATTTTAAATCACCCTAGACAATATAAAATACTTAGGAATCTCTCTGCCAAGACAAACACAGGAATTATACCAACAAAACTACGAAACCCTTTCCACACAATTAAAACTAGATCTAAACAATTGGAAAAACATTGAGTGCTCATGGGTAGGAGGAGCTAACATAATAAAAATGACCATCCTACCCAAATTAATTTACCTATTTAGTGCTATACATATCAAAATACCAAAAAACTTTTTTACTGAATTAAAAAAAAAAAGCTATAACAAAGTTCATTTGGAAGAACAAAAGACCAAGAATATCAAGGGAAATAATGAAAAAATTCTGAAGGAAGGTGCCCTAGCATTACCAGGTCTTAAACTGTACTATAAAGCAGTAGTCATCAAAACAATATAGTACTGGCAAAGAGACAGAAGGGAGGATCATTGGAATAGACTTGGGGTAAGTGACATCAGCAAGACAGTCTATGATAAACACAAAGAGCCCAGCTTTGGGGACAAAAATCCACTACTTGTCAAAAAGTGCTGGGAAAATTGGAAAACAATATGGGAGAGATTAGGTTTAGATCAACATCTCACACCCTACACCAAAATAAATTCAAAATATGTGAATGACCTGAATATAAAGAAGGAAACTATAAATAAATTAGGGGAACACAGAATAG